>NC_087277.1:23994782-24301195 GCF_015220805.1 Pogoniulus pusillus
ATGTCAGTATAGAAAAATACACTAAAAATATGCTTTAATTTCTGGGAAAACTAATATTTTCCATACTTCTAGTGGAGAAAGATTTATTAATCTTCTTCCTCTTGTTAACAGGTAATCCGTGGAGCACTCAAAGAAGAAATATCTGTTATGACTAAAAGTTCACCTGTGGATCTAGTGACAGAAACTGATCAAAAAGTGGAAAACTTCATTATTTCTTCAATAAAAGAAAAGTATCCTTCTCACAGGTATGACTCCTTATAAATACAGTTTTGACAGAAGGCAAGAGGTGACTGACAGAAGAAAATGGAAAGTTCATGGTTTTGCTTGGCAGGATTCAAGCACAGTAGGCATGCAGGAAAGTTACAGCATTCTTCCTTATGCTCAGTGCATTAAATATTTCAGAGGAGTAGTGGGTTGAGGTTTTGCAAGACAGAGTGTCCCTGTGATTTAATAGCATGAGTTTAGCCTTGTTCAGTACTTATGCTGAAAGCCACTTCTAGTTGAGGCACTTGTAAATAGCAACTTGCTTATTTGTATTGAAAAGTCAAAGGTGACCCCAAGATACAGCCAGAACCCAAATATCTTGTGTGCAGTTGTTGTCTATTGAAATTGACATGCCTTCAGTGGTTGTGCTGGAGGAATCCTGTCCATCTTTGGCAAATGTCATACAATTTAAGAACAGCAGACATACGTAAGAGAAAACAAGATCTTCTGATTCTGCATAACTGAAAGTCTGTCTCTTAAAATATTGTGGGTTTGGGGTTTTTTTAACTGCTGGTCCCTTTTTTTCCTCTCTCCTGTAACAAATCTATTTTTGTATGTGTCTAGCTTACTCCAGACTTTCTTTTCCATTTTGATATAATGGCACAAGTTTAATATAGCTGCCTTAAAGTGAGTTCTTCTTGAAAGTTTTCTTACTCTAGCTGTGTATGTGAAGTGTAATAAATAGGCTTAGAACTGGAACAACTGAGGTGATCCAAAATGTCAGTAACCTAAAGAAATTAGTGTAAGCATACAGACTTCTGAAATTGCCTTGAAATAACAGTTTCTGTGACACTGATGAACATTTCAGAATATTTTAGCTTCTTTTTTTTTATTAGATAATTGATAGCACATGAGACATCCTAGTGTTGAATTCCTTTTTCTAAGGAATTACTCATCCACTTAACTCTTCAGCCTCTTTGTGAAGATCTGCTGCCTTTTGGAAACAGGCTTTCTTTCTGAGCAGTCATTTTCACTTCCGTGGTTAATCATGAAACTCCTAATCAATATTAAAGGGATCTTACTTGTTTACTCTCAGCAGTTCTCATTGTGCATGTTTGTGGAGGAAAGGGTGTGTTTGATGCATGCTTTTTAGAGCTTCAGTAATAGGTGGTAAATTCAACAACGTGCAACAGACATAGAATTTCACCCACTTAGACTTGTCCTAGTAATTTTACAGGTCAAAACAAATACTTTCACGAGCAGCAGAAACTTTGAAGTGTGGGTTCCTGTGGTCCCATGCCTTGTGTATCCATTGTATTTGGTACTGTAGTTGAGTATGCACTCTGTTGTCTTCATCAGGAGGAGCTCTGGTTTGTGTTTCATCTCCTGATCGTATTATTGCTTCCTAATGCTCTTAAAATTAAACAGTTTTGAGACTAACAACTTTCTGGCATGTTTGGGTTGAAATCAGACTGCATTTGCAATAGTTGCTTCAGCTGTCTAACCAGTTGCAGATGACGGCAAAGGCTGTCTTCAGTGAAAACACAAGCTAAAAAATAGTGGTTTATAGCACAAATAAAAAGTGTAAGTATCTATAAGTGTTTTCACAAAAAAATAATGATTCTGTTACCAGAAAAAAAATCTGAAAGCTTCAGTGTTTTGAATACTAAATTACAGTAATGGGTATTAAGATGTAAAGTTCTTCTCCCCACGTTTGTACTTATCTATGACATCATAAATATTGATGCAAGCTTAGTCAGATGTGGTTGGTGCTTTCTAAATAATTTGTGTATTGCTCAGCTTTTTCCATCTGCTCACTGGTGGTGCAAACCCCTGCATCTTGCTGCATGTTTTTTAATTTCAAGTGGTATAATTCAGGCATTTCAAACAATTTCCTTGCAGCTTCATCGGAGAAGAATCTGTTGCAGCTGGAGAGGGCAGCATTTTGACAGATAACCCCACATGGATTATAGACCCTATTGATGGAACCACCAACTTTGTGCACAGGTCCACCTTTCACTTTTTTTTATGCTAGACATTTCAGCTGATTATTCTTTTTCTTTCTCCAGTTCCATTAAAGTATGGGGTTGGGTTTTTCTTTTTTTTTTTTTTACTACCAACTTGTTAATAGTCATAAATTGCTGTTTACATTTACTGGGAGCCATTGGACAGGTTTTGTAATCATTTCAGTGTTTCCAGAGGTATTATAATGATCTCACTCTGTAACCAAGAGCAACTGTTCCATGAGAGACTGTACTGTATAGCAAAGGTCAGCAGCCTTTGGCATGGGGACTAAAGGTAGGTGAGCTGATTTTTAACAGTAAAGCAGCAGGACTTAACAAGGAGTTGCAGCTTCTTCAGAGAGGTGATAACAGCTCCAAGTGCTCATTTTTAAGAAACTTCAAATTCATCAAGATCAAGGAGCCACTGCCATGGGAGAAAGCAGAATATCACCAGTCATTGCCTAGTGATGGTGAGAAGAGGACTTGGAGTGTAATGCTGACTGCTTATTTCTTCAGTCTTTGTAGTGCTGGAGATTTTGGCCACAATGAGCTTTTCTGAGCATGATTCCAGTTTTGGAATTATAGCTGCTGTGTGCACCTAAGTTTTGAACAGCTGCTGAATCCTGCTAAGTAGCAGGTGTGAGAAGCTGTCAGAAAAGAATCCCTTCTGGATTTACATACTGAAAAGTGCCTGGTTTTTGCAGGTAGCAATTAAGGCAAACATATTGAAACTACAATTTTTGAAGAGTAGCAACTTATAATGAAAAATTAATTGGTTGATTGTCAAAAACTTAGGCTGAGATGTAGTCTGCCACGTCCTCTGTGCTCCAGTTGCCTTCAGTTTTCCCACTAGCTGGTAACAGCTCTAACAGCAGTGACAGTCTCTGGGCTAAGTTTTAGTGGGTAGGAAAGTTTCTATTTTAAATGTTAATCCGTGTATTTGGTCTGTTTTCATAGTAAATTGTGTAAGATACAGAAAACTAATATTTCCTCTGTAGTCCAAGTTTCCTTTTGAAACATACATTGCATTTGACTGACCATTGTTTTTCTTGAGAGGAAGCATTGTGCTAAAAGCAGTATAGTATCTCACCATAAATTAGTGAAATGTTTTGTTTTGTAGGTTTCCATTTGTGGCAGTTTCAATTGGCTTTGTTGTAAACAAAAAGGTACACTCTCTGTTACTTAATATCTGATTAATCAAACCCATATGAATTCTTTGTTGCTATTTATAACTGAGATCTATATTTTCACAATAAATAAAGGCTTTTACTTTTTCTTGCAGATGGAGTTTGGAATTGTGTATAGTTGTATAGAAGACAAGATGTATACTGCCAGGAAAGGCAAAGGTGCATTTTGCAATGGACAGAAGCTTCAGGTATCAGGCCAGAAAGGTAAGCTGGTAAAATACTGAACTATTATTACTAATGGAGTGAGGCATCAGCAGTTTTAGAGTGGGATATGTTCCTGGTTTTTAGCCTAGACTTTGTTTTGCAGACAGGCTTCTTTTGGCCATGGATTGTTCAGTACTGAGAAACTGCTTTTATGTTCACTTTGCACTTCACATACTTCTGATCTTTGCAAAATCAGGACTCGGCCACTGAAGATTTTATTCCCTGTGTCTATCTGTTGCGGGGTTTTATTTGCTTGGTTTTAATTCTCAGTGTGGCTGTAATCCTTCTGTGATTGTGCTTTAGAGTCTGAAAAAAAAAAAAAGCCTGCCAAGCAATTCAGCTTCAACCAGGTGTGAAGCAGTGGCTTAAATCAGTATCAGTCTTGTATGCTAACCACCCTCCTTGAAGTAAAATTCACCTTCACAACAGTGGGACCTTTCAGGATCTGAGGACTGTTTTAATTTTTGTAGGCATTGAACTTTCTTTACTAGTGACATTAATGTATATGCACAGTTGAACCAAATCACTGTGTATTATTTTTTCCTGCCATTTTCCTTGTAAGAACAAATTTTTATACTTTAAATATATGTAATATTTCTGTTAAAGTACTGTGGCCATTTGAGCTAGATTTCTAGCTCAGACATAAAACCAAATTTGGAACAGAGAAACTTAGAAGTGGAAGCTCTGAGTGGAGAGGTGAACATTCTAGGAATAGGCCATATAATGGCAACGATGGATAGGTTAATATAATTTCATTGGAGCATCAACAGCTTTATGTCTGGAAGCACAGCTTGTACCTTCCCTTGCTGCTTCTGCTGTGCCCACTGTTATCTTCCCCCGCCGCTCTTTCAGCTGCTGCTGCTTTTGCTGCTTCGCTGCCACTTGACCCCTTCCCCATCTTCCTTAAGGTTACTATATTTCTGTAGTAGTTTATCTCCTTATACTGCTATAAGAAATACAATTTAATTTTTCCTGACTTTCCAAAAATCCATGGTGTAGTGAGTTTACTGGGGGAGGGATCCGCCCTAACCCGGGATAAGTACCTTGCTATATTTTCAGTCTTGTAAGAAAGCAGTGAGGTAAACTTTGCTGATAATTGTTGCTATATACAAGTCATACTGTTAGAAAAGTGAGGCTTTACTTCTTTTCCAGACATTACAAAATCGCTTTTAGTAACAGAATTGGGGTCAAATCGAGATCCAGAGACTATAAAAATAATTCTTTCTAACATGGAAAGACTTCTCAGTATTCCTATTCATGGGTAAGATACTTCCTACTTTTTGTATTTACTGATAGTGTTAATACTCCAAACATAATCTCTTGGGGGAAGGGTTCTTTGGGAACTATGATTTAAATGTTTTTTGTCTGGTGGCTTCTGCAGAGAAGGTTTGTTTAACTTTGTCAAGCTGAGACATACAGAAGAGAACCCTAACAATCAGTATTAAGAAGTAAAGCAGGTTTGGGTTTGTAGGACTAAAATGTATCATGTTTACCAGTTAAAAAAATAAATATGATTATGTACTTTTTTTTCCCCCACAGAAAGAAACCAGGAGTAGAACAAGATAATTCACATTTCTTAGTTTTCTTTCCTTGTAGTAATGAAAATAATTGGATTTTTGTATCTATCATGTATATCAGAAAACAAAATTAGATCTCTCTTTCCTCTTTTTACTCTGTGCATTGTTTTTTTTAATCTGTCCTAGTAGTTGAAAGTGTCCATTACCTGCTCTAATTTTGGTTACATTTCCTACTTTGTCTCCTTCAGATAACATGTTTTAGGATTAGAAGTTGTTTTAGGATTTCTTTTCACTCTAAACCAAAAATGTTTAAAAATATTTCCAATGATTTGCTGTATTCAGGGAGCTCTTTAAGCCACTTCAGCAAAGCTTCATTCCCAGTTTTTTGTTTCCCTGCAGCATTCCATCCTATTTTTTTTTCTCTCGGTTCACTTTGTGCATGGTGCTTCTGTGTTCCCTGTGTACTATACACAGAAATGTGGCTTTCTTACAAACTATTCCGTGTTTAAAAAAGTCTGTCTCCTGCAGGATTAGAGCCGTTGGTACAGCAGCTGTCAACATGTGCCTTGTGGCAACGGGTGGAGCTGATGCCTATTACGAAATGGGAATTCACTGCTGGGACATGGCAGGGGCTGGGATCATTGTTACTGAGGCAGGTGGGGTGCTGCTGGATGTATCAGGTAAGTGTGTGGGCTTGCATGAGACTCTCTTGGCCTTTTAAATAGCTAATTGACAGGCTGATGCGGCAAGCTGAGAGAGGCTGTTCAGCCTGGAGAAGATAAATCTCTAAGGAGACTTGTGACGGTTTGGGTGTTCCCCACCCCCCACACACTTCAGAAATTACCCAGACTAGACTCAGCTGGCTCTGGAAATATCAAAACCTTCCAGTACTTGAAGGGGACCTATAGGAATGCTGGAGAGGAAATGTTTACAAGGGGATAGGACAAGGAGTAGTGGTTTGAAAGTAGGGAAGGGCAGATTTAGATTGGACATTAGGAAAAAGTTCTTTACTATGACAGTGGCAGAGCACTGTATCAGGTTGCTCAAGGAGGTGGTGGAAGCTCCACCCCTGGTGACATTCAAGGTCAGGCTTCATGAGGCTCTGAGCAACCTAATCTAGTTGGAGATGTCCCTGCATAACTGCAGAGGCAGTTGGACTAGATGACCTCTAGAGGTGCCTTCCAAACCAGCGTATTCTGCAACTCTTATTGGAAGGAAAATGTGGCTGAAAGTAGAAGGCCAAGAGATGTTTCATTCCTCTTTCCAAGTTACCGTCACTGAACAAAGTTCCCTTCCAGTTAACAGATAGTCAGTTGTATGTTGTTAAGCTACAAGATAAACTTTACTCCCTTGGCTGAGCACCTGGAGAAGTGAAAAGAGACAGTAAGCATTCACTGAAGAGAATTTAAATGTAGCTCATGTGAGATACCTGTTGTGTTACATGTAGAGAGCAAGAAGGTTTCCCCTCAGCCTGCTCTGCTCTGGACTAGACAACTCGATTTCTCTCAGCTGCTCAGTCACAGATCATCTAGTTCCAACTCCCTGCCATGGACAGGGCCACCTCATACTAGACCAGGTTGCTCAAAGCCCCATCCAGCCTGCCTTTGAACACTTTCAGGCTTGGAACCTCCACCACTGCTCTGGGCAACCAATATTTTACCACTCTCCTGGGGAAGAATTTCTTCCTAATGTCTAATCTCAGTCTTGCTTCTTCCCCCTCACCTTGTCACTCCATGCTGTTGTGTACATGCCTTTGTGTATTTAAACTTGGTCCTAAAGAGCAATGTATTATTTTCACTTGATTTTTTAAGTGCTGATTTTCTTACCAGCTTCTAATTTTCTGCAGCTAGAAGCTAGTTACTTTGCTTTGCTTTTTAGGTGGACCATTTGACTTGATGTCTCGAAGAATTATTGCAGCAAGTAGTCGAGCTATAGGAGAGAGAATAGCCAAAGCACTTCAAATAATTCCTCTGAAAAGGGATGATGCAACTAACTGAACACCAAAATGCTTCAAATGTAATTATATGCTGTTGTCTCATACTCTTATGTGATTGTTCTACACCTGGAACCTGATTAAAAGATAACTAGATGGTAGGCTCAGTCCTGGTGTGACTGCTAAGTAGTGGTTTGAGATTGAACCTTTAAGTATGTTATTTAGCATTACAGTTGCATAAAGATATCTAAAAAGATGCAAAGACAACTGATACTTTCAAGTTCTCTACTACACTGGAAGGCATAGCAAGAGACTCTGACATACAGATAAATACAAATCTCTAATCCTCCAAGTGACAAAACAAAATTCATTATCTTAACAACCCCTCACCACATCTGCTCCTGAACCCAAAAAGGTGTAGACATTACTGTTCATCCAGTCTGTCTCATCTGTGACCTTCAGTGTCATCAGTGTGTCCATTTCCTTACCTTGTTTTTGTAGAGGTAGCTGGCACGTTTCCAAACTTTTTTGAGTTGCTTGTAGTTTGAGTCTAATTTAAAGGCTGTATTACTTATCTGTCTTTGGTTTTGTAGTCATCATTCTTATGGTGGATAAATGCAGTCTCTTATTCAGCCTCTTCTGTGGCCAGTATACTTGCAAGTTCTTTGCAGTTGCAAACTGGATAGTTTTGGTGCCAGGAAATGGAGTGCATGATCTTGGAGGTCTCTTCCAACCTGGTTGATTCTGTGTTTCCCAAAACCAAGTTCTGAGCACACCTTCTATCACCAAATGCACTTACTTTAAATTAGTATGAACCATGACTTGCATGGGTACCAGGCACTCAGTCTTTCCTGGCAGTTAGAATTCCTGTTAGTTTTAGAATTCCTGTTAGTTTTGTTCCTTTATGGATGTGTGTGTTTCAAAGTTTAAGGAATCTTTAAAATCCAACAGAGGCAGCATAAAAGTTAGCCCACAGTCCATATTTGTTTATATCATCTGTAAGCTGTGACAGCAGTGACCAGCCAGGGTCAAGTTTCTGTTGTGTTGTAGAGTGCATGGGCACAAAAGAAGGCACACATCTAAACATAAAGGCTTTGCAGATCTAACAGATATTAGTAAGCTCATTCTTGGTGACACCAATTCAGAATTTTTCTATTTATGAGTGCACTGTTCACATAATTAATGCACTTTAAAAAACAAAACAAGATTTAACTTGGATCAGTTTTTTTGACTAAGTTTTCCACATCTAAAGGTTGTGAAATGAAGTTTTCTCCAGTGGTCCAGTCAAGACACAGCACTGCTTTGCAAAACCTGACTTCTTGTACTGCTGTCCCACTGGTTCTGTTTTGGAAAATGGTATTTTATGTCCTGAAATTTCAGCAGATCTCACAACATTCTCTTTTGGAAAATGTTTTTTTCTGTCCTGAAGTTTCAACAGATCTCACAATATTCAGTCTTTCCTATGGGTTGATTTTTTTGCAGAGATATTTAATGCAAAGTTGTATCTAATGGCAGATGGTTAACGTTAATGAGATCAGCCTGCTTCTCTTCAAGGTCTTGTCAAAAAGCCAGGCTTGCATTAATGTTACTTTTTAAATTCCCCTTGACAAGGATATAAACTTTTGGAGCATTTCAAAGTAACTTTATCACTATAAATTATGTGAGATCATCATGATTTCTTGAGAAGTGTCTGCTGTATCATTTCTATGGCTTTTGTATAACAAATTCTTTGTGACTTTTTAAACTGATTTAATTGTGAAATAGAGATGTCTAGAAAGACTTGAAATGGGAGAACACATTTGAAATAAATATGCTTTAGCAGCAGGTGGCTTCAGGTGTGCTTTCTTTCTTAACATACTTCAGAGTACAGTCCTGGGTCCCAGCAGATTGCATTTGTGGGCTTCAGACTGTCGCCCCGTTGAACACTTCTCTTCTTGGCCTCAGATGCACACAGATAATAGACTATTTAGAGTAGTTTGGGTTGGAAGTGACCTTAAAGATCATCTAGTTCCAATTCGTTTTCCAGGCAGGGATGTGAGACCTGCCCTGCCTCAATGCAATGGCCAGGAATGCCTTCTACTAGACCCAGCTTGAACACTTCCAGGCTTGGAACCTCCACAGTTTCCCTAAGCAATGTGTTTGAGTGCCTCACCACCCTCATGGGGAAGAATTTCTTGCCAATGTCTAATTTAAATTGAGTTTCTTCCAGTTTGAAGCCATTGGCCCTTCTGTCACTTCATGCCTTTGTAAGAAGTCCTTCTTCAGCTGTCAGTGAACAACATGACTTCAGCTGGCAAATTTTACTATGCTCTGGTGTGAATCTTAACTCAAATGTAGAAATGGAAGAGGGAGAAGATAAACAGGCCTACTGAGCAACTGGAGCAAGCTGCATTCCAAGAAGTACTACTGGAAATTCAAGGACTGTAGAGGCAGGTTTAGCCAATCCCTCTTCATCTCTGCTTTGAAAATGTGACTGGTCAGTATTTTCTCCATGGTTACTACAGAGGCAGCTGCTCTTCTTAGTGAAGGCCTTCACAGCAGGGACCATGATTTTTAGCCTGAGACTGAAGCAATCAGTACTACAGAAACATAATGCTGAATTTTGGCACCAATACTTGTGAAAAAGGGCAGGTAGCCTTAGTCTATCATCTTGACTGTCATCAGGTTGCTGTTTGTCATTTTCTGTGACAAGCCACAAATCTCTGCTCCTTCAAAGCAGAGTATTCTAGTAGATTCAATAGAGCTTCACCCAGCATGCAATGTTGCCAAATCCATAGAAGGCTTCATGCTCTAGTCCTGCCCTGATAAGCAGCCCTGGAGAAAATCCCTCCCCTGTCTCCCCAGCAATACCTGTGATCCAAAGCCATGGGTTTAATTCTGTGTAGTCATTCCTAGATATTCTGACTAGATAAAAAATGACAAGCTGTGATTTCAGCATGATGCAATTTAAACAAGGGACCTCTTTTCCTGAGCTCTCCCATCCTCTCAAAGCCAGCCGCTAATTTGACTCTCTGTTACCTGTGAGTGAAGTAATTGCTCCACAAGTCTGATCCTGTTGCTGCAGTGCTGACAGGCAACTTTCCAACAGCACATTGGTTTTGGATCTCAGCAGTTGGCATGGCTTTCACTATTTGCACAAACTCCAGGCATCAGAAGGTTATTGTCCCTGCTGTGACATCTCAAGAGTCTCTACCAGAGTCAGCCAGATCTCCTGGACAACATAATCCATTTGATCTCAGGATTACTGCTTGCCCTGCACTGAAGGTGACAGTGAATGTGATCTGTCACACCACTTTGGTTTGTACAATCTTCACCAAAGAGCCACAGCTTCTCAAAGATCAGAAAAAAAAAAGTGAAATGTCCTCTGTGTCCACAACTCTCTGCCTGCTACAACAGCAGGGCAGACAAAATCCTATGCCCTTCAAAGTCGTGTGCAAGATCCAGAACAAGCTAACTGAAGGACCATGCTCAGCTGAGAGCACATCATGGATTAAAGAGCTGCAAACTTGCCTCTTTGAGGACAGTGGATCAGATTTCCACAGTAGAGCAGAAATGATTCCCTAGCACAATTCAAGCTAGTGAGCTGCTAAAAATAATGGTATGTGTGCATCCTGTTCCAGCAGCTTATAGCCTATGTCGATGACTCCTCCAATAGCTTGAGTTCATACATCGTGTGTTGTACCTGCTGTTGGTTTGCACAGTTGCAGTGAGTTTTCATACCGAGATGTTGCTCTGTACACCAGTGGTGCAGTGGAAGGTCAAGGTTTCCATTTTAGTTTGTCTGTCCTTAGCTCAGTAGTGACCACAAAAACGCACAGCAGGTAATTCAGGGGAAGAGGTGCTAGTTTCGTAGGAGCTCTTCCTCGGCTTTTTGTGTTCGGTCTCCCTCTCTGGCTGTCCCATGGAGAGGTGATTCCTGTACTGCTGTTTTTGTCAGTCTGGGATGAGATCAGGCAGGCTCCCGCACCTCAATGTGCTAGGCGAGCACTAGGTGGCAGCCGGAGCTTGGTAAACACCGTAAGACCCAGGATTCCTTTCTTGAAGTCGCGATTCCTTTTGCCAGTATTCCCTCTGCGCTGTTCAAGAATGAATGGGTGAATCATCCCCACATTTCATTAATTCACAGGTTTGTGTGCTGCATCCCATCAAAAGTTTCTCTGTATTTGTTGACCTAGTCCTTTTTGTCATGCATCTGGAGCTGCCCTGCCTGAGCACACTGCCAAGCCCATCTGCACAGGCTATTGGGCAGGCCCTAAAGTACTCTGCTTCCTAATAATGAGAGTAGCAAAAGGAAAGCTGTGTCTCAAAGTGTCCACAATGAGCTTTCAGTGCAGGTAGGGGTGACTTAAAATGAACAAGTTCATAGAACCATAGAATGATTTGGATTGAGAGGGACCTTAAAGATCATCTAGTTCCAACTCCTGTGCTATGGGCAAGGTCACCTTCCACTAGACCAGTTTGCTCAAGGCCCTGTCCAACCTGGCCTTGAACACTTCCACAGAGGGGACATGCATGACCTTCCTGAGCAGCCTGCTCCAGTGTCCCACCATCCTCATTGGAAAGAATTTCTTCCTAATATCGAGTCTAAACCTCCCCGCTTAAAGCTATTCCCCCACATCCCATTACTACAAGCCTTTGGAAGAAGTCCCTCCCCAGGCTACTCTGATATGGATCAACGTGACACAACTCTCCTCTACTCTGACTCCTCTGTGGCGTTGCACAATAGGTACATTCTCCTCAGTTGAAAATTGCCCTTTGGACATGAGAAAAGCTCCAAATGCTTTTTCTGGCAGTGGGGACCTTGGCTGAGGACAAATAGCTGCAGAAAGAGTTCCAACTGAGATTTATCAACCTGGGAAATACATGAGATATGTGATCTTGAGGAAGGTCAGAGAGGGACTGGCCAGAGAAGGTCAACAGCAGCAGGTAGCTGCAAAAGGAGGAAGAGCTTCTAGTTTGGGACTGGCTTGTATTAGTATCTACAGAGAATTTCTCTAGCTTTAGAAAGGTCATCCTTTTCCAGCTCTCACAAGGCACAGGCAGGATAGCATCTATCTGTAACTTTCTTTACCATTGTATAGCTTTTCCAGGATAACAAAAGTGTTAATTCAGGTCTATGACTTCATCAGGATGACTGACCTTATTGTTAATGCAGAAGCCTCCACATTACTGGATGTTTGCATTGGTCTCTTGAAGACAAACAGCTAAAAAATACTTGTTATTTTAACTTCACTACTGAAAGCTAAAAATAATCTAACCTCCCTTTATTTCTGCTTCATTATACTTGAAATTGTGGTTACAGTTCTGAACAGTCCTCCAGCAAAATACATTTAAAAGAGAGCAATGGTTAATGTTATTAGGAATTCCCATTTCAGTATTTATCCAGGTGTAATTAGCAATGTATTAGTCATGTAAAAGTAAATTGTATCCCACTTCACCTGTGCACCTTGTTTGGCTCTCTGTGCCAAAATGGAATTCATAATGATAAGCTGTCATTTGCAGGGGGAGGCTAAAAGCTTTTACTTCTAGAGGCACTTAGATCTTAATAGCAGTTTCCATTGGAAGGAAGTGCAAACCCAGACATAATGATTCCCATCAACAGTCATTTGTGTATCTGGCACTGAAAACACTGCTATTCAGTCAGCCAAGTCAATTTAGAACAAAATAAGTTTTCCACTAGCACACACCCTGGTTAATTTCTCCTACCTTTTATTTAAATACAATGGAAAAATAATTACTAGTAGGACTCTATCAGAAATATTTCTTTCTGCCCCAATGTCAAGGATCAGGGCTAGGCAGGCCACTACACTAGTGACAGATGCTCTTTGTGGAGCCCTCTGCCTTCCCTATGAGAGAGACTGATGGGTTGGGAAACAAAACTAAAACAGCTTTAGTGAATGTAATGATAATTAAAAAAATAAGTATGTGCAAATAAATACAAACTCAGTATGGATTCTAACCTCCTGATGGCAACTGGTCACTGTCACCGCTGATGCTGTGGCAGAAATCCCAGACTGGACTCAGCAGCAGATGGGAATCAGATTCAGGAGCTGGATCTTGCAGCTGGCTTCAGGAACTCCTGGATTGGGATCAAGGGCAA
Organism: Pogoniulus pusillus; assembly: GCF_015220805.1. Taxonomy (NCBI): domain Eukaryota; kingdom Metazoa; phylum Chordata; class Aves; order Piciformes; family Lybiidae; genus Pogoniulus; species Pogoniulus pusillus. Next base: position 24,007,931 of record NC_087277.1, read on the forward strand.
GACAAAGTCCTCCTCAGATGTCAGCCATTGAAGAAGAGGCTTGACCCTGATGATCCCTAAGTTTTATATAGAATATGACTTTCATGGGCTAGAATCTCTGGTTGGTCAGTTTAGGGTCACCTCACCTGAACTGTCTGCTCCTCCCCACAGGTGCAGCCTTTTCCTCTGCAGCCCAAGGTAGCACAGAAGATGTAGCAGTGCCCTTGGTCTGCAGCCCAGCCCTAGGTGCTAACATTCTCCTTCACTTTCTCACTGCTAACAGGAGCCACTCTCTGAGCTGCACAAAGTGCTGGCACAGAGCAGAGAGTTGGGAAGTCTTTGGGCTGGGAAGTCACAGCACTGACCAGAATCAGTTCTGCTCTAACTCAAACTGGAACCCCTTTGTGTACCTGCCAACTGCTAAGTCTAGTACTTGACATCTTAGAAATGCCAGCACAGCTCTATGCTCAGCTTAGTTCCTCCAGTCCAGCAGGCTCTGTTACTAGCATTTCATTCTTTTTCCTGAAGTTTTCATTCCAATCTTCAATGCACCTGAAGCCACATTGATTACATCTCCATGGGAATGCACAATAGAGAGCTGATTGCCCAGTTTTCCCTTGTGATAAATACGGAGAGCTGGATCTGTGGGTTAAAGCATGTGGAGACCTGCACACTCAGATTTCACCATGCTGCAGATTACTTCATCACCTTCTCTGTCCATGGCCATCACTGCTGGGTAGCTGATACCAGCAGGGAGGCTCCCTCGACTGGATTTGAAGAGGACACAGCCCTGTTGCATACTATCAGTACCTCCTTGGTGGCATGCTCTCACCTTCACTACTGAGAAGCAGATGCTATAGGTAAGTTCAGTATTTATATTGTTCCTGAAAACCTAGAAGCCATGACAGATCTCTTTCCTTGGAATGGAACAAATATATGGAACACGAGCTGACACTTTCCAGTCACTGGCATGCAAGTAATGCAAGGTACAGAATCGTTACAGCGGATTCAGTGTGACCTTGCCAATTGTGTGGAGTTGTCAGAAGGATTTTTCTCCAGAAATGAAATTAACACTAACCCCAGTTACTTCCAGCCCCACATGTAGCTATGCTCCAGAAGGATCTGCACCTATGCAGAGCCTTGTGATTTTGATGAAATCCAGAGCAAAGCTTTTAGAGGGCACTCTCTGGAGAAGAGATGCTCGCATCTATTAAAATGAAACAGCTAGCAGAAAATAAAACATTCTGCTTTCCCAAAAAATATTTCCTGTGCAACCTGTTCTCTGCCAACATGCTCCTATGGGGGGGTGGTTGGCCTAGATGATCTCCAGAGATCTCTGCCAACCCATGCCATTCTGTGATTTAAAACTCTTACATTGATTTAACCTTCACAAGAAAAGGCACCATCTGCACAGAAGATGGAATGGAAGATGAGAAAGCATAGAGACTCAGTTATGATTCTAATGTAGAGACTAATGGTTTTCCAAAGGTGGCATCAGTTACATAAAAACCTCCACATCCAAATTACAGCTGTTGAGATAATGTAAAGACCAAATAAAACAAAATAATTGGAGTTTTCAAATACATTAATAACACTGTCTGGATTACAAAGGCAAGACTCAAAGACTGTGGGCAAATTAATAACAGTCTTTCCCACAGCCGAAGTTGCCTTGAAGACAATTATCCATCACACAGCAAATTTTCTGCTGTTATCTGAACACACTCATAAAGATCTCCTTCATTTGAAGGCTCTTTGTTTTGCCCCTGCTTACTTCATGTCTTCCAAACTATGCGAGATGACAGGTGGAGGCAGTGTCTTGGATGTGTGACTCTTCCCTTACAGCCTGTGACAGATTGTCCCTAGCATTTCCAAACTCAGTACAGAAACTGGCAATGCACTCCCACCCTGACTCTTGTAACGTCTTCTGTCAACGACATCAAAGACAACATGAACTTAATGAACCCGGACAGAAATACCATTAAAGGCAAGATGCACTTATTCTTGAAAAGGGCATGTCTTATGCTGGCAGAGGTCTTGCAAGCTAATGGTAAGAGAAGACATTTTGCAATAGCTTTCCACTAGAGGGAAGATGTTTCATTAAAGCGAAGCTTCCTGGCGCAGAGTGCACTTGGTTTGGTTTCGTTTCAGCTCTTAGCTCGCTGGCTTTTTAAAGCAGAGACATACACAGCAGGTATGTAGGTGGGCCTGAAGAGACATACAGCAGGTCCTTTGTCATGTTAAACCAGAGAGTAATTGATGCAATTTGAGCTAATTAGTAGGGAAGGAAACTTGGAAGGGCAATGTAACTCCATCGATTCCATGCTGAAACTGTAAGTCGTGTATTTCAGCCACAGAAATAACACCTAGTAGCATTACCAGAAAATATGTTACTCTGCCAAAATCTATATCCACTTATGCTAGATGTATTCATTACCTACAAAATGTCCACACATATCAAAACAAAACTGGTTTGGACAAGCTAAATTTCATGTATAAATTCACGGCGATGAAGTTTAAACTTTTGACTTGTTAAATACTGACTTAACTCATACCCACCAATATGCTTTTTTTCATGACTGTGCTAAGAGATCTGGTGCCAAATATTTCCTGCTTAACACCACCTAAATGGTTTTCATCACTGATCCTCCACTGTTTTTTTTTTCAGCAGTGACTAACCAACAGCATGTGGGAGAGGAGCAGACAGCACTGGTTCCTTTTTCCCCAGCATTTGTGGGGACAAGTGTTCAGATCATCTGCTGCTGCTTTGGCTGCAGCTGGCCTTGTGAGATGCTGTGTGCTCGGCAGCCTGACCTCGCAGCACTACAGATCTGAATAAAGAGAGCAATCTATCCTCAGCCATCTCTGGTGGACAACAAGCAGGTTGAACCTCTTGCATGATCATGTCTATTGGTGGGATGCTGTTGATTTCTACAGCTCCATGTGCATCCCGCAAAACAGTCTGTCAAAAACATAACCTTTAGGTTATTTATGTTTCTGATGTTGCCGTGGGAAACTAAGCATATGCCTGGGAATGTAGAACCATAGAATTGGTTTGGGTGGAGAAGACTTCTAGGATCATTGAGTCCAATCGCCAACCTAAGACCACTGCAGCAAAAAAAATGTGTCCTGGAGTGCCATGTCCATGCATTTATTGAACACCTTCAGGCCAGCTGGGCAGCCTATTCAAATGCTTGACCACTCTCAGTAGAGAAATTTTGTCTAGTATCCAATTTAAACCTCATCTGACACAATTTCAGGCTATTTCCTCTTGCATGTCATGACCTAAAGGACTTCCTGGCTTCTGGGTGGGTACAGATCATAACCATGGGTTCATAGGACTCCTTAATACACAGGGACATGGAGACTTTTATCCTCTAAATTCTATTAAAGACTATCAAAAATGCCACAGAAATAATCAATGGCAAGTATAGCAATGGTTAATACAGACATCAGTGTAATACAAATTACAATCAGCAATCAATAATATAGTATCAGTCAGTAGAATGACAGCAGTTAATAACAGCTGTCACCAACTGTATAGCAAGAACAAATTACAGCAACAATCAAATAGGTAGATGCTATTAGAGGTTACTACAAACTTCTCATTGATGAAGCTACACAGTAGCAGAAATACTTATGAGAGATGACTTTTACAGATATGTGACACTGGTATCAAATGAACTAGACTTCAGAAAGAGCCCAACCATCCCAAAGGATGGAAACCAATCCCAGAGGAAGACCCAACTACCCCACTGGTGGGAGGGCAAACCCCCAAAACTAGGCCCAAAGAGAACTCACAGAATCACAGAATTAACCAGGTTGGAAAAGACCTTTGAGATCATTGAACCCAAGCTATCACCTAACACCTTCTAATTAACTAAACCATGGCACTAAGTGCCTCATCCAATCTCCTTTTAAACACCTCCAGGGATGGTGACTCCACCACTTCCCTGGGCAGCCCATTCCAATGCCAATCACTCTTTCTATGAAGAACTTCTTCCTGACATCCAGCCTAACTCAATAAGATTAATAGAGTCTCACTTCAGAGGAGCTCACTGCAACCAAATCTGGAGTCAGGCAGGCATCCCTGGTGAGTGTCCAAGAATCATAGAATGGCTTAAGTTGGAAGGGATCTTAGAGATCGTCTACTCCAACCTCTCTGCCATGGGCACAGATGTCTCTCAAATAGACTTAGTTGCTTAAGGCCTCATCCAGCCTGGCCTTGAACACCTTCATGGAGAGGACATCCACAATCTGTTCCAGAGTCTCAGCATCCTTGTGCTGAAGAGCTTCTTCCTGAAATCCAGTCTAAACCTACTCTTCATCAGCTTAAAACTGTTCCCCCTTAACCTGTTGCTACATACCCTTCAGAAAAGTCCCTCTCCAGCCTTCCTGTAGGTACCCTTTGGGTACTGGAAGTCAGCACTAAGGTCTTCCCAGAGTCTCTCCAGTCTGAATGAGCCCAGCCTATCCTCATAGCACACAGGTGCCTCAGCCTTTGGATCATCTTTGTAGCCCTCCTCTGGACTCACTCCAACATTTCCATGTCCTCCTTATGATGTTAGAAAGTTTGTGTGGGACTCAGCCTGGTTAGGAAACCGACAGGCAGCACAGGAAGCTCTCAAAGAAAGAGGCCCAGTTTTGGAGGGAAAAAATGAACACCTCTCATATCAAAGAGGTTGTAGGACATCACTACCTCAAGCAGCCATGAGATGCTGTTCGTTTGAATTTTTCCCCTGTATCACATGATGGCATTTTCCTTTCTTTTTGGCTCATTTCATTTCCTCAAGTTGTTTCTACTTTTAATCAGATGATAAGCTGCCATGACTGCCAGCTGCACTTCTCAAATGTGTTTCTGGGTTGCAGGCTTAGTCTCCCAGCTCACAGTTCCAGGCAGGCAGGACTTTGTCCCTATTTTTCAGCAAAATGTTTTCTTCTGCCCAGTAATTTCCACCCTTCCACCCAGGCCACCTTCAGGGCTGTTCACATCAGGACACGCAAAGACTTCAGGGTTTTGCTGGAGGAGAGCTCCCTGCCCCAGCAGCCACCAGTGCACAAACTAAACCTAAGGACACAGCACTGACATTTCTTTTTAGTGACTGCATTTGCTGAGGCTTTCTTTTGTTTTATCCATTCACTGGAATTACTTTCTCTGTGTTGCTACTGCTTTTCTTAACAGAAGCCTGCACTTCCATCTATCACTCAGTCTCCCACAACAAACACACTTTTTGTAGTTCTCTGCCATCAGTGCTCAGTCTCTAATTAACAGTTCCAGAGACTGATCGCTGTCTCAGCTCTGCCACTGCAAAGCAAGGAGCTTTACCATGAACCACAACAGCAACGCTGGAATTTAATTATGCTTACAGCTGCTAGAAACAAAGATAAAAGGTACAGATAAACAATGATCTTCACTAGCGTTTGGTGGGATAGGGACTCCTCAAAGCCGTTCAAGTGTCTGACTCCACAAACCGATAGGAGAGTTCTCTAAAATTCAAAGTCAGGAAAAATGAGAGGGTTTATTGCATCTGTAGGCAGAATGTTTTCCTTTGAATGCCTACAATCACAGAAAAAAGAGAGGGAAAGGAGTAAGAGAAGAATCAGGGTCAACTATATTATTTTGTCTGTGATAGGTATTTAAGCTATTACTACAAACCTCCAGTGATGGACAGCCTGTAGTTGATGCCTTCTCCTTGCTTAGAAGGTTAGAAACATTTTTGCTAATATCTAAAGTGTATCTTTCTAAAGCTTAAGCTTATTTCTTCTTGTTCCATCCTCTGTGAGCATGTAAACCAAAAATTATTCTTATACTGAGCAGAAAACTTCAGTTTGATGTAGTAAGGGTCTTACAGAAACACCAGTCCTTAGATTTTTGTGACAAATCATGAAGGAATACTCTTTTCCTTGTAATTTGGGACTAATTTCATCCTGCCTGTGTCTCCTTAACACCCTTAGAAGAACACTCACAGAGAGTGCCAAAAGCCCCTGTCAAAGTCAGGACAGATGACATGTTTTTTTCTTTCCTAATCAGTAAGAGCACTTGCCCTTATGAGAAAGAAAATACAGTTGAACTGATGTAATTTGCTCTTGACATCTATGGTCATAGAGGTCATCTTAGTCCAACCCCTCTACAGTAAGCAGGGACATCCCCAGCTAGATCCATCAAGAGTGACCTTGAGTGTCATTCAAGCATGGGACCTTTACCACCTCCCTGGGCAACCTGTTTCAGTGTTGCACCACTCTCACTGTAAAGAACTCATTCCTGATGTCCAGTCTAAATATACTCTCCTCTAGTTTACAACCGTTGTCCCCTGTCTTATTGCTACAAGCCCTTGCAAACAATCTCTTCCCAGCTTTCCTGCAGGCTACCTTTGGGTAACTCATCTTGGTGCCTGCCCAAACTCTGTTGGCAAACACCAGAATTTTTTTCATCATCTAGATACTTACAATTAGTTTTTCAGTTGTTGTCAGTGAGATCTGTTATTCCCTATTTCCTCTCCAGTCCTCTCTTTCTCTTCTAAAGGTGAGTGCTTTTCCTGAGCTCTTGTACCCCTCCCATATGTTCCCTACTGAGGTTGCTTCAGGCTGTCTTTAAATATCATACCAGGCAATTTATCAGCCATTCTGAAGCATCAGACATATAAGAATTTCACATTTCTTCCCCAATTCCAAGCTGAAATATTATATTTTTTCAAATTGAGTTGGTTTTCAGTTTTGGTTTGGTTTGGTGTGTTTTTTAAATAGATTTGTCCATCATCGAACTGAGGGGAAAAAAACAAAAAACCAGAAAACTGAATGTTTTGGCCTTCTCTGCCAAACACTGATCTGTTCAGCTGAATAGAGGCCTTCCTATTGCCTGACTTAACCCTTACTAAGGCTGTTTATAGCCAAGTCTCTTGTTATTTTTACAAGTTGACACTTCTTTTATGCCTTAGCCTTCTGAATCCTGTCCCTAATTGCTCTTTTTTTCTTTAACTATTAACATGGCCTCGTTTCCATTTTTTATCCCTGTTGTATTGGAGGACAGTGATGAGTAGACAAAGAGACAAGCTACCTCTTTGTAGTGACTGAATTTCTCTGTATCTGTCCTTTGCATTGTTCCTTTCTGAGTGTCAGCCAATCTCCTTAGCTTAGCCTTCCCTCTTACTGGCTTCCAATGAAATTTTAGTGATGCACTACCTGAGTTCAGCCAAATCTACCTTCTTCAGGTCAACTGTTTTGTTTTGCTGATCTCCCTTTTTCTTCACTGCTTTTATGTGAACTGTGTTTTGGTTACATTCATTCAAGCTGCTTTCCATCTCAGATTACTGGCTGTTAATTAATTTCCCAGAATTAGCTTAACCACATCTGAAACTGAAACAAAAGCAAAAGAGATAAGAAACTGTGGGAATTAGGCACTAAAATAATCCTGAATGGCTGAATTCAAAATGTGCATCCTTAACTTACTCAGCACATCTTTCCTTATCACAGACTGAAACTCCCTGGGGAAAAGTTTGTAGTAAACTGCTATAATTAGATAGAAATTCTTTGATGAATGTTAGCAAGGAGGTTATGCTAATTAATTGTTGCCCTGTTCTCTAAGATGCAGGATAACAATTTTAAGAGCAGTCAGCATCCCTTGACTGGTGTAATAGGACTAAGTTTCATTCAGCAGCTAGCTCATGGCATCAGGACATGGGAGGTTTTCAGATCTGCTCTTTTCTTTTGAGGTCTTGGGAAGGCAATTTAAATTCAAATGTAGCAATTGCCAGTTGTGACCCTCAGCATCTTTACTGGAACTTCACTACGAACAGAGGGGGTTTTCTGCCATGACCTGCCCATGTGCAGCAGCAGCAGCTCCATTTCTGGGACCATTTCTTATTCCCTGCCTTCACTTGTCTAAATATCCCAGACAATCCTCTGCCTTTCTTGTGGGCAGGCACGGTCATTTTGAGCTCCCAAATCTGTGTTTGTATGAAGTCCAGTGGAAGCTGCTGCTTTCCTTCTAAATGCAACTGGGCAGAAAATGTCGAATGCCTTGCAGCAGCCACCAAGAAGTGGGCTACAGGCTTCATTCTCTTCTCTGTGGGAAAAGATTCAAACCACCGTTGTGCACTTTCCAAAGGGTGTGTAACAGAGGGCAGGGTAGGCTCTGCTTCATCTGCCAAACTTGTTCGACTGTTTGGAAAAGTGAAATATTCAATGAGTCATGAAAGTGAGCATGATTCCTGAGCAAAGTGGTTGGGGGGGAGGGGAGAGGGTGATGCCTGCTCTTTCAGTCAAAGGTTGTGTACGTATTTTGCATGAAACGTTGCATAAAATGTTGATGCAATCTCTACAGACAGGCCCAAACCCACTGTTCAAAGCTTCACTGTGAGCATCTAATTACAAGGCTAAAAATTCACAGTCTTGCTTTTTTTTCAGGGGGAAACGGTGAGCAATCTGCAGGCAAGGCACCAAAGGGACACCGAAGGCAGCTTGAACTCATTAAATAAAAGAGAGCCTTAAACTCAGTGTTCCTCTCCTTGCGTAAGTACTCCACAACTGACTGATCTAAAAGGAGGATCTGTTCCTTCTGCTAATCCGTGTTGAAGAAAGAGTGAGCTCTGCCCTTGCTGTCAAAGGAAATGGTCCAGATGAAGGTTCAGAGGTGTGAAACCTGCATGGAGGGAGGCAGGTGTTGCTTCATTGCACTTGAAAAAAAAAAAAATCAGACCTCAGCACTTCCAGCCACCTGATTTGCATAGCTCCCTGACAAGTTCACTGCTGCCGTGCTCAGATGTACATGTCTATCTATGTAGGTCTCTCTGGGTTAGATCTTTCAAGATATTCGTGTTGCTCTTTTAGTGCAGTTCTGTGGGAGAAGATAGGTAGAAATATTACCTTTCCCTGATCATGGTGCTTTCTAAAGATAAGTAACACATTAGTCTTGTCTAAAACACACATTTAGGAAAATTAGTGTGATCAATTGCCTCGGGAAACCTGTGAAAAGCTTCATCATGGGAGACTTTTAGCAAGACACCAGACTGATATCTTCCAGGGAGGTTGTAAGTAGAGTTTATCCAATGTCTGGGTGGGAGGTAGAATGGCTGGTCTGTGGAAGCCCTTTCCAGCCATAATTTTCTATGATTCAGGCTGTAAAGATTGCTTCACACTATGTGTGAACAACAGCCTCTTGATCTTGATAACAGCACTAAATCCAAGATCCAAAGCTATGACATCACTTGCAGCTTCACAATTCATAAAAGTTTATTTATTGAAAACAGCATCTAAAACCTCCACAGCCCGAGGACATTGGACCTGTGTCCAGGTAGCAGATAAGGCACTGGAAAAGATGAGCGTGGCTACAAAGTTCTCAGCAGTAAAAGCTGTCAGCATAGGTAGAGGAATGCAGACAATAAATAGATGCTTACAGGGAAGAGACACCAAGATACAGAACCTAGGGATGCTCTTAACGTTTCTCCCAGGTGACTGATTTAGTTAAGTGCTCATTCTGCATCAGCCACCACCAAGTGCATTGTATTTGTCAGGAGCACTGGCACAGAGCCAGCAGAAGCCTCCACTTTGCTCTCTGGTGGCAAGAGGGAATGTTCTGGAGAAAATGTTCCAGGTAGTGTTTGAGCAACTGAGGTTAGACTGAGCATCCAGTGCTCGTCTGTTCATACAGCTTCAAAGTAGTGCCTTGTGTGCCTGTGTGTAGCAAATCCCAAATCTCTCTGGTTAGGACTGTTAATGTCCCATTTGAAACCCCACCTCTGCAAATCCTACACAGTTCCCTCACAAAGAACCTGCATCTCTTTCTACACTTAAATAGTTATTATTTGCCTTTCCTCCTACTTGCAGGTCTGTACATGGAAGACTTTTGGAGCTGCTTACGCACAAATGTTGTTGTGTTTCTGCCAGAAGGATGACTAAGGAAACAGAGCCAAAGGCTGTGACTATCCTCATAAACTGGTTTTACACATTTCAGAACATAAAGTATATTCTTCAACTGGTTTCAGGAAGAGGATCACCCATAAAGACATACTGAAGCTTTTTATCAAAAGGCAGCTTTGAGAAGCCCATCTTACGGTGTTTGCCAGTGAGAGTTCAGAAAAAGGCCACAGGAAGGATAGGCACAGAAGATTTGGGCTTTGAAAAAAGAAGGTTGTTAAACAGAGGTCAAAACTGGGGAGGTGCTTGATATTAGCTAAAATGCTCAGACAACTGCCGCAAAAAAAGGTAAAGGAATAAACATTCAGTGGAAAAAGAACAAGAAATAATAAACTGCAGTAAGAAAGATTTATTCTCTTTAGGAAAATATCTCAGAGAGATTGGGAAATATCTACCTGAAAGTTGTCAAGAACAGGTTATGCAGATACCCATCAGAAATGAAGCATTAATGATCATCCCTTCAGGGACAATGACCTCCCGAGATCTTTTCCAGCCATATTGCCTGTACTTCTATGATAAGATTCAAACAGATGCAGACATGACAGGAGATGTTAGCAACTGCAAGAAAGTCTAGCTAATTAAAACTTCAGAAGATTGCTCTCTTCCCCTGCTCTGCCTTAGGGGACTGGAAGGTCCCTGGGGCAGTGTCTGACTATAAAAATCAGACAAACATGGAAACAGAACCCAAAACTTTGCTTAAATGCTGAGAGTAAAAACATTTAGAAAATGGAAACAGAATTTGCTTTCATTAGTCTTGAGGTTGTTGCAGAGCTGGAAGATGTGTGAATAGAGCAACAGGTAAGCTTCTCATTATCTGCTTTGGCACCAGGAGGGAACAGAGAGATCCTCTAATGCTCAGTATGCATCATTACTACAGCAGTCAATGAGTCCAACAGCAAACATGCAAGCACCATCAGGTCCTTAGGCACTAATAATGGAATTAGTTACACCTCTAACAAAATTGTAGAATTGAGGCTACATCCACAACATCCTGATCTTTAGGAGGTACATTGTACCAGATACAGTGATTTGGTTTTTATCTGGAGGAAGGTGGGAACATTTGTTGTTAGATGCTCATAAAGAGAGCCAAAGGTGTCCCATCTGTTTCTGTAGATTTCTGTTTGGCAGGCTAAATCATCTTGAACAGTCAGATACCAAGGAAGAGCTAAGAGCAGTTACACCACCTGGGTGCTGAAGCTCTTTCTGCTGATTTCTGCTTGCACATTCAGCAAAAAGCCTGTAGTAAATTCAACAGGCTTGTTCAAACAAGACCTGCTGATTTCTGATCTCAGCTTTTTGGACGTTCTTTCCTCCACGCTCAGCCACATTTGCAGCAAAATGCAATGAGCCCAACCCAGGCCTTTTGTAATGTAACCACTCTGCCTGTTACACAATACAGGAAAGCAACAAAAAGAGGTTTCTGTTACAAAAAAGAAAAACAAATAACCCCCCCACAAATAATATATATTCTCATGAGGTTCATGCTTCTTAAAATCTGAGTTTTACAGGTATTCTCAGACAGCTGGATTCCACAACTGGTGGGCCAAAAGGGCTCAAGGATTCTCAGTGAGCAAATTGAGAATAGGACCCAAGTTGGATCTGGCACACAGAGGAATATGAGTTCCTCACAGGAACTCTTACAGGGTGACCAGTGTGCCCCAGTGGGCTCCAGGCACCCTGACCTCATCTGCTCAGAGCATAGTGCATCTTGTCTCCAGCTGCCTGCTCAGGTCTCCTTCCTTTATGGGGGACCTGGAGGCATATGAGCAAAGAGAAGGTGGAAAAGTAAGCCCATTGGAATGGCATCAATAAAAGCACACAGAAAGAAGAGTAACTAAGCATGTTTGGAAGAAACTCAAAGTGGGCAAGGAATGGAAGAAACCACACACTGCTCAGGTCTACCTGATTTTTTACCCAGGTCAGGGAAAGGCTCATCCATCCAGTCAAAGTCTAGTCCATTTCCTAGAGTCACATAATTGCTTGCTCATGCCAGAAAATGACTACCGAGGAATCTAGGATCTCCATAAGTGGAATATCTTGAAATGGGAAACCCAGGTTAAATTACTTTCTAGTGCTAATTTGGCACACCAAAGCATCCTTCTTTGAAGACTAATGACCTACCTGAAGAGCTGCAGGGCATTGTGGAAGCCAGCTGTCTCAGCCATCCTGTCTGACAATATTCTGCTGTGTATGAAACATATTTTGGAGCCAAAAAGAGAGAGGAAGATCACTGGGCAAGATCTTAGGGCCTCTGTTATTTTTAGAAAGAGACTCCCCTGGAAATGCTGTTAAAATCTGTTGCTCCTCATGACAAATTGACTAAGTACAAGCAGGGGATGTGGAGTGTGATGGATGCTCAGTAGTACCAGTGTGTGAGATGAAGGCATTGATATGGGTTTATAAGAGACCCTGGAGTAGGTAAAGCATGACTAATTTCCAGAGGAGATCATAGCCAAGCTCACTTTTAGCAGTGTATGCTCTGCCTGGATTGGGCAGCCCACACTCAGCATGGCAGCTGTGCTGCTTTTGGAGGCCTTACTCTGCTCAGCTATGCTGTAATTCATTTGTAGTGAGGCAGGCTTTGTCTCTAGGCCTTTGCTTTGCTTTTGCTTTTGTTTCTGTGTGTCATTTTGACAATAACACATGCCTGGTTTGTCAGGAAAAAACATCCCCCTCCTTTTCCCTGCCTAAACCATCAGTCTGACAGCATCTCCAGGCTGCAGAAGGAGCTGCTGCCTTTTCCCATGGCTGCAGTGCAGCCAGCTCTGTGCCTATCTCAAGCTGCAGAGTCTTTAACAGACCTTCCTGTGCTTTCTTTCTTGATTCTCTCTTTTTTTTCCCAAAATCCAAAGTCAGAAGGCAAGCAATTACACTGAGCTTACAGCTTTCACCTGAAGGGTGTGCTTCTCACTCTGCCAGGTGCAAAGAAACTCAGACAACTCTGAAGGCCCATCAGAGAGTGGAAACAAACCAAACTGTGTCTTGCAAACTGAGCTCATTTCAGGGGAGTGATAGAAGCGAGAAGGCAGGGGACAGGTGAGCTTTAGTTTTGCCAAGATTCGTCTCTGAAGTGCCAGAATCCCTCTGCCCTCAGTGGACAAAACTAGAGGGCAGCAGCCTGGGGCCTGCAGCTTTGCTTTCCATGCAGGCCAAGTTCAAAGCGTGGCCTGCAAAACCAGGCAAGTCCTTCTGCCCCTCTGCTCAGCACTGCTCAGGCCACACCTGGAGTGCTGTGTCCAGCTCTGGGCCCTCAGTGTAGGAAAGACGTAGAGGTGCTGGAAGGTGTTCAGAGGAGGGCACCGAGGCTGGTGAGGGGCCTGGAGCACAGCCCTGAGGAGCAGCTGAGGGAGCTGGGGGTGTGCAGCCTGCAGGAGAGGAGGCTCAGGGCAGAGCTCATTGCTGTCTGCAACTACCTGAAGGGAGTTTTTAGCCAGGCAGAGGCCCCTCTCTTCTCCCAGGCACCCAGTGACAGAACAAGAGGACACTGTCAAACTGCCAGGGCAGGTTTAGGCTGGACCTTAGGAAGGAACTCTTCACAGAAAGAGTGATTTGCATCGGAATGGGCTGCTCAGAGAGGTGGGGAAGTCGCCGTCTCTGGAGGTGTTTAAAAGGAGGTTGGATGAGGCTCTTATTGCCGTGGTTTAGTCAATTAGAAGGTGTTAGGTGAAGGGTTGGAGTCGATGATCTCAGAGGTCTTTTCCAACCTGGTTGATTCTGTGATTCTGTGAAAGAGCCCAGGAAGTGTTTTTCATATAAGCTGCCAAGCTATTTGTGTGTGTATATACACGGTGAGAAACCCATTTGAACCTCTCATCCTTCTGATGGTATCAGAAAAGCATTGCCATATCACTGCTAACTCTAAAGTTTCTTGGATGCTGGCTCCAGTGGGTAAGTAGGGCTTCTTGTCTGCTCAGCTAGTTCCTACTGCCAGCCACTGGATTTGCCTCTGAAGCTGGGACCTATCCTCATTCAGCAGCACCTGTGTTATACCAGAACTACACATCTCCTACTAGGAAGGCAAGAAGTGCTTCCTCTGTTGTTGTTCACAGCATGAAAATCGTTTTGAATAAAAAGATGAACTGTAAGCTTCTTTTCTTCCCTTTCTTTCTTTATTTTTGAATTCACATCTGGTCAGTCTTATTGGTGACAAGACTTACAGAGCATAGTTGCACTCAGCAAAGGTGAAGCCACCCAGATACAATCTATTATCACCACTGGTAACTGCCATGGCTTTGCCACATAGCTTGAATTGCTCTTCTTAGCAGGGCATCTGCTGTGTTTAAAAAATAAACCCTTAGTGGAGTTTTTAGAGACCACCATCCTGGGGTACCATGCCCAGCTCTGGGGCCCTCAGCACAAGAAGAATGTAGACCTGATGGAGAGAGTCCAGAGGAGGGCCACAAGAATGATCAGAAAGCTGGAACACCTCTTCTGTGAAGACAGGCTGAGAGTTGGGGTTGTTCAGCCTGGAGAAGAGAAGACTCTGGGAAGACCTTGTAACAGCCTTCCAGAATCTGAAAAGCGTCTGCAGGAAAGCTGGGGAGGGACATTTTCCACAAGGGCATGGGACAAGGGTCAATAGTTTTAAACTAGAGCAGAGTAAATTTAGATTGGATATCAGGAAGAAGTTCTTTTCTATGAGGATGGTGGAACACTGGAACGGGTTGCCTCCCAGTCCTGAGGCATTAAATGTCAAGTTTGATGGGGCTCTGAGCAGCCTGATCTAGTTGAAGATGTCCTTGCTTACTGAAGAGGAGTTTGACTACATAATCCCTAGAGGTCCCTTCCAACCCAGTGCATTCCATGATTCTATGATTTCCCTGAAAAGAAAATGTGATGGCAGTGATCTGCCAGTCTTGCTGGCACATGTGAGGCTTTTATCACCCAGCCCTGCCTGCACATGTAAGAGTCCCATCATCTATTGAAGATGTGGGTATTTTTCCAGGTATGTTCACAAAGGCAAACTTCACGTGTCTTGTGAGGGTGTGGGAAGCAGTATTTGAACGGTTATACCCTAAGGATGATAAAACCTCTTGAATAACAAGTTTCCACCACATCACAAAGCTTTATCCACCACTGGGCAATATTTAGCATGTTTTATACACAAAGTCCATGACTCTCACTCTCACCCCAGTCAAGGATCTTAAAACTTCAGACACTGAGGACTCTTCAGCCAGGAGAAGAGAAGGCTCTGCAGAGCCTAATAGCAACCTTCCAATACCTGAAGAGGGCATACAAGAAGGCTGGAGAGTAACTATTTACAAAGGCCTGAAGTGACAGGACAAGGAGCAATGGTTTGAAGAGTAGATTTAGATTGGATGTTAGGAAGAACTTCTTTATCATGAAGTTGATGGAACACTGCAACATGTTGTCCAGGAAGGTAGTTGAATCCCCATCCTTGGAGCTATTCAAGGTCAGACTAAACAGCCCCAAGTCACTCAGTCTCCCTCCATATGGGAGATGTTCAAGATGCTCAATGCTCCTGCAAACTAATATCAATATGCTTACAGTTTACCTCAGACAGCCTATTTCTAGAGCTGTAACAACCTCCCTAGGGGACTTTCTTTCTGTGGCCCTTCCTTCAGACTTGTCTTTGTAAGGCATGAAGTTTAAAGAGATCATTTTGTCTCAGGTTTTATAAACTGTAAAATCATTAATACTTTCATTAAGAATCCTCTCAAAACTCATCATCTTTTTGCAACGCTGAGCAAGCCAGTCAGATATTGTTCAGAATGTGCTGGCAATGGTCAGGAAAACCCCTCATCAAACAACAGATATAATGGAACTTGCTATAGCAGCAATTATACATTACACAGTTGCTCATCTCCCACTTTTGAAGAGTCAAAACTGGAAAGAAATAAAAAGCAGCAGTGACAGGTCAGTCTTTGGACCACATTCCTAACAGCTTTCCACGGAGGCACAGAACTACAAACACTGCAAAATGAGATTGATCAGGTGGAGTTGTTGCAGCTTGCTGAGTCTGCTAGCAGCTTCAGGCTTGCAGTTCATCCTCAATCAGCTTGGGAGAAATTTTGATCATGCAGATGTATGGACAGGTAGATAAAAGTGTGTGCTGCAGTTGTTCGCACTGCAGGTCTGCAGAGAGTTCTCTGCAGGTGTGAACAACCTCCAGTTTGAAGGCAGAGGGGCCCCATATAGGATCCTTATCAGGCAACATCCACACACTGTGCCTACAGCATGTAAGGTATGTAGTGACTTTGGACTGTAGGACTCTTCATCTTTAGATCAACTAGGCAGCTGGGGTCAAAATTCAGGGTAAAGGTCCCAGTTTCTTTTAACATTAGGCAAGAATTCACCCCAGGACCTAGTAGAACACTGCATTTTGTTCTTTCTCAGTCCTTTCGGCCTCTATAGCCATTGTCATCTATTTTTGAGCACCAAAACTCTGGGTCCTCTGACTATCATGCTAAACTTCTATGATTCTTTCTCATTTCTTTATGAAATTACATGGGTTGATGGTAAGGTGCAGTGGAGTACCACACAACAATATGCTCTGCAGAGTCACCTCCTGTCAAGCAGTGTCCCAGGAGAGGGTCACAAGATTCATCCATATGGAGTGTTACATGGTTTTCATTTTTTCAGTTGTTGCTTTAAAGAACAGCATGAAGCATCTCCAGAGCCTGGAAGTGTTCTGCTGCAGGAGTGAGTCAGCCTGCCTCTCTCCTTGGTTTGTTTTCAGACCTGATGCTGGCTGAAAGTTGGAATCCTGTATTTCAGCTTGCCTGGTTACAAGCAGCTTTGGCATTAAATGGAGTTGGTGGGCAGAAACTCAACAGCTCTGAGTGCACCTGGTTTTCTTCAGAGAGACTACACATGTGCCAAAAGCACATAGCCTTGTTTGTGTTCAGCTCCCCACTTACTGCTCAGTTACCAGTAATGTTTTATCCAAGCAGGAATGCTGAAAAGGAGAATGCATCATTGCCTTTAGCAGTAATTCATGTTATGAAGATGGTTTAACACATGCCTAAGCCTCTCCTTGTGAAGTGCATTGTATTTAAACGGGCCAGGTTGGTGTGATAGTTTAACATGCACAGAGAATATCTCACAAAGCATTTGTAAGGAAGTTGTAAAAGACAGCAGTGGACTACAGTGACCTGACAATGATGGAAAATATCTTTACTGCTTTCCTGTCTCCACAAGGAAATTAAATACTGTAGATGCTAAGAGCTCCTCAAGACCACATGCTGTGAAATGCTTGCATTTCCTATCAGTTCCACTTCCCCCCAAGAATTTGCTCAGGTTTCTGGCAAAGATTACACAGTATGCATTTTCTTCCTTTCATTTTGTTTTCTTTTTTGAGTGGTTTTATCCACAAAGAAACTGGGCAGGCTAGCCAAACCCAGCATGACATCAGTGCTGAAAAGCATCAAAACAAGAAGTGCTTTTAAAGCATCCCAATCTTCTTCACACTGGGTGAGGCATTCAATGAAACCACAGGACAGGACTGTGAAACTGGGAGAAGAATGACAGGTTTCCTCCAGGTTCCCCATACTTCCAAAAGAGCAAGAGAAGACATGCAGATCAGCAGTAGGAATATTTGTGAAACTCAAAGTTTTGGAAAAGATATAATTGCTAAATGGGAATACATCTTTTATACCCAGGAACAGACAGGGTCAGGAATTTTAAGGAAAACTATGGGAGGTATATTTTCTGCACTAGATTCATGGAAGTTAAGATATTAGCCTGGCCAGCCTTCTAAACCTTTCAGCTTCACGCAGCAGTGCCTAAGAGTGGAACAGACAATTTCAACTGGACTTAAAAATATCTTCCCAAGATATAATGATGATGAAAAATAACTGGCACTGACTTGGAAACAAGAGACAGATAATTTCTCTCAAGCTTTGTTAATCTCACTCACTCAGGGAGTCTGCCTCAATCTATTTTTAGTTTGTTCACTTTCAGCTTTCAGACACAGGCTGTTGTTATTCCTCAGAATAAGGTGCTACACAAAACATAATTGAATCCTTTTGCTGTGTGTCTGCAGTGAAGGAAAAGTGACTATACTGTATTCAGCTTCCTTCTCAGTCTTTGTTTCTATGTGCAACTCAAGCTATGAATGCCCCTCACTGAGAGCCATTTTTTTCATTCCTCTGAAAATTTGTGCAAGTCTTCAATGAATCTTCTCCTGATTCTGCACAAGCCATGCAGCTGTATACTCTGCATCCAGCATCTTTAATGACATAAACCCACCCTACTCCTCCCAACACTGTCAAGAATCCCACTAGACCTGCTTGTCACACTGTTGGACTGGTATTCACACCTCGTGATTTGATCAAAATCATTTACAGATTTACCCTTCTTCAGTATCTTGTTTATATATGCACACAGTTACATATTTTGTTTGGTACCAAGTCCAGCTATGCTGAATTGCCAACCCTTAATCTGTCAGAAATTACCATTCTGTCAGTCTCTGTGTCATCCACAGGTTTTACTGGCTGGGATTTTATATCTATTTCCCTCTTCAATAAAGGTATTAGACTGAGCCAGTGCTGAGTACCACCCACCAGCTTTACACAGAGCCTCCTGAGCTGATAGTCTGCAGCATGGAACCCCAGGAGAGCATCAAGGAGTTTCTGAGTGTTGATCAGTCACTCCCTGATTCTGTAAGACTAGAATCTGTTCAGGCAGGAGGTTTAATTCTGAGTCAGCCATTTGTGTTCTCTGTAGCCAGTAGAAAGAAAAAAAATCACTTCTGGAGGCATCCTGACATGAAATACATGGTCTACATCTGCCTCTCTCACTGCACCTTCTTCTCACTGCTCCACCTGGAGCTTAGTTAAATAGAATAATTAATTACTGAATGGCTGAAACTAAGTTGTGTGAATCCAAACCTGTATGTTTCTGTAGTTATAGTAGAATTGAAACACCGCCCTAAGGAGGAAACAGAAATATCACTATAATGTCAGTTATAACTGTAGCTTGAACAGAAGATTTATGATTATCTTTGTGTTTTTTCAGATCATTGTGGCTGTGGATAGCAGGTCACTGAACCGGATCCAGAAATGAGAAAGCAAGGAGCAGGTAATCAAGAGACAAGCAATGGGTGGGTAAGTGGTGACAGCAAACCTGTTGGTATCTGGTTCAGTGAAAGAGTGTGTCTTGACATGTTCTGTCTTCTCTGGATAATAAGAGAACATGATTCACTGATACATATATAAAGCTTAGGACACAAGGAGAAAAATGATTCTGCTACCTTGAATTTGATTCTTGTCATAAGGCCTAGTAATAGGACAGAAGCTTTCTTATCATCCCAGACAAGAGCCATATTAACACTTCTTGCTGCAGAGGCATGAGAAGCCCAAGAAGTCACAGCTATTCATCTGAAGAAAGAAAATCTAACTGAATCTTCCAGCTAAATAAAACATTTACTTCAGTTTTCCAGTCTGTTAGCGAAATCTTACAGATACCTCATGAAATAAAACCAACTAGCAGAGAAACTGAGTTCATTTTGCACAGACACAACTACCAGTCAAGAGAAAAGTATCACTATCAAGAGAATTCACATTTTTTAATAACATTTTATTGTTTGCTGTCTGGAAAATTCAGCCAAGGGTTCATGCACTACAATGCTGACCTTCGCATTATCAAGTATCCAGTCATCATACTGGAGGGAAGGGATGCCATCCAGAGAGGCTTGGACAGGTTTGAGAGATGAGCCCAAGTCAGCCCCACGAAGTTCACAAGGACTAGTGCAAGCTCCTATGCCTGGGACAGTGCAATCCAAAGCACAGAAGAAACGAGATTCTTTCAGTCTCTCTTCACAGAAGAGTTACAGCCCTTTTGTCATTTTTGTGTCCCTCCTCAGATCTGCTCCAAAAGGTCCATGTCTCTCTGTGGGCCCTCTGGATGCAGTACTCCAGGAGAGGTCTCACCAGAGCAGAGTGGCAGAATTACCTCTCTTGACCTGCTGGCCATGCTTGTTTTGATGCAGCCCAGGATATTGCTGGCCTTCTGGGCTACAAGTGCACATTGTTGGCTTGTGTCCAGCTTTTTATCTGACAGTAACTTCAGGTCTTTTTTTTGCAGGGCTGCTCTCAATTTACTCATTCCCCAACCTGTATTAATATTGAGGGTGCCACAACTCAGGTCCAGGACTTTGCACTTTACCTTATTGAACCTCATGAGATTCCCATCAGTCCAGGTCACTCTGGATGGCATCCCATCATTCAACCAGTTAGTGAGTAAAACCCTGTATTTGACACAGGCTGGGGTCACAAGGACATATTCCAAGTACAGATTGCCCTCCTGGAGACCACAGAACAGCTGGTGAATTGTCCTTACTGCAGCTCAGCAAATCACAACTTTATGACTGAATTAAACTTATCTGCCTTTAATTATCACAACTGGAGCTGAAGATCCAAGCCAACAACTCCTTCTGGTTTACAGGTACATGCTGCTGCTCTGAGATGGGGATGAGCAGAAATAGATGACTCACAGTGACATTGATTGTAATATTTTGAAAAACAGATTACTTAAAAAGTCCAGGGAATGAGTTTGGAGTTTAATTTGTGCTAATGACAATCTGTTATATATGATGACATATTGCAGCAGTATCACACCGTGGAGTTTCCAGCAAGGGTGTTAAGTATGTGCAAATAGCTCACCTCTGCCGAATGACAGAAACTAAACATTGATTTGAAGTAAACCCCTAGACTATCCCTGAAAAGTGTTGCATTATAAAATGTAAGGAAGAAGACATTTCTTCCCTGTGCTTTGGGAGTTGGTCTGTCAGAGAATAGATAAAGGGAGGGCAAATTTGCTTGGTCCCTATAACTGAAAACACTTCCACCAGATACCTGTTTCATTTCTATCTTAGCAGCACATGTCTAGGACCCTTCTTTTGCTCTCATGATCCCAGAAACATAACCTTGTTTTCATTTTTTTTCTGAGAAGATATTGCTTCTTCACTTTTACTAATGGAATGCCATATAGGTCGGGAAAAGGAAATGGTGTATTAGATTAGTAACAGGCTTAACTTAATAGTAACATAAACAAAAAGAAAAGGAAAGAAAATGAGGGGGGGTAAGAAAATAAGATAGGAAAAGGAAAGGAAAGGAAAGGAAAGGAAAGGAAAGGAAAGGAAAGGAAAGGAAAGGAAAGGAAAGGAAAGGAAAGGAAAGGAAAGGAAAGGAAAGGAAAGGAAAGGAAAGGAAAGGAAAGGAAAGGAAAGGAAAGGAAAGGAAAGGAAAGGAAAGGAAAGGAAAGGAAAGGAAAGGAAAGGAAAGGAAAGGAAAGGAAAGGAAAGGAAAGGAAAGGAAAGGAAAGGAAAGGAAAGGAAAGGAAAGGAAAGGAAAGGAAAGGAAAGGAAAGGAAAGGAAAGGAAAGGAAAGGAAAGGAAAGGAAAGGAAAGGAAAGGAAAGGAAAGGAAAGGAAAGGAAAGGAAAGGAAAGGAAAGGAAAGGAAAGGAAAGGAAAGGAAAGGAAAGGAAAGGAAAGGAAAGGAAAGGAAAGGAAAGGAAAGGAAAGGAATGTTCAGGAGCTTTTCCTTGCTTTTTTTACACCTTTGTGTGCTCACCAGAGTAGGTTCCTCGTTTGGTAGGCATGTAGAGGGAGGAAACAAAATTACACAGTACTTGAAAGAGAGATTTGAATAACTGAGCTGCAGGAGAGTCATGGAAGACAGAGGCCCCCAGAGTGCCGGGATTTGAATTTGGAGTATAGGATGTGGAAGCAACTTTAAGATGTGGAAGACACTCTAATATGAAAAGTTCCTAATATATACAGAGGGGCTTAAACAGAACAACTATTCTCTTCTGATTTGATTTTGCCTTTTCACAAACGTGAATGACAGAGGATTTATGTCAGTTTTCAGCACTCCCTGAAGTGGCCATTTGAAGTCAGTGCCTTTTCGTTCATCCTGATGGCACTATGGAGCCCTGGTTTTAGAGAAAGAGGGGCACTTGCCAAGCAGCAGTGCACTGGTTCTTGGCCGCAGTGGCCTCCTTCCTCACATGGTAAAGGAAGTCATCAAGGAGTAATTTTGTTTGGAAGACACCTTTAAGATCATCAAGGCCAGTTCCCTCCTAGCTTAAAAAGTGGTCTACTAGGCTTTCCAGCACCCCTCTCAGAAGGTTCATACCTGGGTCTAAAAGTGCTTTACAATTAGTTTCGTGCCATATTTTCTAAGAACCTCTACCTAAGTATCAACAGTTCAAAACATTTCATATAATATAGGTTGAAAACTTCTGTAACAGGCTTTGCAAGAGACTGAGGTAAGGAGGCATCAGGCTTCAGGTTCATGTCCTAAAGATAGGGAACTGAAAAGAGCTGGAAGGAAACACAGGGGGGGTTTGGATAGACACCAAACACGCTTCGGTTAGAGCCTGGCAACACCTTATCACGTATTTAGTTACGAGCAAATGTTTGTAGGGCAAACAGTCAGAGGCAATAACTGGAATATGGTTGAACAACAGTACAACACAAACAGTAAATTATTTTTCTCTATCAAACCCATTTCTGTGGAACAGAACTGCAGTAGACGTTCATGAAGCAACCCATATCCCTGGCTCAGCCTCTGTGGCCCTGAGAAGTCACTCTCAACAGTCAAAATCAGCATTTCTGCTGTTCTCTTCTGCTCTGAATGCTGAGGATTGTATTCATCCCACTTACACAGGCAGGGGAAGAATGTGGAGTGCTGCAATTGCAGAAGGCTTCTTCACAGAAAATGTATGTATAGCAAGAAGGACTCAGTCATTCCTCAACTGTGTGAGCAGTCTGAAGGATTAACAAGCCAGGCAGCAAAGTATGAATGACAGAAGCAATTTTCAAATACTTTGGTGTAATTCAAGCAAGTTAGTTTTGGCTGACAAGAAGTTCACATTAGTAAAACTAATGCAGAAAGTACTGTTGGAATATGGATAAGTACAACCTAAAGCCATATCAGATCATAAAAGCAATTAAGTTATGTTCAACTTAAATAGTTTGGCAGCAGCAGAGAGTTGTAGATACTACATCCCTGGAAATATTCCAGGTCAGGTTGCACAGGGCTCTGAGCAACCTGCTCTAGTTTAAGATGTCTCTACTGACTGCACAGGCATTAGACATCCTCAAATGTCCCTTCCAACAAAAAACATCTGTGATTCTGTGATTCTTTGCTATGAGGGAATAAGGAATCCATATCTGCAGGGGCTGAGGCATAAAGAATGTCTATTGAAAATGTCCATGTGTGACCTCATGCCATGCTTGCAGTCTAGTTGCTTCAGTTTGTAACTGGGCAGATATGCTGTAGTTCCCTCGTGTGCACTGCATTGACAGTTTCACCAGGCATTTTATGACCATTTCACCCAAAGCCTGTACAGAGGACCTCTGTTAAGGCAGCACAGGCTTATGTACTTTCATGATGGAGCACACACCCCACCAAGCTTTTGCAACAACCCCACCAAGGAAGAATGGCAGAACTCAACATGGTTTAGAGGAGCATCAGAAGCTCTGAAACAAAAAATATGGCCCTTGCTGCAGGGACAAGGAGGCAGCAATGTAACCTTCTGCAAATGGCCTTGAGTGCTTCAGGTCGCCTCAGCAGCTCTAAGGGGTACTCTGGCTCTGATTCCTGCACAGTGCTTCCACAAAACGATGCCACACCAGCTTTGCAATAGTTAGCATGCAATACAAATGTTAGTCTGGGACAAAGCTTCCAGATTTGTTTATTTCATTATAAAATTCTAATAGTTCAAAACCAGCACTCTGTGCAGGTACAAGCTGAGGCAGCACTTTGGTCTATAATACTCTGAGGAGTTTGAGAACGTGTTGAGGTGAGCAGAAACTCTTTTTAAAGCACAATGAAAGCAAATCAATGAAACAGCTGCTGGTACTGAGAATGACAACTGAAAACATTCTTTCTTCCTGAAATACCTTTTTTGTCTACACTAGAGACCCACAACTTCCTGTACCTGTCAATTGTGATGAGATCCTCAGGAAGGGAAAAAGTAGAAGACAGAGAGGATTTTAAAGTCGTTTTGGAGGTCCATAGTCCATTTCATGGTTCAACTAGGTGTCATTATTGTTGCTAGCAGCTTCAGATACTCAGTGTATGCCAAAATTAAGGCTTAGCTGCTGTTAGGCATTTGGGCACCAAGAGCAATAGTGGCATGTCTTGCCCATATCTGCTGAATCTGCCTGCTGGGAGTGATGCAACACACTTGATGGCAAACTTCATCTGTGGCAAACTCCCTGCCAGTAAGCAATGCATTTGTTAGGTGCTCCCTGAAAGGAGATGTGGGTTTTTCCATGTGAGATATAAGCAATGTTGACTTGTGTCCAGCAAGGCAGCTCCACAGAGTGAGGAGGGCAGGAGTGATAGACTGCTTTAGAAACCCTTTGCTTCTCCCTTCCTCAGAGATCCTTTGATTGCTGACTGACTTATCTGGTACAAGATGAGATAAACAAGATACCTGTGAGCATGAAACACAGCAGTGATGCTGCAGAGGAGGCAGTTATAAGAGGCCACTGGCTCAGGCTGGGCTGATGGCCTCTACAAACTGGTTCCTTCCCCTTCCATGCAGCTCCAAAACCCGAGGGCAGCAGCCCAGCCAGCTGCAGAGTGCCATGACAGCCATGAGAGCTGCTGGCTTCACATCCACCCCGTACCCAGCCACGCATGGAGGGACAGGGCTGCTTTCAGTTAAGCTTCTCCTCTCAGCTCAGGGAATTTCCTACTTGGATATTTTCCTTTTGTTCACCTGAGGCAGTAGGTTTCTGGATGCAGTCCAAATGTGTCTGTAGTATCAGACAGCTTTCTGGCAAATACAACCATAGAATCATTGAATACAATCATAGAATCACAGATTTTTTTTCCATTAGAAAAGACCTCTATGATTATCAAGTCCAGTGTCAACCTAAGATCACTATGGTCATAAAATCATGTCCTGATGTGCTGTGTCTATACATTTCTTGAATACCTCCAGAGGAAGCTTTCAGATTTAAGCATTGCTAGCAGCGAACTATGACATGCAGAGACAAGGATGGGGAAAACCATGTATATTTACTCCAAGTGTAGGTTCAGCAAAGCATAAATGTTTTGTACAGGGTCTTTTTAATGTTGTTGAAATACTCTTTAGCTTTCTTAGAAAGAGAAGTGGAATTTAGGGAATGTTCTCATTTCATGAGTGAGAACTGTTAAGAGGACTACCACTAATAAGAATAGTTTAAACTTAGGAGATATTCCAAAATAAACTACTGTGTCATCTTTATTTGAAGATATTTTCTCAGCTTGTTAAAAGACATCAAGAAGCAAACAAACAAAACTGCAGTGAAAGGATTCTAAAGGCAGATCCACATGGAAGTGAGCTGCAAAGCCTGGCTCCACGCAGGGCGTATGGTATGCGCTGCAGTAAGAAGGCAGAATCAGAAGAGAGTCCTGCTGAGCAGACTCAAAACAGATGTGACCAACAGACTTACTGCTTTGATCGGATAGACGCTTCAAAAGATGGGCTCAGCTGGATGATCTGTGATAATTCAGAAGAGCACCTGGGGAAGGACTACAAAGAGATTATTCAGAATGCTTTTAGCAAGTCTTTAAATTGTTAGAAGAAATCTAAAAGTTCTTTGGAATGCAGATTACTGTCTTAGTTTCCAACTCTGCTGCAATAGCTAAATCTAGGGAGAGGTTTAGGGATAAAGTGGGAAAAGAAAAACACCTTTTTTTTGTGGAGGAGAGGGAAAGAAGAGGGAGGATTTATGTGCTCTGGGGCAAGTTCAGGGAAACAAAGTCCACAAACAAGAAAATGGAGTACTCAAAGGTTGGGCTAAAATCCAGGAGGAAATACATGAACATAGAATTACTAAAAGGAAGCATCAAGTGCTGGCTTCCACTGGCCTGAGGTTTCCAAATGTGAAAGGCCAGCAGTATGACTGTGTATTTACTGGGTGCTAGGAGCCTCTTAAGGAAACATCAGATTCATTGTTGCTGCTGGCAAAATTTGACTCTTCTGGCCAAGTGACCATTTGCAATAGTACCCTTAGCACTGAGTGAGGCCTGAAACAATCAGGAGTTGGGGAACATTAGCTTGCTGCTGGAGATTGTTCTGCTGAGCAAAGGGAAAACGACCTGCTTTTGTCTCCTGCTCACCTCCCTCCCCAAGAGAGGGAAAAGCCTCACTGAAAACTGATTTGCCTCCTGAACTTTCAAACCAGCTGAAGCCAGTATTTTGTTAAGTCAGTGCCTCACATCAAGAGTACTGAAGCTTTCCCTGGCAAAACAGATGTCTAAGGCAATTCTTCTGTCTCAAACATTAATCAGAAATGAAAGAAGCAAATTGGCAAGCAGAGATGGGCATCCTTTCACCTGTTCCTCTCTGCTTTCCAGCATCAGCTCACCTTGAATTTAAGCTGGGATGTTAGAGCAGTTTCCCACTCTTGTATCCATCCAGACAAGTATTACAGAAACCTCTTGTTTGGCCCAGGTTACAGCAGAACCAGAGTGATATGATCGATCCTTCCTGGCCTGAGAGCTGCTGTAGCTCATCTTCTCAATAGATATTACTGTGACTGGACATGAAGCTTGCAGCAAACCTATGATTCCTTCCCTACTTAAGGAGAAATTCCTGTTCTTAACAGTTTTTCCAAGAATATATAGGGGTTTTTTTCTTACTATGGAAACATTGCCATCTGTGTCACTAATAACCCCACATAGAGGCCACATTCCTTTTAAGAACATTTTCAACAGAAGTGATTATCAACAGGCTAACAGTCTGCTATGGCATCAGATGTGGCATTGAGCACGGACACCATCTTACCTTTTTATCCCAGTTCTTGATTCAAAAACCTATGCAGACAACTATGCAAGCCCAATACACATCACCAACTCAATAGTTACAGTAGTTGAACCAGTCCCCTGATGGGACAAGGAGGAAGTGCAGAGAAAAGCTTTTTTGCTAATAGTTAGATGTGATTTGTTAATTGAGGTTCCCACATTTGAGAGTAAGTTGCATTTTTACTTTGGCAAATCCATACATCTTTAAAGCACCAGGAAGGATGTGGCACAGTCCTCAGTTAAAAGCTGTCCTAAGTGATGGAAATGGACTACAGGAATAAGCATCTCCTTTCTCATATCCTCAGCTGTAAGCAGTGTCATTCCTCCTACATCCCTGGAAGAGTCAAAAGGAGGTGAATATTATGCTCTCTGGGTCCACATGAGCCCTGAGCTGGGCCCTGGCAGCAGAAGAGCCAACAACATCATAGACTGAAGAGAAGCTCAGCCAGCAGGTTGATGGAAGTACTTGTTCCCCTGTCATGAGCATTCATTAAATGGTTCCCCAAGGGCTGTATTATTCAGTTTTGGAGGGAGTTCAACAGAGGGCACTAAGGATGCTCAGGGGGCTGGACCACTTGCTTTGTGGGGAAAGTCCCTGAGACTGGCATGGTTCATCCTGGTAAAGCTTTGGGAGTGCTTGCAGAACCCCCGGGCACCTATGGGCAAGTGGCAAGAACTTGGAGCCAGGCTTTTCACAGCAGTGAATGGCGAGAGAAAGAGAAGCTAATGGTAAAAGATGAAAGAAAGATTCAGAAAGGGAGTAAAGAGACTCCTTCCCTCTCAGAACAGCTGGGCAGGGGCGCAGGTTTCCTAGGGAGGCTGTGCTGGCTCCATCCTTGGAGGTTTCCAAGTCCCACCAGGGCACAGTTCTGTACAGCCTTATCTGAACTCACGAGAGGACTCTGCCTGACTGTGAGGCTGTGCTGGAAACTTACTGATCTCTCTTGCCTTTATCTTACAGTCCTATATAAATAACTCTTCTACATTTCTGTCACTTACAAAGTCAACAAGTACAAAAACACGTGGACCAACATATTTGTTGCCTGACAACCAGCAGAATATTTCCAGGAAATCAACCTAAGGGAATTGCAGGGGCTGAAGTCTCCACTTATTAGCTGCTTTTTGCCATTGGAACAGCATGTTACAGCCAGAAGGAAAGTCTTGCAGATTTCATGGCTGCTTTCTGATACAGTTTTGTTGTGGTCTGAGATGTGACAGGGCTTAGGGGTTTAGTCAAGGTAGACCTCATTATGTCACACACCTTGCCTTAAACAGGTTACTCTCTGAACACTGTGAATAGAAACCAAATTAAGTGTCCAGGGAGCTTTGGTGGATCAGAACCAGAGCCTAGATTTATGCCATAACTAGTCATAATGGGTCTAGTCAACACTGGGTCACAGGTCTCCAAGAAGCACAGAAGCAAAAGAGTTAGAAATAATCTGCTTTGTTATTTTGCTTTTCACAGAGTCCATACCACATATAAGCAGAATGAAGGCATCTCAGCCAACTGATTCAGGTTGCGAAGTGACAAAGACATCCCTGTCAAGGAAACATTTTTATTGCATTATCCTTCTACAGCCTCTTTCTTAGCACTCTCTTCCCCAGATCCATTCTTCCTGTAACTCTGTGCCTCTCTGGAGAAAAAGTCTCACTGCAGGGGTGCAGAAATAGAACTAAATTATGCCAAAGACTTTTCAGATCTAGTTGCTTAGGAATGTGACTGTGTCCATTTGATATGGCAAACTGACATGAAAGAATGCAGGAGAGAACATAACCCTCTGTGGGTTGAGCCTACCTTTTTCCTCTGAAGACAATATGATTTAATTATCTGGCCTTAAGGTGGACTGTACTTGAATGACAAAATAATAAAATGAAACAAGACAGTGATCTTTGTGCTAGTAAGGGCATATGAATAATAACACTATGACCTACTGGCAAAGAAAGGGGAGGAGAGGAAGGAAAACACTGGTCACTGGGTCTCCCTCTTCATTGGTCATCCTAGAACATCATGTGGCCAAGGCTCCTTTTTAAAGATAACTCCTGATCTCCTGGAGCTCATACGGTCCTCCTGTACTGCATTTCTGCTTGATCCTGTGGAAGACTTCTCTCCAGCCTGACAAAATGTGTGAGCAGTTTGTGGGCACCTGGAAGCTCCTTTCAAGTGAAAACTTTGAGGACTATATGAAAGAGCTGGGTGAGAACTGTTATTTGGAGTTGGGGTTTACGGGACAGGGAACTTGCTGATCTTGAACTTTATTCTTTACTTGCTTTTTCTGGCTCTGCTGTTTACCAAGAGGGCTTTAGTCCAACTGTTCTGATCAGAAGGTCTTATATTGGGAACTTGGTTGTTTGAGTTAGTCTCAAATTCCCATAACAGAGAAGAAGAACCTTGATGGTGAGAAATAGTTTTGTGTAAGTCAGGTCTATGCATGCCTAGTTAGCAGTGTTATAAATGGATGTGAAACACTGCACTGCAATATTTTGTGTGGATTAGCTTTTATCCTTGGACATAGAACTTGATGCAATGCTTGAATGCAGCTCCTCTGTGTCTGAAAGCAACACACCTAAAATCCATTATACTGTGCTGGACTAGGAGACTGATTAATTGTCACAGCTGCTATAGTGAATGAAACTGTGACTGCCTCCAGTGAATATTAGCAAAGAAAATTGCATGGATTCATGCTAATACTTGCAAAAGATGTGAGGGATAACACTCTTCTCTGAAGGTGTAGACTTCTTGCTTAGAATTAAAATTGGGCTTTAAAAGGTTTGCAAAGTCTTTCAATGTGCAACAAGTACAGGGTAAGTTGCAGCGGTTGGATGGATACTTGTTAAAAAGCTGGGGGCAAGTATTTGCAAATGAGGGGTGAAACACTTGCTGAGACTTATGCAGCATTCAGACAGCTTCCAGTGAGACTCTGTTACTCCTAATCTTTACCCCAGATTTTACTCAGGACATAAGCATTGCCAACTATTTTTCAATCATTTCCTTTTATTCAGCCTAGCTGCTGATAAATATAAAAAGCCTTGTATTTTTTTCCCCTTGATTGTTTGTTTGGGTTTTGTGGCTTAGCAACTCACATCTATTTGTGCTTATTTAGTTTTAGCTACAGGTAT
Source organism: Pogoniulus pusillus (assembly GCF_015220805.1). NCBI lineage: Eukaryota > Metazoa > Chordata > Aves > Piciformes > Lybiidae > Pogoniulus > Pogoniulus pusillus. The sequence continues at coordinate 24,037,706 of NC_087277.1, forward strand.
CATACAAGTTAGTGTACAAACCACTGCAGTTACACCAAACAACTGCATGTGCAAATATATGGCATTAAAATCTTGCTTCAGTCTTTAAAATGTTGCTTGTACTATTCTGGCAGTGCCAGAGCAGAGAATTCCCTTACATCATCCCATCTGGCTTGGTGTACAACCATATCAAGCTAACGAGATAAAACCTCTGAAACACAGAATCAACAAAAAAATCAGGAAGAATTAGTGAAATCAGCACTGAGGTCTTTCCCCAGCAAAACAAAAACAAGCAAAAAAAACCACAAAAAAACATTGAGTAAAGATAAATATTTCAGACTCCTCTGTCTTACAGGTGTGGGGTTTGCTACCAGGAAAATGGCTGGTGTGGCCAAGCCCAGTGTAACTATCAGCGTCAATGGTGATGTGATAACCATCAAAACAGAAAGTACCTTCAAAAATACAGAGATCTCTTTCAAGCTGGGTGAAGAGTTTGATGAGACCACAGCAGACGACAGAAAAACAAAGGTGAGTCCAAAACCATCGCTTTCCAATTGCACCCCTTAAAATGGGAGTGGGAGCAGGAGGATGGAGTTGTGACTTTTGAGACCTGGTGCAGAAATGTTGGCTGTGCTGTTAGGGCATGGAAATAGCCCTCTGGAGCGGGTTTCCCATGGAGGAGGTGGAGTCACCATCCTTGGAAGTGTTCAAGAAACATGTGGACGTGGCACTTAGGGATATGGTTTAATGGCCATGGTGGTGTTAGGTTGATGGTTGAATCTGATGATCTTGGAGGTCTTTCCAATCTAAACAATTCTATGATTCTCCCCACCCCACAGCACTCTGATGAAACAGGCACAGTTTGTTTTTTCTTTCTTTTTGGCAGAATGTCATAACTCTAGACAATGGCACTCTGACCCAGGTGCAGAAGTGGGATGGAAAACAGACTATCATAAAGAGAAAAGTGATGGATGGGAACCTGGTGGTGGTACGTTCATTTTTGTTACCTAATGACTGAATTCAGCATGAAGAATTCATGTTGGGCAGATGCATAGCAGTGGATTCATGGGCAATGAAAGCGTCTGAAAGGGCTCTCAGAGCTTGCTGAGAAGTCTCTGAATGAGTCTGGAGTGTACATGAAAACGGAATGCTGTTAAACTTAAGGAATGGTATGGAGCTGCCTGTTCACTATTCATAGCAAGACACTCTTGGGAAAGGGTAGGAATTAAGAAACAACATCCCTATGAGGAAAAGTCTTATATACTGGAATTTTGTGTCATGGACAGCATTGGCAAAATCCATGTAAAGTGTGTCCACTCTCTGATGATGCAAAATACTCCAGGCAACCTCCAGGAAAGACTCAGCAGCCCTCTGTGGGAACCATTCTGTGTACCATCAACAGTTGTTCAATGCTATGTTGTTATATCAAAACAAAAACCCAATGAACAAACAAACAAAAAAATCCCTCTGTCTCTGAGCTCTGTAGGTTGGTATTATCTGTTCAAGGAGTATTGAGCTTGATTTGGTGCCAGTGAGGCTCACCTGTACTTTGGGGCTTCCCAGCACTGCCCTCCAGTTCTAGGAAAAGTACTTTGAAGACTCTGGGAGTGGCCTAAAAACTGTGTTCGTAAAAGGCAGCTAAGACTCCTACGTGCTGCAAAACAATACACATACATGAATGCCCTGAAGAGTTGTTCCTTCCTCTAGAGAAAAATAACATGTCTATAAATTTCATATTTAAAATTCCCTGGATAGGGACCAGAGGAGAACAAGTACAAATTATTTTTCACAACAAATTTCTAAAGAAAGGTTGAACAAAACAGTTTGATTAACAGAAAAATAGATGAGGACAGAGCCTAACATGCAGAGGCTGACACCAGCAGCTGCAAGCCTGAAAGCTGCATGGGACTCTTTCTCTGTATGTGTGGGTATGAGTTGTGCACACGTGAAGAAGACAAGCCACAGCTGAAAAAGCTGAAAGGAAACAAGAATAATGCCCAGCTCCAGAGTGCAATCACCCTCCACAGAAGTCCTAGGAGCCTTCTTTAGAAGTTTTTAAGAGGAGATTAGAAATCTCCTGAGGGTTGCTGGAGCAGTCCTTTGATGCTCTTTCAGTCTTATGTTTGTATTTCAGACTTCTGTTTCTGAAGCTCTCAAACTTGACTTTCACTCTTTTAGCAAGTGGTTATACAGGAGGAGAAATACATTTTTTTCCCATTACACTGGCTCCCAATGGAAAAGTAATTCTTTACCTCCTAACTCACAGACATTTAGTAAGTGTCAAAATCTGATAAAATTTGCCTTTCTTTCCAGGAATGCTCCATGAATAATGTTATGTCCAAAAGAGTTTATGAAAAAGCATGAAGAAGTCATCTTCTCACAGGACTAATGCTTAAAGCTGCAGAAAACCAACTTAGCCAAAGGAGAAAAACTCTACAAAGCCATTTTAAAGAGAACTGTACTTTTTACAGCTATATCCCAAAGCAGTTACATGCAGCTAGTCTATTCTGTTGTGGCCATTCAATAAAGTGTTCAGCTTTCTACAACCCGTGTTTGTGCTGGAGTTTGTCAGAAAAAGGTTTGAGGAGGACAAAACATGCAAAGGGATGCTGCTCAGGAAGGTATTATGTGAGACCTAGTGCCACACTTGCGAACTGTGACCCACCTCACTGTTGAAAGAGAATTGGAGATGATCCAAGTGAGTGGTACTTGCTGTGTGACAGTGACAGATTTAGACTGAAACATAACATCCAGTGATCTCTGTGTGTGAGCTACCCACTGCAAGGAATCTGTGCACAGCAAGAGGAATAATGGGGCTGTTTTTCTTGGCTTCAAGCCTGCTCCTGGTGCAGAGAGGAGGAGGATGACTGTGGATGCCCAGTGTTGGTTTCCAATCTGAGCAGGTGCTGTGGTTTAATCCCAACTGGAAACTAAACTGTGCCCTCTATCTGCTCCTCTCCCAATAGGACAGGAAGGAGGACTGAGGGGGGAAAAAACAAGTAAAATTCTTGAGTTGAGATAAGAAAAATGTAAAAACTGAAATAACATATAATGCTAAATTATAATAGTAGTTGTAATGAAAAGGAATATAAGAAGAGAGAGAGAGAAAAATCCAAAAGAAAGACAAGAGATGCTCAATGCAGTCACTCACCACTCACTCACTGATGCCTGAGCAGCAGTCCATCCCTCCCCAGCCAACTGCTCTCAGTGTCTATACTAAGCATGATGTTCTGTGCTATGGAATATCCCTTTGGCTAGTTCAGATCAGCTGTCCTGGCCATGCTCCCTTCCAGGTCCTTGTGCACCTTCTCAGTGGCAGAGCATGAGAAACTGCAAAGCCTTTAACCTAGCATAAGCACAACGTAGCAACAACAAAGGCATCCATGTGGGATCAATGTTATTCTCACACTCAGTCTGAAACACAGCACTGCACCAGCTGTTAGGAAGAAAATCAACTCTAGCCCAGACACAACCAGGACAACAGGGAACCATATACCTCCACACACACAAATGCCAACAATTTTAAACCTGGGGATCACCTGAAGTAGCTTGTTCTTAAATGTGAAATTAGAGTTGCAGTAGCTCTGAGCTGAGATTGTTTTGCTAATGTCCCTTTCCTTTACATCCATTGCTGTTTATGGTTAGACAAAAAGCCTTGAATTAAGAATCATAGCTTTGAAAGTACTCTCAGGCTTGCTAAAAGCCTGTGGAAGTTTGCTTGTGGTGCAATCTTCTTTATGAATTTTCTGCTGGCTTATTAGAACAGCCTTGGGACCACAAGCATCTTTAGATGCAAAGCCCATGGGACAACATGTTTCTCAATGCTTCATATTCTCAAACTACCTTCTCCTGCTGCTCTTAGACCTGGCCTTTTATTTTAAAAGCTTCACATCCCCAGAATCCCTGATTTTTACACCTCAGATAACTCAAACAAAAAAGCCTGGACAAGGAGAGTCTGAAAATGTGTGCAGTAACCACAAACTGTGAACTTAATATATCTCAAGGTTCATGGTCAAGATCTGTGAACAAAATTCCACATATTCCTGAGGTTCCTGAGGGCAGCTGTCAGAGGTGAAAGTTGTGAGTCCCTACTGGCAGCAGTAGAGACCTCGTATACTTGAACTTTCCTCTGCATGACTCAGACTGTTCCCAAGTTTCTGTGCTATTAATATGACTGGAGAGGGGGAAAGAAAAAGAGGAACTTCTACCCTCTGGGTGAGCTACAGAGTCATTCGAGAGCAGTTCCAAAAGACTCTCAGTCAATCTTGCAGAGAGTGTTAAAAAAGCTACAAGCAGTGCCAGAAATCCTACATGAAGGAGATGATAAGAAGCAGCAACATTGACCTAAATGAGCTATAAAAAGACATTGAAGATGCACCCATAGTTAAATTTGCCACAGATATGGAAATGCTGTGCTTCGGAGGTCGAATTTCCAATATGCAGATAGCAGCCTTAGTTTTCCAGAATCTTACATTCTTAATAAAGCCTGCAGTTACAATTGCAACCTTCACAGCCTGAGGTAATCTCTTCTGAAGGCATCACCATGTATTTCAGCACCTGATGAATAAATGCAGGCTTTGTGAATGCAACAATCACATAAAACTTCAATGTTTGGAAATGTCAATAAAGTGACATTCTCTCTAAAGCCTTTAAGAGGGCCAATGCCATTATAAAGTATTAGTGATGTTTTTTTTCTCAGAGTATGTCTGAAATCTGTTCTCTGAAGAAGGTGAAAATTTATTCTCTGAAAATAGGCAGCAGCCTAGTGACTTCTTGAATAAGTGGAGATAGTTCCTCTCTGGTAAACGAAGGTTTGTGCTCTCAGACCTGGGTGGAGGTGACAGCACACGTCACAGAATCACAGAATGCATAGGCTTGGAAGTGACTCTCAAAGGCCCAACCAACCTGCAGTGAGCAGGGACATCTTTAACTAGATGAGTTGCTCAGGCACCCATAAAGATCAATCTTGTGTGTCTCCAGGGATGGGGTCACAACACATCTCTGGGAACCTGTTACAGTCAAGAACCTCTCATTTCTAAAGGGAAAGGCAGAGTAGAGCCTTTTCCTTGACTGCAGAGCAGCACAGGTCCTCCTCTCTTCTCCGTAGTGCTGGACTGTTCTCCAGAAATCAGACACTATCAATTGCATTCCTCTCTGAAACAGCAGGATCTCACTAAACATCTACACACCTGGTAGGCAGTGCTCTTAATGCAGTAGGCACCTTTGAATGCTGAAAGGAGGAGACCTTTGTCCACTAAAGTGTTTGCTCACTACTCCCTTACAGGTTCCTAAACAATGAGAGGGAAAGGAGACTCACACCCACAGCTGTTCAGGAGAAAAATGAAGCAAGACTTATTCTGAGCTTTGACCTTTCTGCTGTTTTTCTGGCTTTCTTTTAACTCTTTGTTTCCACTCAAAGGAACTTACAGTAGTTTGACATCCTGGATAGTCAAACCTGATGTGTGCCTAGCTTTGCAGTTTGCCCTGAGCTGTTGCCCATTCCTCTGGTTCTCCTGGTTCAGTCTTGGTGTGGTCTCATTGGATGCCCCAGCTAAGAAAATAAAGGGCTATTTGCACCCTCCAATGTAGCTATTGGGAAGAAACAGACTGCTGGCCTTGTGTTCCAAGCTGATCTCTTGTCTCTGTAAAGTCAGTGTTGAAACATCCTTGGTGTCCTCACAGCAAGGCAGACATGTAGCCTCTTCTCTGCTTTTATTTCTGTTTACTTTATTGCTCTCCTAGGAATTCAATTTAGACTAGGTTTTTTTTTGCAATGAATTTGCCCAGATCACATTTCCTTTAAAGACATTGACATAAAGTTACTTTCCTTATTTATTTAAATACTCTCCCTACATTTTAAGCTCACTTTTAAAATCAGTTTTTACTATTACCTCTACTACTGCTTCACAATCTCCAAATGTATTGATTTCAAACCTTGTTTTACTTCAACCAGAAGCAAAAAAAAAGGGAACCAAAGCCCCCTCTTATCACATGTTCTCACTGACCCTGACCTTTTTCCCCTTTAAATAGAAAAAAAAAAGATAATGTTTCCCACAGGAATTATTTCTACTAAGATATAATTCCCTGCTTTTCTTCTTTCTAGACTGTAAATCCTTTAAATGAAAGTGCTGTTTTTTCTTAGTGACAAAGAGATAGATGGTAGCAATGTCAACATTGTTTGAGTCTGTTTAAGACTGGGGTTTTGTCTGTATAAATAATTCTCTGTCACTTTTGTTCTTAAGGTTACTGGTACTGCAGTATAGCTCTTCTGTTCTGACTCATCTGCTCTTGAATTTCTCTGGGCCTGGCTTTACAACACCCCAATCATCTTTTCTTTCCTAAAGGCAGCAGCATTTTCTTGTTCAGCTGTCTTTATGTGGCTTAGACAGCTAAATGAAAGAACTAAGAATGCCTGAGGAGCAACGGTAGAATATTTCCATATTACTCCTTGAGAAATAATGGATAGTTTCATTTAGGAGGAGCTTCCTCATTTCCAAAGATTGGATGAAGTACACAAATTTAGACAAAATGTGATTTAATGCATCTCTGCTTTAGAAAAGCTTTGTGTGGACAACACTTCAGAGACTGATATTCATTTATAGATTACAGACACAGCGTCTGCTTCCTACTGTGGGGGAGGAAGACTTCTTCTTTGCTGTCCTTTTCAATCATTCTAGGCTTTCCCTCCCTACACTGCTGCATAATTAGAGCTGAACAGCAATGGGAAGATCTGTTCAGCTTACTCTTACAAATGTTGTGACTAATAGGAAAAAAACTTTTTGCATGTACTAAAATCTGTGACTTAAGATTCTCTTATTTTCTCACAACTGCAGCTGTCAATATTTCTACTGCTCAAGCTCTATTGTTTCCCTGTTCAAGGCCTGGAATACAAACCCTATGAGGAGAGGCTGAGGGAGCTGGGGTTGTTTAGCCTGGAGAAGAGGATGCTCAGGGGTGACCTCATTGCTCTCTACAACTACCTGAAGGGACATTGTAGTCAGGTGGGGGGTGGTCTCTTCTCCCAGGCAACCAGCAACAGAACAAGGGGACAGTCTCAAGTTGTGCCAGGGGAAGTATAGGCTGGAGGAAGTTCTTGCCAGAGAGAGTGATTGGCATTGGAATGGGCTGCCCAGGGAGGTGGTGGAGGCACTGTCCCTGGAGGTGTTCAAGAAAAGCCTGTCTGAGGCATTTAGTGCAGTTGACTGGCTAGGGCTGGGTGCTAGGTTGGACTGGCTGATCTTGGAGGTCTCTTCCAACCTGGTTGATTCTATGATTCTTCAATATGACACCTTTCAGATGGGACTCAGTCTTCATACTCTTTGGCCCAGCATCAGCTCCACCTCACTCTTTCTCACTAAACACAAGAAATTTGGTCCCACAACCTATAATCCCAGTGTCACTCCATCCTTAGAATGCAAAGCTGAAAAGTCATATGTCAGGAAGTGTAATGATGCAAAAAAGACAAACAGGCATCTGTTGTCCACATAAATAAGAGAGAGACTATCTAATCCTCTCATGCAGCAAGCAATAGCTTTCTTGAGGAAGACAGCTTAGGAAGGAGAAGGATGGAATTACAGTTCATGTGGTCTTACACTAAATAAGTTTCAGACAGTTTGAAGTGTCTTGAATTACATCACTTTAAATTCCTCCTTGTCAACTATCCACAGCTTATGGATTTGCTCTTTCTGTCTGGTTTTTACTAACCACAAGGAAGTAATTTTAAAAAAGCCTTTGAAAATTCAAACTCAGACTTTCCAAGCTCTGAAACTCAACTTTGTGGAAGAGGCTCTGAGAGTCCTGGTGGACATCAAGCTGAATATGAGCCAGCAATGTGCCATTGTGGCAAAATCATCAGATAATGCCTTGAGGAGCTGCATTAGGAGAACCTGCAGGTTGAGGGAGGTAACCCTTCCCCTCTACTCAGCACTGGAGAGGCTGGGTCCAGTTCTGGGCTTCCCAGGACAAGGGAGATGTAATCCTAGGGAAGTTGTGGAGTCTCTTCATGTGAACAGGGAAACTTGAAGAAATCTGGCAGTAGTAGGACACATGTGAATGCAATGCCACATAGGACTGTACTGGCTTAAATCTGCCCTTAACACTGTGACAGCCCAACTGTCCAGCTGCAGAAAGGCAACAGGACAGCAGTGTATGGCTTCACCCAGTAAAACTCCTCACCTCTCACCAAGTGGCTCTGAAATGAGACTAAGCCCTTTGATGACCCATCCTCTGTTCACACCATTCACCTGTCAAGCACAGGGGCTGATCTCAACAAAGGCACTGATCTTCTGATGTGAAAGAAGTGGGAAAGCAAAGTTTGGCTGCTTCTTCTCTTTGCAGTGCTGCCTGGAGGACATGCAGGGAAGAACCCATAGCTTGGGATCATTGCTCTGATGCAAAGGGAGAAAACGGAACTGTGTGATTTCATTCTGCCTTTAAATGATAAAACACAGAGACCCTTCCCAGAATGAATTCTCAAAATAAAGAAATATCCAACACTACAATGTACAGGTCTCCTCCAAATCCACATGCCTTTGATCTACCTGATTAGCACACAGGGGACAATAGTGGTAATACTCGCTACAAGGTTCCCAAGCAGAGCAAGTGGAAAGGATGCTGCTGATCTCCCTGCTATCCAATGCAGGCTCTGCAAATAGTTCAAAGCTGCAGCAGGAGGGGTTTAGACAGGGTATTAGGATGCATTTCTTTTCATCAGCTTTTGAATTTCTAAGGCAGTTGGACCAGATGATCATTGCGGATCCTTTCCAACTGATATCTTCAGTTCTGTCCTAGTTTAGCCTAGTCTTTCTGTGTGGTGGTAGCAGTAGAATGGCATTGGAAGGACAGTCAGAGCTCAGTTCATATGGATTCAGTGCTTTTGTCCTTGGTAGCTCCATTTTGCTGAGACCCTGATGCAGTGTCCTCTGACTGCTCTGTGGACGTAGTGATCACCTCATCTCTCTGTGCCAACATGCTCCTCAGTGTCTTGATCTATTCAGTTGAGGAAGCCAAGCCAGGCGTCACCCGGAGCCTTGGTACTGGCAGAGCTGCCTTGGACAAGATGCACATTGTCCTGCCCTGGCACTGCCTCTCCTATTGGCCCGTCCTGCCCGCTACAGGGACTGGGCATCTTTAAAAGGAGGCCAGGGAGATCTGAGTCAGGCACACGACCTTGCTGACTCCCACCAACTGCTGCTGTGGCCGCTGCCCCTCTCTGCAGGACCACTGCCTGGCAAAGCCTCTACAATGTGTAACCGATTTGTGGGAACCTGGAAACTCATCTCCAGTGAAAATTTTGATGACTATATGAAAGAATTGGGTGAGAAATGATCTTTCTTTGTATTTTTTTTTTAAACTAAGCTTTCTTTGGGAATGTCTCTTCTTCACCTTATGCTTTGCTCATGGATAATACCTCCTTACTGACCATGAAAGCAATTTAACTATTTTCCACACGTAATATAATTTCTTTCCCTTAGCATCTAAAATGGAAAACCAGAAAGGTAGGTGCTGAGCAGCTGTAATAAATTCACTTCTGTCTCACTCAACTGACCAAATCTGGTCTGTTTTTTGTAATAAAGAGAATCTATAGAGATGCTGCATTGTTTATATATTTCTTGGTCACACTCATGACTTGTGATAATTTACAATATATAATGGAGCTGATGTCTCGTGACACTAGTTTCAGAAGTCTAAATCCTATGAATGAATCTATCTGTTACCAAAGAATGCCAGGAATGTAATAAATTAGGCATTGTTTTTCATTTTAATGCTGGCTTCTTTCGTGTGTAACAAGTGCACAGTCAGCTACAGCATTGCTTTTGCTATAGAAATGATACATTGAAACACTGGCTCTCTTTATCTGAAAAGTTAAAGTGAGTAACAACAGAATGGCAGTTAATTAACCAGACTAAATGTGGGATGAGAATCCGGCTACAGATATTTTTCTGAAGATCTGAACAGTGCTGTTTGGTATAGAATAATCACTGCAAATAATCACACACTTTGCAGACAACTCTATAGCCTTTTAAACAGCTTTTCATCTGGGTATAGCACAGCATTAACAGAGGCAATAACTTCAGCTACCCTCTTTCTACTTAGAATCATAGAATCATAGAATTAACCAGGTTGGAAGAGACCTCCAGGATCATCCAGTTCTACCTAGCACCCATCCCTATCCAATCAACTAGACCATGGCACTAAGTGCCTCATCCAGTCTTTTCTTGAATACCTCTAGGGTTGGCGACTCCACCACCTCCCTGGGCAGCCCATTCCAATGGGCTTCTATAAAGCAGTGATACATCATCAGTGGCCCTCATTCCGACTTGCCCCAGACCTCACAGTCTGTAGACAATGGACTTAACTGGAAAGCACTAGGCAATACAAAAAGCTTTTGACATGGGATTTTTCCTGAAGCTTTCTGCAGCTTTGTGCTCCCATACTTCAACACCATTCATGGCTCAGACTTGTGCTTTTCACTCAGTTTTAGATTTAAGGATCCTTAAGAGATGTCAGAAGCAACCAGGGAATTGCCTGATCTCCAGTATGATGTAATGAACAAGAACTAGCATATTGGCAGTTCAGCATCCAGTTTCTTCCATGCAGCTGGTTAATAAAAGTGCAGATTCTCAGATCTGTCAAAGGTTTGGGGTTTTTCTAATTATTTTTGCAAGCCTTTATGGGAAATAGACCTTTCCTCTGAATTTTTCTGCCCAGTCTGTCTGTACACAAATTCCTGCAGATTTGTATCCATCCATCTTTCTCCTTAGCTCAATGTAGATGAGTGTGTGCTCAAGTGTACCTTTATATCTTGCTGAGAGTGCACTCTACCACATGATGTTCCCTCATCCTCCAAGCACAGTAGTTCCACATTTGAAGTCTCACCTGAATCAATCACAAAAGTGTTCAAGAAGGAGCTGTGCTTTATTCTTTCACTGAAGATTTATGGGAGGATACTGAGTTTGTTGCTTGTTAGAATGTAATAATAGTCTTGTTTCTGATTTCCAGGAGTGGGCTTAGCTACCCGGAAACTAGGTGGCCTGTCAAAGCCTGATGTGATCATCAGCATGAAAGGGGACATAATAACCATCAGGACTGAAAGCACCTTCAAAAACACAATGACCTCTTTCAAACTGGGCCAGCAGTTTGATGAAACAACACCAGATGACAGGAAAGTGAAGGTATGGGAAATCTCTGAGTGCTTCTAGACATCTCCTAGAAGGGCACTAGAAGGATTTTTTTCTTACCCTTTTAGTGCACTCTGAGTTTTCCAAACTACTCAAAGAAAGCACTAAAAGAAGAAATAACGTGATGGTGGAACCGATGTTACTAAACTTGTTGCTAGCCAAGAATGTGTATCTGGCTGAACATAAAGTGAGTTGCTACTCAACTCTGCAAGGCTTGGACTGCAGTTTGAAATTCTTCTCTTGGCCTTTGCAGAGTGTTGTAACCTTGGAGAAAGGGGCACTGGTGCAAGTGCAGAAGTGGAATGGTAAAGAGACCACGATAAAGAGAAGACTTGTTGATGGGAAAATGGTGGTGGTAAGTTCACACTCCCTGTACACTGATGAAGATCAGAAAGATTAAGCCTTCAGTTAGGTTCTGTCTAAACAGGCTGACAGTTTTGTCTTTCCCTTTGGCTTGTGAGAGAAATTAAGAAGGAGAAAATGGGAACTAGCTTAGGAAAGAAGCTGGAAGGAAATAAATGCTGTTCCATACAGCAAATTGTCTTTATTATACCAGCAGACCTACAGCATACTTACTACTCTCAAGATTAAAAGAAATGAGGTTTCCAAGTAGGAGTAACCTGTGAAATGCAAATAAAATTTGCAAGTTGCATACTGGTCCCACTGGAGTGCCTCTTTCCTTTCTCCTATCTTTGGAATAAAGCCAGTCTAAGTTAGAAAACTGGTTTTACACCTTTTCCCACTTCTATTTCCTCATGGAAAACCATGTGTGCATATGTGTGCATGCTGGGCACTTCAAGTGGGTGCTTGAGATTTTATGTGTGAAAGCCAGCACCTCTGTGCCCACACCTGCCTGCATGGCAACCTGAACAGGAAACTGTCAGGTCCTAACAGCTCCTCTGAAGCATCCACCATGGTGAGGGGACCAAGTCAGGGACTGGGGAATGGTTACTTTCCCCTAATTCCCATTCAACCTTCCTTTCTCTAGTAGCCATGTGAAAGCCATGGGTTGACCAAGCCAAGGTGATAACACATTTTAGGGACCCTAGATGTAAGATTTCACTTATTAATTAATAAAAGTACTTTGTTACTTTGTTCCTTAAAGTGCTTTAAGAGTGGAGCCAAACTAATTTTGGCAACTTGTTTGAAATCAGCAGCATTACACCTTTACATGCTAGCTTGTGCTGACTCTGTGTTGTTTTAAGTTCCCGTGCAGGGTGATTTGCAACTCATGGCTACATTTCTGTGTTAAGTTTTACTAATTCTTACATCATCTTTGCAAAACAGAGAAGCAGAGCCTCTCTCCCACCACTGTCCTGACATTTGCCCCTTGCCTCAGAAAAGCTTCTGGAGAAGGCCTCATATTTGGCAGACGAATGAGGTCTTTGTTAATCTCTTGTCACCTCTGTTGCCCGCATCCTGTGGCCTTGAGTCAGCAGGAGCTGCTGAAGGCTGCTGAGGTGAGAGGGTCAGGATAAATATTTTGTGACTCATATGTCCAAAGATTTTTAGGACAGAAGCTTGACCTCTGAACTACCCAGGCTACTTCTGCTTCCACAAATAATCCTGTGTAAAATTGAAAGTGTTGGTGAGCCATGGTATGCTAAACTACGTCAGCTGATATTTCTGTCAAGCCAGCAATAATATAAAGGAAGGTAAATTTCTTTTGGAAGCTAAGCCTAATTTTGCAATCTCTGTCATTATATGCAACTTAATTAACTCTGAAGATTTTAAAAGAAGCTACTCCATCTGCAATACAAAAATAGCTTTGCTGTTCTCTCTCTCAAAAAAGAGATCTGTAAATATGTAAAGCTGGCTGTGACATCTGAATTTTCATTGGCTTCAAAAGGTACTGTGACAGACACAACTACTGTCAGCAAAAGGTCTGTATTAATCTTTGCCTTTGTGCCTTAGGAGTGTGCCATGAAAGGAGTTGTCTGCACCAGAGTCTATGAAAGAGTGTGATGAAATCCCCTCTCTGCACCATACTGGGACTGGCTTTTAAAACTCAGCTTAGTTCAGTGGCTGAAGCCTCATGCACTGTGTTTCTTTATTTCCTTATTTCCTTTCATTGGGAAAGTGACTACACTATAATTTGATGTAGCCATAGTGTAACTAATCCAAAGTATTGTGGTGATCCAATAAAAGCTTCTCAACACATTAAATAGAGTGTTTGTCTCTGCATGAATAGTTTAAGTTTTCTTTCTTGGATGGTGCCATCTTTTCTGTTGTTCCTATCACACCGTTTCTGACTAAAAGGGTGAAATACAACTGATCTGCCTCTGAGAAAGGGTTAACACTATGCTATGTCCTTGATTGGTGTAAAAGTTGCCATTTTGTGGATTCAATATTCCTCTCTTGTGAAAGATTTTATTGCTGAATAGTTCAAAATCCTTATCACCAGGATTTTTGATTTCCAGTATGATTTATTGTTTCAGCATTGTGGTTTTACTACCGCCCAAAACATTTTTACTTCTTTCAGTACCACTTCTCACATCCTGCCATTTCTTCGGAAGAGAACAGTTACTTGAGGGGGGTGGGGGGGGTGGGGGTGTGAAATAGAGTATATTCCATGTTTGTCTGTCAAAAGAGCTCTTAACTTATGAAATGAGGTGTGGATCAGGTGTGAATGAACTCCAGAAATCTTGAGGCTTTGTTTTGGAAAGTGCTCAGGAACTCAATCTACTTCTAGCATAGCACTAAAGCATGCGCTTAATGTCATGAACACAGGAGAGATTTTGTTGGGTAGAGTTTGCTACCCAGCCCATCTCAGTAGCTAAGCTGTTGATTCCCTCCCATTGCATTTACACTGCTTTTAACTAAGGAAAGCCCAGAGAAATCAAACATAGACTTTTGGAAATCTATGTAATTAAAAAGCACTGCAGTAGCTTATGAATTTTTGCTTTCATCAGCCAGTGTTCTGTAGCACTACTACATTCAGACTAATGACATGAAGACATTTCTCCCTTGTTTAATCTCCATGTCATCAAGAGGAGCTCTCTCTGCATTTTCTGTGGGTTAAATCAACTGTGAGAGGTGTGTGTATTTTTTTAGGGGTCATTTGGAACTGATGTGAACCTTTGCCTACTGGTTTTGCAGTCAAGAATATAATTGCTCAAGGCTAAGCGGATGATAGAGAGATCCTGAGTGTCAGAATCTAAATCTGTGTGGCCAGGCAGGTAGCTAAGAGATGAATATCATGTGTGAATGCAAAATGTACAGGTCACCTTTCTTCTGCATCCATCACTGGAAAAGCCATACTCTGGATCTAGCAGTGGATATTCTTTTATGTAGATGCAGACTACCTTGAGACAGCTGCTAGAAGGATGCATGCTACAATTATGAGCTCAGATAAATATGAGAGGTTTATGGACAGCATTTTTAGGGAAGAGTTTATCCTGGTCTCTAACCTAAATGGAGGGAGAATTTTTCATCTTTAGCCTAACTATTAAAAATCATCTATGTGAGCATCAGCGCTTCTGTGATTCCAAGTCCTCATTGTATAAGTACAAGGAATAGAGGCAGCATGATACTCCTTGTATCATCTTTTGCAAACAGATTGTAGTCACATATTTGAAGCCAAGATCATCCACCAGGCTTCTGTAAGAACAGCCACAGGCTCACAGGCTGTCAGGGGTTGGAAGAGACCCAAAGAGATCATTGAGTCCAACCTCCCTACCAGAGCAGGACCACACAGTCTAGCTCAGGTCACAGAGGAACACATCCAGACAGGCCTTGAAAGTCTCCAGAGAAGGAGACTTCACAACCTCTCTGGGCAGCCTGTTCCAGTGCTCTGTGACCCTTACAGTAAAGATGTTCCCCCTTGTGTTGAGGTGGAACCTCCTGTCATACTGTATGAACTGGTTTTGTAGGTGAGCTTCACTTTATTCTCCTATAATCTTAACAGACACCTAAACCCATATTTCTTATAGCTCAAAATCTGCCATGGTCCTAAATTGATATATTAATCTGGATTTTTACTCTGTAGCTTCTGCACTCACTCCGCTTGCAGTGCAACACATTCCCAGAGAGGCTTCCAGAGCTGCCCAGTCTGGCTCTGGGAAGATGGAAGTTGTCCAGAACCTTTTCAGCAGAGCTCTGCTCCCATCCCTGGATAGCAGGCAAAGGATAAGCTACTGCTGCTAAAAAGCTCTGTATTTCCTTTGCTTTTCCTGTTGCAACCTGTTAATGCTTCTCTGAGGTTAAGTGGAAAATTTTCCTCTCTGATAAAATATTCATTTTTAGCTTTTTATTTCCTTTTCTCAAGGAAATAAATGTCCACTTCAATACAAAATGGGGTTTTCTTCCAGCTCTTGAAACAGTAACAAAAGAAAAAGAAAAGAAGCCCAAACAAACGCGCCAAAGAACTGCTCACTTTGTCCTCATTTCTTTACTCACTCTCTTTTTCTTTTCTGTGACATCACCCATCTCTCTTCTCCTCATGGAACTTTTAATTGCATTTCTTTTTGCAGAGATGTGGGATTACAATAATGACAGGTTTGAGGCTTTTTAGTTTCTAAATAAACGGAGTTCTGCTATTAGGAGCCGAGTACTTGGCACTTGCACTCTACACAAAGGTCACTTAAAAATGTCATGAGAGCTGGAGACTTTCCCAAACAGGAAAAGTGCAACAGAACTGATAGTGTTGAAGGCAAAAAACAATAAGGCAGGTGGTACAAAGCAGCACAGAAATGGAGTGCTTTGGGACACTGGTGTCCATAAAGCAGTCCTTGGGGTCTCCAGGAGAATTCTGGAGTAGTCTCAAGGTCTTTTTGCATCTTGCTGTAAATTAGTTTTACTTCTTTCCTAAACTTTTTATATGAAACAGATCATTATGGGATGAACATTTAGAACAAGGCATGATGCCTGTGCATTCACTTTGACAAGCAAGGACATTGGCCATTTCCATGGCTTGGGTGTGCACTTAATCTAGAAATATTAGTAGCCTAATGCTGGTGTATAAACTGCTTTATTTAAAGCAATCAGCTTGATCTAGTGCCCACCCCAGAAAACAAAAGCCTGACAACCACACTCACACTCTC
Organism: Pogoniulus pusillus; assembly: GCF_015220805.1. Taxonomy (NCBI): domain Eukaryota; kingdom Metazoa; phylum Chordata; class Aves; order Piciformes; family Lybiidae; genus Pogoniulus; species Pogoniulus pusillus. Next base: position 24,053,907 of record NC_087277.1, read on the forward strand.
CTCCCATCAGGCACTCTTCCCAAGACTGCTGTAAGAGTCTGGATTTACCTGCATCTCCCAGCGTTGTGAGAAACATCTTCATGTGATATATTCCTCTTCCAACTGACACAGACCTGCCAGCACCACCTGCATCTGCCCTGCCTGACATCTCTTGGGGCAGGAGAAGCAAGCTGCATGCGAAGAGTCCTCCTCAGCCCCAGTGCTCCCACAGAGAATGCTGAAATCAAATAAAAGCTGTGTCTGGACTTCAGTTATCACAGAATTACACAGATTACACAGACTACCACAGATTTGCCCTAGACTGGGCAGAATTTGGCAGTTTCTGACAGCAAGCATCTTTAGGTGGTGTATAGCTAAACCTGGAATACTGTACCTCCTACCCTGGCCTTTTCCACACAGAGTGGAGCAGAGAGGAGACGCAAAGCCACAGATTCTCCTGTAAGTGAATCTCTCTCCCTGCTGACATCTCAGGCATTAACTTTGAACTTCCCTTGGCTGTTTTAGGAAAGTTCATTGCAGGAGAGCAACTGTATTCCTTCAAAGTGAATTCAGGCTCTTCCAGGGGCCCAGCACATGGCCTTTGCTGATATCTCACAGAGAAACCTTGTCACCTATTGGGATAATTTCACTAGACAGCCAATGTATGTCAGAGCAGTTCTAGAAATGACACAGATTTGGGGAGGGGGATTAGACTCTGTGATAGTACTTCATAAGAAGTCCTCACTACTTACCACATTTCTTTAGAGAAACATTGTTATGCTGATAAACACTGTGCTGCATAGAAATTGTTCAACTGTGCCTCCTAAGGCATTGCTACCTGCCCTAATTTTCCTTTTGGACCAAAGATTTTCTGTTAATGTCTGAGATCCAAAGGAGTGAAAGGTTAGCACTGAAGCAGTAATCAGTCAGAAACAAACAGGCTGATGCCATGAAAATATCACCTTCAGAAATCCTGGAATTTAGATGCAATCAAGGTCTTTGTTAGAGAGGCAATTAGAGCACATCCTCACCATCTCAAGGAAAACGTTGTGATTGGCTATTGGCCATCCGGCTGCAGATGGGAAACACAAGAAGATGATGTTATTTAGACAAAAGGGCACAACAACATTGGGAATAATGCAGTTCCTGAGACCTAATGGCTACAGAGACAGAAAGCTGTGTCAGACACCATTCATAGGGTGTTTTAAAAGCAGACTGACCTCTTTTTACCTTTTGTGTAGCAAATCAGTGTTGAAACTTTACCTCAAATGATATGAAAAATTCTAAAACTAAACCCAGGAGGAATGTGATGATTTGGGGATTTTGAAGAGTGGGGTGAGTGGTTTGCAACCAAATCTGTTTTCAGGTCCTCAGTGAAGTATTCATTGAAAGGATTTTAAGTACTTTTTATATGATTTGCTATAATGTGGTCATACTGTTCGTGAGAAGTGTAAGGGAAGGAAAAAGAGATTTCTATTTACTTCTAAGTGAACACTCTGTTATGGACAACACTTCCTCAGAAGAGATATCTCTGTCAGCAATGGAGTCAAAAACACTGCAAGAGCTTATCTTGTCCTTCAGGCTTATAAACTCAGCGTCACAGTTAAAGAGACAGGAGGAGACACCTCTAATGGAGCCGTGGGACACACCAGTTAAAGCAAAGCCTGCATGAAGTTTATCAGAGTTTAGGATTTCAGTGGAAAATCTGTAGACATAATTACTGGGAAAAGAGAGATATTTAATTTATCTACCTACTGTGCAATAATTATACAAGCCAATAATAATCTCATTTATATCTCAGATCCTAGCATGAATTTCCAGAGCTGAGATTTAAAATACATATGATATAGAATCATAGAATGGTTTGGGTTGGAAGTGACCTCAAAGATCACCTAGTTTCAGCTCCCCCATCGTGGGCAGGTTGCTCAAGGCCTCATCCAGCCTGGCTTTGAAGACCTCCAGGAAGGGGGTATCTACAGCTTCTGTAGGCAACCTGTTCCAGTGTCTCGCCACCCTCACCGTAAAGAATTTCTTCCTAATCCCTGGTCTAAATTTATTCTCTTCTATCTTCAATCCATTTCCTCTCATCCTATCAATACAAGCCCTTGTAAAATTGTAAATATGCATAGTTTACTTGGAAGGTCTGCACATTTGATCTGAAAAAAAGCTTTGAGACAGTGAAAGTGGAGCTCTCAGTTCTTTACACAGAGCATCTTCTAGCAGAGAGTGATACCACCTCATATTTTTTACTATGTAGTGCCTAGAGTTTTACAGCCAACTGCCTTATATATTTCTATAGACAAATTCCTTTAAAAGGAATATTAATTCCTTTCAAAACCTTCTCTCTTCATGAGTAGTGGAAAAACAACACTATAAAAGTAATTTGGCACTGTAAGACATAACATTCAAGGCCCCTAATCACCTGGCTAACACAAATGTTTTCATTTATGTTAACAAGAAACAGAGCAGTCAGATTCTAACAGGTTAGCTGCATAAATGTCTGTGCTTTCCAGATAGGATCTGAGCCCTCTGGCCAGGAGCACAGGAACAAACATTAAGTCTCTCCATGGTGCTTCCCCTTTATGGAGATTTGGTGTAATCAAAAAGCAGCAGCAGCATCACAGTTTATCCTGGCTCTGTCTCCAGTTGGGCAGAGAGCACGTTGTGAAATAAAGATGCAATTGTTACAGTCTAAGCTAATCATGTTGGAAAACCTGTATCAAGGAAGAGGAATTATTTTATTATATTCCTTCTCTTTTTTTTTAATGGGGCCTTATCAGAATAAGTAATTTAAACCAATATGATTTTGCTCTCTGTAGACTGACAAGTGTTGTGGATGGAAGAAAAGCAGCCCTCTGTTAATTTCTGTAAGGCTTTGACAGCAAGGCCTAAGACATGTTTATAAAAGTGTCATGAATTTAGGATAGATTAAGTTGCTGCTACAGAGAAGGGAAAAAATAACAAAAATGGTATTTGGACTGTTAATGATTCGCTGTTGAAGTGGAAGGATGTGTTAAGTGGACTTTGCTGGTCCATACCTATTCAGTCTCCTTAGTAATAGCCATGCTGTTATTTATAGGCAACACAGAGATGAGAGGAAATGCAGGGCTCAAACTCAAATGATGTCAGCAGACCCAGGAAATAGTTTGAAACAGCCAGGGGACATTTAAGAGTGAAAAACACACCAGGCAGTATCAGCAGGAACACAAATTCCAGATGGAGAACAAGCAAAAACTAATGCAAACACTGAGAGGTCACAGTGAATGGCAGACTGAGCACAGGTGGCAAATGAGGAATTAGCAGAAAGAGGCAAACCTCATCTTGAGATGCACGGTCAGGAGGGTAAGCAGCAAGCTGCAGTCATCCACATGCTGTGCTTGTCACTAGTAAAGCCTCCAGGCAGCACACTGTCCTGCCTGACGAATGCGCTGCAGAAGTAATGGGTCTGTGGTGAGGCTTCAGAGAAAAGCAGTGAGGCCTAAAAAAGCATGCACAAAATGGAAGTCTGAAACTACTAGGGAGAAGGGATTCAGAGAATAAATAAATACATACACCCATAAATAAATACACTCATAAAGCTACTCTGAGACACCAAGTTCCTCACCCAGGTATGATGCGGCCTGTAGGACCAGGGAAGGGATTGCTCCCTTGTACTTGGTTGGCACTGGTGAGGCTGCACCTCCAATACTGCATTCGATTTTGGGCTGCTTACTGAAAGAAGGACATTGATATCACAAGCCCTTTGCTTCCTCCAAGTGAGGTCCTGCCCAGTGCACCCACAGATTTTCACTTCTCATGGGCAGAGGTCTGGGACGTGCCCACACTCAGGCTGCCTGACTACAGCCGTGTCTCACAGAATCACAGAATGGGTGGTTTAGGCCGAAAGGGTCACAGTATCACAGTATCACCAAGGTTGGAAGAGACCTCACAGATCATCAAGTCTAACCCTTTACCACAGAGCTCAAGGCCAGACCATGGCACCAAGTGCCACGTCCAATCCTGCCTTGAACAGCCCCAGGGACGGCGACTCCACCACCTCCCCGGGCAGCCCATTCCAGTGTCCAATGACTCTCTCAGTGAAGAACTTTCTCCTCACCTCCAGCCTAAATTTCCCCTGGGGCAGCCTGAGGCTGTGTCCTCTCGTTCTGGTGCTGGCCACCTGAGAGAAGAGAGCAACCTCCTCCTGGCCACAGCCACCCCTCAGGTAGTTGTAGAAAGCAATAAGCTCACCCCTGAGCCTCCTCTTCTCCAGGCTAACCAATCCCAGCTCCCTCAGCCTCTCCTCTTAGGGCCTGTGCTCAAGGCCTCTCACCAGCCTCGTCGCCCTCAAAGATCATCCAGTTCCAACCCCATGCCATAGGCAAGGACAGCTTTCACTAGAACAGGTCACTCCAGGCCTCATCCAGCCTGGCCCTGAACACCTCCAGGGAGGGAGAAGCCACAAGCTCCCCGGGCAAGCTGTGCCAGTGTCTCACCACCCTCATCCTGGAGAAGGAGGGGGTCAGCAAGACTGCTTCAGCAACCTGCAGCACTCTGCTGTGGTGGAAACACTCTCTTTGAATATATTTTCCTCAAAAAAAACAAAACCACCACAAAAAACCACCCCCAAAAAGCCCCTCACTCCAAACAAACCAGAAATCCCTGGACAACATTCAGACAGTGTGACCTTTGAGCCACATGTGCCTCAAGCGCACATCCCTTCTCCTTTCTGCCTGCAGCTCAAGTTTGTTCCTCCTGGCAACCCATACTGCGGTTTTCCCGCCTCTCTTTGTCCCAGACGGCCCACACCGGCTGCCCTCTGCCTCTTCTCCCCCTTTCCCACAGCTGTGTAAGTGACTGCTTTAACTTCATCTCCGCCTTTATCCCTGTCGGCAGGGAGGGAAACACGCGTGTGGGTGCTCGCTGAGGGTTTCAGCCGGCGGCAGTCTGGGTGGCAGGCCATGTATGTGCGCATAGGCACAGCCTCTGTGTGTGTGTGAGGGCAAACGGGCTCGGCGCCAGCCTTACCTGTTACACGGAGCTGCAGCAGCCTCACCTCTGTGGGGCTACTGAGTTCAGCAGTCCCAAACAGATGTCCTGGCTCTGCCTTGCGTGACTAGGTCATGCCTTTCTCCCTGCTTCCATGCCTCAGCCAGGCCCTGGGTTAGCTGTGAGTTTTAACATGTATGTTACTGGATCCGTGTGCACTGTTGAATTTAGCACTGCTGGCCTCTGGTCTTCTCAAAGCAGTGTAGGAGTCTCCATTTCAAATACCTTCTGTATAGTCCTCAGAGAGTAAGTACCTTCACCTAGCTGACCTATTGTAAGTGTCTCCATCAGGAGACAAAGAACAGCTTAGAAGAAACAGCTTTTCTTCACTGACTGTTAAGTGCTGGATACTTGGGGTAACAGCTCACTAAGCTGAAGGTTTAGTGTCTCTCACCACAAGTTTGGCTAACAGGACTGTAGCTAAGCTTTCTTGGTGCAGGCCTCTGAAGAGCACCCAGCTAGAGGGTGGGGGTGTGGTGGAGGTGTAACGAAAACCCTTCTACGTTTCTGACTGTGTGCCTTTGACACACCATGATACCCATCTGAAAAATTCAATCCACGTGTTCTAAGCAGCAGCAGTTCTGTCAGCAAAATCTAAGATCATCATCAGAAACTGAAGATCATCTGTTGAGACAAGCAGAGGCAACCTGCTTTCTTCTGCTTGGCTGTGAAAGCATTGTCCTGACACACATGGGCATATGTTGTTAAGTGTGGTGGCACTGGTTCAGTTACCTCTGCCTGCATGCTGCTGTCTACAACTACCTGAAGGGAGGCTGTAGCCAGGTGGGGGGTGGCCTCTTCTCCCAGGCAACCAGCAATAGAACAAGGGGGGACAGTCTCAAGTTGTGCCAGGGGAAGTATAGGCTGGATGTTAGGAGGAAGTTCTTGCCAGAGAGAGTGATTGGCATTGGAGTGGGCTGCCCAGGGAGGTGGTGGAGTCACCATCCCTGGAGGTGTTCAAGAAAAGCCTGGATGAGGCACTGAGTGCCATGGTCTAGTTGACTGGATAGGGCTGGGTGCTAGGTTGGCCTGGATGATCTTGGAGGTCTCTTCCAACCTGGTTAATTCTATGATTCTGTGATTCATGCTGCTGCCTTGCTTCCTGCTCTTTCTATGGATTTGACAGCCTGCTTCTCGGTCAGTACTGATGGCTGCTTTCCATTTGGTTTTCTACCCTAATTCAAAAGTGGCTTCTTGTTAGGCAAGTGTGAGAATCTTAGGGGGCTAAAAGGTCTTCCTAGACTAAATGGAACAATATTCTGTTGTATTGCTACTGCGGGCTCCCAGGAGACTCTCGTGAATCTGACAGGCACTCAAAATGCTGGAAGCAAAACTAACTTTGAATCTTTATTTCCCATTTGTTTCTAAAAATACTGGTTTTCTGCTTGCCAAATAGTAACACAAAATAGCAACAAGATCCTCAAGCTTTATTTTTTTAAATCAGGAAATTACTCAGTACTCTCCTGAGCAGTCTTCACTTTTCTTCTTCCTCTTCTTTTGGTAAGGCTGCAGAGTGTACTTTCAGCAGATGAGGAAAGGGTGAAACAGAGAAAGGATGTTAGAGTTCAACAACAGCATGCTGCTTGCATCCCAGAGAAAAGTGGGACATCACCTCAGGGACTTAGGCTGAGAATCCACTTTATGGTAACACAGTGGAACATTCAGATCCAGAGCCATGCTTAGGGAATGGGACCAGCACCACTCCCAGGTGTGGTACAAGGACACACCGTGGCCAAGAGGAAGGGAACTCTTTTTTCAGAAGCAGAAAATTCTCCAAGCACCATCTGGGTTTGAATAGAAGTACTCGTTTAAAGGAAGTCACTTGTAAACGGTGACACTACCCTTTGTATTTTACATGCCTTTGCACATACATCCTTTTCATAACATACAAACATTGAGTTAAGTGCTCCTACGGCTTACAAACCCACCCACAGACTGTAACTTTGTTTTATCTTGCACATTTTAATGAAAAATCTCTCAATATGTAAGGAAGAGAGATGCCCAAAAAACAGAAAAACTGTGGCACCTCCTTTAGCATCTAAATGTGAGGTAGGGAGAGAGAACAAGTTTGTTTTCATTAGTTAACCCAAGCAATCTGTTGGCTTTCTTTTAGTTAACCCATCTTAAAGTGCAATAATTAATGTGACTGGCTTCTCTGCTGGAACTGAATCTGGGGTGAGTCTGAAGGCAGAAGAAGAACAAACCACTACTCATCTTTAACCTTTTGTTCTGATGCTTTTGTGTGATATCTAGTCTTTGATCTTACAAAGAGCCTATAGGGTCTCATAAAAGTGAAGCCAATAAGAGTCTGTGAAAGAGTGAAAAATACTCAACAGGATACATACTGTTACCTGTTATAACCTGCAATATTGAGTGAAACAAATCTCTCTTTTTTTTCTTATTTATTTTAGATCAGTCCCGAAGTTATAAGACAGCAATGCATCTCTTCCAGAACTTCATCTACAGTTCCTCTCTACTGAAATGTGTGATATTTTTTCTCCAAATGTGATGTGGCTTGCACCTCCACTAATAAGAAATAAATACAGGATGATAATTTAAGAGAACATTCCTGCAAAGGATCCTTTATCTGACGGAGATATCTTGTTTTCTAGCAATATGAAGGCAGAACAAACTGTTATCAGATCTTCTGGCTACTAGTGAATGACATTTGCAATCTAACAACAACACAGTGAAGCTAGGACTAGTGACCTTTGTGTTAGCCACTACCATACAGAGACAACAGCTTCTGTTCCTAGGGGCTCATGATACAGGGAAACGGAGTCTCAAAGAATGCAGATTTACTGGTCTGTAGCAGCTAAATAGTAATGGAGAAAAAGAAACAAAACTGAGCCTCTCCTTTTGGGTTCCCTGGTTGTAGCTGAGAGAGAGATTCTGAAGTAAATACAATCAATTTCCACTGGCTGGAGAAAATTCCTCATTTCACAGAGGTCAGGTTGCATACTCTTCATTTCATAATGGATTCCATGCATGCTATCAGAACTTATTTCCATTGGAGTTTGTTTCAAAGACACTTATTTAAGGAATTTCCTCTTAATCACTTTCTAAAAGTTGACATTGATTTCAAAGTGAAGGAAGATAAATCTTGCTATGAAAATAAAAGAGTATTTTCTAATTTTCCCCTACTTAAGCCAAACATAAGGACATGCTCTGCAGTGTAGCTCTGCAGGTACTGAGCCAAAAACCACCTCATACAACAGCTTGGTCACTGAGTGTACACAGGCACCTAGAACAAACAATGGAAGGAAATTCAGCTCTCAGGTGACGGAAAGCTCCGACATATGAAATCCAAGGCATGCATTATTTATTTCCACATTAAGCATGATACTGAAGATGGATGAATGGTGGTACAGTGCCTCTATGTCATGTTTATAGCCAGGAAATAAAAACTATTTATAAAATCTAAATAAGCCAACCTATTTTTGGTCCAACATGAGAAATTTCTGTATGAAAAACAGTGCAACACAACATACTTTTGTTGTCCTCTGTTGCTCTCAGAAGAAGCAAAACCAGGATGAATATTGTTGCTCTGTTTGTTAGGAAACAGTACTGCTTGAACTGAAATAACTCTGAAGAACATAAATAAATAAATAAATAATGTTTTTACTGAGCCAGAAAAGACAGAAAAGGATTCTTACAAAAATGCCACTTACGTTCAGCGCTGGTTTTGCACTTTCCAATATACTTCACTTCAGAGTTCTGTGCCAGAGTTCCTTCTCTGTCCAGGTAAGATAACTAAGCCCATGTCCTTGCTTGTGCATTGTGTTACTGACTGTGGGTTGTTCCTTGTCTCAGGTTTCCCTCATACAGACCCTGCAGGTGACAAGTTTGAGCATCTTGTGTTAAGGAAATCCTTGGGTTAAGGATTTCAGGGATTTCACTTGGATAGGACTCAAGTGTTTCACATTGTAACTGTGAATTTTCCCACATAACTCTCAGGCAGCTGTTACAAATATGATCCAACAGCTGTGGTGGTTTGCTTTGTATGTAGATTTGCCTTTGTTTCTGTGCAGAGGTCTTTGAGATTGTGAGTTTTCTAGTGGGTATCTTACACACATGGATATATAATAATGCTCTGTGAAGTTGGGAAGGAAAAGAGCAAAAATGATGATTTCTAAGTACAATTCTTTTCTAGAAGACAATATGTATGGATGGATACATGAGGTAGAATAGCCTACCATCCCAACTATAAGCCATATTAGATTTCTGTGTTACAAAGGAATTTAAATCTTTTTCTTAAAACTGGATTTGTCCTTGCAAAGAGTAGGGGGATAAGTAGAATCATAGAATGGTTTGGGTTGAAAGAGACCTTAAAGATCATCAAGTTCCACTCCTCTGCCATGTGTAGAGCTATTCCACTAAGTCAGGTTGCTCAGAGTTCCATCCGGCCTAAGTGAACACTTTCAGTGATGGGCATCCACCACTTCTCTGGCCAGTCTGTTCCAGTTCTCATCACCACTCCAGATCTGAATGCAGGTGGGGTGTCACCAGAGCAGAGGGGTAGAAACACTTCCTTTCACCTGATGGCTATTCTTCTTTGTATGCTGTTCAGGATATGGTTGGCTCTCAGAGCCGCAAGCATACATTGCTGGTTTACATCCAGTATTGCATCCACCAGTATCCCAAAATCCCACTCTGCAGGGCTGTTCTCAATCTATTCATCCCCCTGCCTGTGTTGATATCAGAGGTAGCCTCAACCCAGATGCAGAACCTTGCACATGGTCTTTTTATCCACATGAGGTTCACATGGTTCCACTCCTAAAGCTTCTCCAGGTCCCTCTGGATGGCATCACATGCCTCTTGAGTACCCAGTATACAATCCAGACTCTGCTACAATGAGTCTCAGAAAAGATCTCTTGCCTGTGTTATATCTCTGAATGCTTCAATGTCAGCACAGGAGAAGTCATACAAAATTATTAGCAGAGGCTATCAAAATGTATTTTGGAGGTGATGAGTCTAAACTTAATTTACTGTAACAGAAATTTATCATCCATGAGTTGTCTGACAAACATTTGCTACCACATGTAGGAGAAACAAAGACAAGATGCATAACACATCAATTGATGGACATGGGGCTGCTGCTTGCTATTAGTACTATCAGGCAACATTAGTAGCAACTTGTCAAAGTCTCTGCAGGGCTCCACTAAATCCAACTATGGAATGTTTTCCTCCTCTTCACACACACACACAAAAGCCAGTGCACAGACAACCTTCATTCATACCTAACCTTTTTATAAAAGCTTCATTTCCCAGTTTGCTTTGGATGATTTTCTGAACCTGTCACCTCATTGTTTTTTGCTGTATGTACTGGAATTTTCATAAACTATTTGAAAAGACTTCTGAGACAACATGTTGCTGAAGGAAGCCAGAATATCATTCTCCACACAGATGTTTTAACACAGCTAGCTGCCTTTTATGTAGCACAGAGACAGAAGAGGTTACCTACAGACACAACACCAGCAGAGAGGAAGGCAGATGTCCTAAAGTGCAACTCTATCACAGGCATTATGTGTTTCAGAAATGCATAACTAGGCCTCTCCATTTCATTGTCATCAGGCCCAAACACACCCTGAGATTATCCAAAACCATAATACTCTGGAATAAGGAGTTTTGTCTTCTGGTCCTTACATTGACAGTGATCATGTTTTCAAGCTTTCTCTGCTTGCTGGTTATTTTGTTAGATTTTCTTTAGTTCAACAGAAGATGTTACTACTGCTGTAGAAAAAGAAGCTTTAAGAACAAAGAAGGAAAGTAAGAAGCATGGTTAAACTGTTTTCAAAAACATTCAAAGAAAGCTGATTGAATCCACAAACACAAAGGCCAGTCAAAAATGCTTTTCTATTATTTAACCAGAGGAGAATGTGACAGAAGATAGCACAGAATATAGAACCATGCAAGTTAACAGCATTTTCTCTGATGTTTCTCTGAAGGGGACCTACAAAAAAGCTAGGGAGGGACTTTTTAGGATATCAGGGAGTGACAGGACATGGGGGAATGGAGAAAAGCTGGAGGTGGATAGGTTCAGACTGGATGTGAGGAGGAAGTTCTTCACCATGAGTGTGGTGGGGCCCTGGAATGGGTTGCCCAGGGAGGTGGTTGATGTCCCATGCCTGGAGATGTTTAAGGCCAGGCTGGATGAGGGTCTGGCCAGCCCGATCTAGGGTTGGATGTCCCTGCCTATGACAGGGAGGTTGGAACTAGATGATCCTTGTTGTCCCTTCCAACCCTGACTGATTCTATAATTCTATGCCTGCCAAGTATGGTAAATCTTGGGGAATTTTCTGTTTTTATCTAATGTGTGTGTGTGTTTGTGCATTCTGAAAGAGCATGCATTGAGAGCACATTTGAAGGGTCCAGAAATATGTGATTTAGATTCACAAAATCTCACTGAAATGCAACAGTTTGGGAAAGGAAGCAAAATAATTAGATTAAATTGTAGAACTGAGCAATAGCTTTTTGGGTATACAAGAAGAACATTAAAAAAAAAAGCCATGAATGATATTAGCCCACATATTTTTTAATAGATAGATACATAGTGCTTGTTCCCAAACTCTACTGGAGTTAAGAAACTGAACATCACTGAGGTAGCTTGCCACAGAAAGACAAAATTTGCAAAGTCAGGTGTCCCACAGACATGGCCATATCACTGTTCCTTATAATACCCATCTGGGATAAAAATCTCCTCAGGTCAGTCCCTGGTTAGAAGTCGCAGAGACATCCTGATCCTAAACCCAGTGTTTTGTACCTACATTAACCTCTTTCAGCTCAAAAATTTGGTCTGTGTTATGAAACAGCTCCCATGTTCATGGGTTTTTTTTGTTTACTGTTTAATTCTCTTATCTACATGCCCAAAGAGATGGCACTTCCCAAGTGTCTTCCTCTGTACTCAACATTGGTCAGGCCACACCTTGAGTACTCTGTCTAGTTATGGATTCCTCAAGTCAAGAGAGATGTTGAGATACTGGAACGTGTCCAGAAAAGGGCAATAAAGCTGGTGAGGGGCCTGGAGCACAACCCTGTGAGGAGAGGCTGAGGGAGCTGGGGGTGTGCAGCCTGGAGAAGAGGAGGCTCAGGACAGACCTCATTGCTGTCTACAACTACCTGAAGGGAGGTTGTAGCCAGGTGAGGTTCATCTCTTCTCCCAGACAACCAGCAACAGAACAAGGGGACACAATCTCAAGTTGTGCTGATGGAGGCCTAGGCTGGATGTTAGGAGGAAGTTGTTGCCAGAGAGAGTGATTGGCATTGGAATGGGCTGCCCAGGGAGGTGGTGGAGTCACCGTCCCTTGAGGTGTTGAAGAAAAGACTGGATGAGGCACTTGGTGTCATGGTGTAGTTGACTGGCTAGGGCTAGGTGCTAGGTTGGACTGGATGATCTTGGAGGTCTCTTCCAACCTGGTTGATTCTATGATTCTATGACCTCCTCAGTGCATAATGCTACTGTTCTGTGACTGTGTGGGGGCCATTCACACATCTCTTCATCTTCACCGCCACCCATTCAAGTACTTGGATCTGTGAACAGAGGGTCACTAAGCATGTAAAAAAAAAACAACCTTGACTCATGCAAATGCAAACCATCATTTTAGATATTCTGCCTTCATATACTCATTGCCTTACAGCTGGATCTCTAGGAAAGCCCTGAGCTAGTTTGCACTCTGCAGTTTAACATACACTTGAAGAATAGGTATTGAGTGAAATGAGCAAAAAATATTTTGGCAGGAAAATAAATCAGAGATGGTAAAATTAATTTCCTATCCAACAGAGACCCAGTACCTCAGACTAGGTAAAGTGGATGCACATAAAAAGTGCTGAGTTTTCTTATGTTTGTGAGAGGAAAATGGTAAATGATCTTACAAAGTCATGTACTTTTCCTGGTATTTTAAATATGGATTAAATAATCATGTGAATGCTTTTGTGCCCAGGATTAAGGCTCAGGTTAAAAAGTCACATGCATTCTAAGCCAGGGAGCACTGTTGATCAGACTTATTTTTCTATTTTAAAGCTGTTTTGGGAAAGGTGCAGTTAACCAAACATGGCTTACAAAGCTGTTGGAGACACTGAACTGTACTACAGCAGATTGCTGTTGACTTTGTTTGGTGGCTGATTAACAAAACATATTCATTAAGAACAAATGCTTTCCAACTCTAATGACATACTGTGTTCAGTTCTGGGCCCCTCAATTTAGGAAAGATGTTGAGGTGCTTGAACATGTCCAGAGAAGGGCAACAAGGATGGGGAGGAGGCTGGAGCACAGCCCTACGAAGAGCAGCTGAGGGAGCTGGGGGTGTCCAGCCTGGAGAAGAAGAGACCTTATTGCTCTCTACAAGGTTATAGCTATGTGGGGGTTGGTGTCTTCTCCCAGGCATCCAGTGACAGAACAAGAAGCCACAGTCCCAAACTCTGCCAGGGAAGAAGTTCTTCATGGAATGAGTGATTGCCCATTGAAACAGTCTGCTTGGGGAGGTGCTGGAGTCACCACCCCTGGAGGTGTTTAAAAGGAGGCTGGATGAAGCACTTAGTGCCCTGTTTTAGTTAATTAGAAGGGTTAGGTGATAGGTTGGACTTGGTGACCTTAAAGGTTTTTTCTATCCTGGTTAATTCTGTGATTCTGTGACATGACACATTACCATGCAGAAAACCTGGCACAGGACTGAGAAATGGGAGAATTTGTGTTATTTTGAGAAAATGTATACTTCAGCATCCCAGTTACTAACTGTAATCAGACAGATGGACACTCAAAGATGCTGACAATCAGCTGACATCCAAAACATTTGGTTTTCAGCCTCTACTCATGAGGTAGGTGGAACTTGTAGCAATATTTGCAGCCTTGTGATATTCCATTCATGTTCCACTCTGCCAGTTGCAATAGGGGCAAACAGAAAATCTGTAACATGAAACACTTTGATAAGGGAGGAAGAGGTAGTATTTTGTTTATATATTCTTAAAAGTTTGAAACTTCACAAGTGGCCTAAAACCCCCTGTTAATACATACCTTTATTTTCTTCTTTCATGTCATTGAGAGACTGTCAAGGGCAGGACAAGGGCTGAACTTACTGCTAAAAAGAAAAGTGTAGGTTGGTAAATAACTATAAGAACAAAAGCCGAAAGGCCGATTTTTAATGCTGCCTCCCTTGTGCATCTATAAACCTCACTGGCAACTCTGAGGGTTGGGGGGTTTTCATCTTACAAACCACTTTCTGAGTCATCAGTCTCACTGCCTGTGCCACCGCTATTAGTCATCCATGTGACAGCCTGACTTACTCAGGATCAGTACATTGTAGAGTGGGACAAATTTCCCCATATATTTTTTTTTTTTCTCCAGGCATAAGTTGTCCCTGGCCTCTTATTAGGTTGCATGTGTCTAATGAGACATCTAATCCTTGTGGCCACCCTTGCAAGGGCATAGCAAATAATGCAAAGCCTGATACCGGAGTAACTGGTATGGGAAGTAGAAAATAGCCCTCACTGGACTCTGCTTCTGCACAGACCTTCTGAGAGCTGGTGGTGAGAACAAGTCATCTGGTTTGGATTCCAGCTGGCAGACTTGAAGAGCACAGGCTACAGCTTACTTTCTGTGCATTGAGTCATTTCAGCTTTATTAGGAGAGGAATGTGTAGGTTATCCAAACAGTGCTCTTAAAATGTTAAAAAGAATGGCAGTAGCTGCCAAGTTGTGCACTCAGAAAGGTCCTGGTATAAATAGTTCCTCTGCTTAGTACAGAGAGATTTTAAGTGACCATAATGGGTTGCTTTTGGGTTTGTTTTCTTAATGAATGGGTCCCTATCACAGTCTGTAATCAGTATCTACAAGAGCAAAGACACAGACATCTCAGTGTGGATGTATGTGTAACACATTTTGGTTTACCTGGTATTGCTAGGGCTGGAAATTCATGCATAAATGCATCTTTTCAGTATATTTCCTCTTCAGAGATGAAGTCTCCAGGGAAAAAAAAGTCAGAGGCAACATGAGAAAAGTGAAATACCTGCTTGGCTTTGTCATGGCTGTCAAAGTAGGCAGGACACCTCCTTTTCAAATTAGAGAGTCCTGAATCATCACTTTATGCCTCATTCAAACATCCACAAGGTCATAGGCTTGCCTTTTCTCTCCTCCCTAGGAAGTCCTGTGCTTTTACATGCCTCCACACCAGTGTAGGAAGCTGTGCTTTCCCAGGGGCAATGAAACGTTACTGAAGTTAGACAGTGGCACTGGCTTTGTTGAGTGAAGGCAAACATCCAAACCCATCTTCCCAGAGACCTGCAAATCTGCCTCTTCATCCTGAAATGAGGTAGTGAAACAACTGTGCATGTAGGTGGGACATAACCTGTAGTGTTTCATCTCTATGGTATTGGCTTTTAAATCCCCATTGTGTTTAAACCTGAGTTAACAAACCTTCATGGACCATAATTAATCTTGTTTTACAGTCTTGCATAAAGACTGGTCAGGAGGAGTTAAAATGACCCTGCAAATCTAATACCAATTGCAGTGTACCTGTAGAGACTTGTTTTGTCACTTTTGAGTTGCAAATCAAAAATTATTGTAGTCACCAAAGATGTACTCTGACCTCATCTGGAATCTTGTGGAACAATTTCACATTTTGAAGCATAGGAAGCCCCTCTAAGTGACTGCACCTCTCCATCAGCCCTTTGGCAGCACTTCACACAGAGGTACCTCACCTTTCACCACTAGCTGGTCCTGATACAGCCCCTAGGCAGGCCCTCATCTACAACTGTAGCGGTGCCTTTGGGACCAGCACTATTCCATACTCTCTGTGCCCAGCCCAACAGCCACAGAATCACAAAAACTGGAGCCAGCCCAGACCTATTTACCAAGACATTGCAAGCCCACACCCAGAGCACCCCAGATGAGGAAAGGCAAGGAAGCATGAATCAAGAATGCTGGAATACTAAAGAACCCACTTTGGTTTTTCAGGCTATACTTTGCATAGGGTAAGGTGCAAGCAACAGCTCTGGAGAGCAAAGAAAGCCAACAAGACACTGCCTGCCTGTTGTCTTGGCACTGCTCTCTGGGCTGGACATTAAAGCTGGATGCCCTCATAGAACCATGACTGAAAGCCACTTCATGAGCAGCTTTACAGGTTGTCCTAGCAGGGCAGGACACCTATCCTTGCTCCTTTCACAAGGATTTGGACCCAAAGGAGTGGTTCTGTTATCTTGTCTCAGGAAAGATGCTGTCAATGCCAAACAAGAGTTTCCTGCCTTAAGCAAGGCTGGTGATATTTTGTTCTCTTGGTCAACGCCTTCCATTTTATTTCTACATGGTTGATTAGCAGCTGTTCAGATGTTGCAAAAATACAACAAAATGCAAAAGAAATCACCTATAAATAGATGACAGCACACAGCCTGCTTGAAAGCCCACTGAAGTCAATAGGAAGACTCCTGCTGTCCTCAGTGGGCTTTGGATCAGGCTCAAAGGCTGATTTTCCTTAGATAAGGAGAGGTTTGTGACTGGGTTATAATACGTCATCTGTGTAGTAGTCAGGATTAACTACACAATAAAATTTCTATGAATTATCCCAAATAATCAACATTGTCTTAGAGCTGCAAGCTCTGAAGGAGTGAAGCATATCAACATATGTCTGACCTTGCAAATGCAATCAGTATGTAGGACTTTCTGCCCTTGTTGCTTTTTCTTAGAGTACAGGAAACGTTTACAATGCTGTTGCCTCTGAGCAATGGTTATCACTGATACAATGTTGATTAAAATCTCTCACCTGGCAAACTCATGATAGATGCCATGTTTTCAGTAACTGCATTGGTACTGCCACTTGCAAGATTAACAAGACTAAATATATCGAGTCTGAGGACAAAAGTGGATTCCAAGGAATGAAGGAGGAAGAAAAATACTAAACAAGCAAACACAACATTTAAAGCAGTGGCTGCTCTTTCATTAACAGTCAGTAGAAACATAATAAAGTTCCCATTGAGAACATTTTTCATCTCTGACACGAAATGTGTCTCTTTATAAGGATATCTCTGTTTTTACTGACTCTGATGGCACTAGGAAGACAACAGAGCTTGAAGGGCTGAGTACAAAATGGGACATTCTCTAACTAACAAAGGAGGGAACCAATTTTCTGGGCTACCAATACCCACTGGGCTAAGAATGTAGTCAGTGGTGTAATATTCTTTGGGCAGCTTCCAAACAATGCTGTGCTGTGGGAAGGAAGTTATAATGCAGTTGTGTCTCTGCCTGATATTGACTGCTAGGTCAAACAATGCCCAGAGTGAGTTGGAATCCACTTGCTGTGCCACTGCCTACTGCAGCTAGCTTGTGAAGCAGGCCATTGTGGGTGAAAAGGCAAAACAAAAAGCATTTGATTTTGCAGTCCTCATGAGACAGCTTTGAATGTATTGCAACTCTTTTTTTTTTTGAGTTTCCAGGCAGCAAAGAAACAGATTAGTATCTGGTTATGGATCAGCACTTTCACAAATGCTGAACAGCAAATGCTCCCTGGCATCGTTTACTGGGGATGTGAAATTATTCAAATCATTGAGAAACTGCTTGACAGCACTTTTGAGATAAAGATGCATTAAAATAAATCTGTGTCTAAGAATTGCTTAGCTACAGATAAGAAGATAACTGCTCCTTACAACCGTATCTCCAGCAGTGGCTATCTATGGGTGCAGAGTAAAGCACACCAGAGTAAGCAAGGCATGTACCAAGTGATCTTGTCCTTCATACATCATCCCAGCCTTCAAATATCCTCAGGCAAAGCATGAAGTTGAGAAAGGATGAAGGAGGCCAAGATAGTCTGGAGAAAGAGCCCAGGGTAGGGTGTGAAAGGCTGAAGGGAGTGTGAGTCTCAACTCCAACCATCAACCCAACACCATCATGGCCATTAAACTATGTCCCGAGATGCCATGGCTATGTTTCCTGAACACCTCCCTCCAGGGATGGTGAGTCCACCACCTTCCTGTTCCAATGTCTGACCATCCATTCAGTGAAGACGTTTTTCCTAGTATCCAATCTAAACCTTCCCTGGCCAATTTCAGGCCTTTTACCCTAGTTTTATCACCTAACACTAGGGAGAAGAAATTGACCCCACTTCACTCCAACCTCCTTTCAGGGAGTTGCAGAGAACAATAAGATCTCCTCTCAGCCTCCTCTCCCCTGGACTAAACAACCCCAATTCTCTCAGGTGTTCCTCATAAAACTTGTTCTCTAGACCCTTCACCAGCTTTGTTGCCCTGGGCTGGTCTAGGACTGGAGTGAGAGGAGTTGAGGTGAGTTGGGACAGGTGAGGCTGGACCTGGAAGTTAGTGGTACTGGGACTCAGTCAGGGACTGGAATTGGTAGTGGGATGGGTGGGACTGTGGCTAAGACTGGGATTTGGGCTAGGTGTGGCTAGGACTAGGGTTAGGCTAGGTTTGGACTAGTGTGGTCTTGGGATGGGGCTGGAGCAGGAGCAGGAGTAGGGGCTAGGGCTAGGGCTAGAGTGAGCAGGAGCACAGAGTAGGAGCTCAGCCCAGTCCAGTTCAGGGTGTACAAGAAGCACTAAATACAGTGGAGAATTAGCCCAGCCTAAGGTGCAGAATGAACCCAAAGCTGGATGGAGAAGGAACCCAGCCTAGTCCTATCCCAGACAGTGGAGAAGAAGCCCCAAGTGAAGGAGTGCGCTCTAGCCCAAACATAGCCCAGGGTACAGAAGGAAACCAGAGTAGAGCGGAGCCCAGCTCAGCTCCAGTCCCAGTCCAGGGTAGTTCACATGCACGTTCTTAAACTGAAGAGACTGGATGCTTTCCTCCCCAAATTAGTCTAGCTCCTTTCCAAAATTGCTTTGTGCATGCAGCCTCCCCACTATTTTGCAATCTCAATTTCCACTGTATACCAAATTTTAGCAGCCACCTGAAGGAAGGAAAACAGTTATCCTCCCTGCATCTTTCCAGGCTACAGATAACTTCTTAGCCTGTATCACACCTGGCTTTAGTTATCTTTTTACCAACTAAAGATGGACAGCAGCTTGAAAGATCAAATCTTTCTATGCTTTGTTTTGTCCGTCCATGAAACGGAGGTTGTGATGTCAGGCTTGCTTCTAATATTTTGTCCCCTCCTTCATTCTAACATCCAGGAAAACTCACCTAACAGAACTGTTTTAGCTCTTCCTGATATTCTAGTAAACTTCCTGATATTGCAAAGTTAATGGAGACTGCAGGATTCTCTACTGCACTGAGCTGTACAGCAAACGCTGCTGTTAACTCAGGCTTCATGCACCGAGTTTGATAAGCACAATTACGGAGCAATAAAAACCTGTACTGAAAAAATACCTCACTGTGTGTTGCCCACTAAAGCAGTGGCAACAACTGCACAGGTTTCACTCATTTCCTTTTCCCAGCTTACCTGGCAAGCAGAAAGCAGGATAAACATACCAGCCATGTGCAACAAAGGAGTGCGAATGGCCTCTGCTGGGCGTAGTGAGCTTAATGACCAGGAATGTTGTTCTGTCTTCTTCAGTCAAGGACAAAATTCCTAGATGAATTTAAAAAACAGTGGATGACCCTTAATGGGAAAACCATCTTTAGAAGGGGTGGGTGTGGGCAGCTTTTTGAACGTCATATTTCAAATTCCCTGTGGACTTTACAAAATCTTTTCCATTCCTCAAATTCTACTTCCACAGAAACACCTTCTCTAATATGCTACCAGACTGCTTAGCCAGACTGGCTAAAGGAAGCTTCTCCCCCTCCAGAACAAGGAGATGCTAAATAAAAGTGAGGCAATTTACATCTGCTTTTTAATGGAAAGGGCACAAGTATCTTAGAAAACAAGTTTGAAAGCTATCTTGCTGTCACCTTTCAATGAACTTCTATCTATCATGGCTTGCTTGCTGTTTCTTTAAACATAAAAACGCACTGAACAGTTCTGTTTCTTAACTTCAGTGAAATGCTGGCTGTAATTATTAGAGATGACATGATTACCTTTAAGGGATGAAGCATAGCCAGCAACAAAGGAAGTCCCTGCCCAAAGCAGTAGGGAGGTACTTGGCTTCTGCCAGCAGAGGACAGGGCCAATCAAGCCTACTTACCTTTCCAATGTGAGGTCAGGATGCCACAGAAACTGTTCAGGTCACAACAACAGTGGCCATGCTCGTATCTGAAACCTGCTGTTTCAGCACCTCTGCCTCATGCCAATTCCCTTGTAAAATCTGTGACTGGTGTTACCTAATGCATTTGTTCCTCAGGTTGATATTTTGCTGTATCGCTTGAAGTGCTTTGTTTAGGGTACTAAAATATGAGTCTCTCTGCTCTTGCTTTCTAAAACGAATGGTTTGGCAGCAAAAGAAAAGGATTGTTCTGCAGAATTCTCATTTCCCAGCAGATACATGTTTCTCTGCCTTTAGTATTTCCTAAAGAAGTCTGCAAGAAAGGCACTGGCTAAGAGTTCAGAGACCTAAGTCAAATAACCTCACAAACCAGAAGCATTCTTTGTGAGTATTCAAACCCTTCCTCTGGCACCATATATGAGAAGGGACTGCCCCTTGGTCTAACAAAACATGGCAATGTCATTGCTAACACAGGAATCAAACCAGCCCAACACCCATCACAGCCATTTAAAGCAATCTTTGTTGTATTTAACCATCTCATCAGTCAAATGTGTCATTGCTTAGTTGGCTTTTTAAGCAGACATGACTGTCAGTGGTTTGGACACAATTTTTCACACTATCAGTCAACTCATTATTTGCTTAAGTATGAACAGCTTTGTGAGGCATGTATTCCTTGTGCACTTTCTACTGAGTGGGGATTGCTCATGGCCCATGCTACCTCCATGAACCACGATGTGAAAAGCACCAGCTAGACTGAGACAACTCTGTGCCTCTCACAGCACAGACAGCCCAAGCTGAGGGCTTGGACCTGTGCGAAGACCCGTGCTAGGACAGAAGCCACTTGTTGCACAGATAAATTGTGAACAACATGAGATTTGGACCTCACCACAAGAAAGGCATTGAGGTGGTGGAGTGTGTCCAGAGGAGAGCAACTAAGCTGGTGAAGGGCCTTGATCACAAGTCCTGTGAGGAACAGCTGAGGCAACTGTGGTTGTTTAGTCTTCAGAAGAGGAGGCTGAAGGGAGATCTCACCACCCTCTACAACTACCTCACTTGGTGTGAGGTGGCAGTTGGTCTCTTCTCACATGCAACAAGTGGCAGGACAAGAGGAAATGGACTCAAGTTGTGAAAGAGAGGCTCAGGTTAGATACGAGAAAAAGTTTCTTCACAGAAGGGTTATCAGGCATTGGCATGGGATGCCTAGGGAAGTGGTGAAATCACCATCCCTGGAAGTATTTAAAAGACACAGGGATGTGGTGCTTTAGTGGTAGGAGCTTAGTAGCAGTGGTGGGACTGTGAGCTCTAAGCAAGCTGTTGACTCAATTTCAAAGATCTCTTCCGACCTCAACAGTTCTATGATCCTGTGATCCTGCGATTTGAATACACAGCATCTCTGTGAAAGGAGAAAGTAAAATATACTTCCATCCCCTTGTTTTAACTCATCAGCAAGAAGAAAAAAAAATCAGTGTACACTGAATGTGGCAAGAAGCATAGCACTGCCATGCACCTCTCTTCTGCTTGTGCACAGCCATAGCACCACTGCTGCAGCACTCCAAGGATCCTGTGGGAGTGTCTATGGCTGGATGGAGGGAAGTGTTTGCCAAGGTGCACACACCGTGCTCCCTGACACGCTGAAGTTGCTCCCCAGGCACATCTCACTGGGGCATTGTGTACCTGCAACTCCTTGAATGTGCACAGGAGGTAAAGTCACCTGCGGTTCTGCTTTGAAGTTTCCTCCCGGCCATAGCATTTGAGGATTTAACTCTTAAGGAGATTTGGGTTATAATCATCCCTATGTAAATCCTAGATGGCTTCGAAGGATTCCACTAAATGTGCTGCACAACGAAAATACATGCATAATAAGATGTTATTCAGATTTGGCACCATGCATAGGACTAGTCTAATTGGGTCTTTATTGCTGACAGCATCTGATTATAACACTGTCTTCCTTTCACAAGGACTGTTTCATAAGCTCTCTTTGTATGAGCTAACACAGGATGTCTATGCCACAAAGCAGCTTGATGTGGAAATCATCAAAGCCGTGCTACCAAAAAGTGAAATGTATGCATGGACACTCAAAAGGCAGATTCTGACTCAAAGGACACTGATGGGGACAGAGAGCTGTGATTCACTTGTGCCCACTGATGCTAACAGGCTTTGAGGTCTAAATAATCATAGAAACTTTTGGGTCAGGTGGAAGGCCCAAGGAGAGTACTGTGCCCAGTCTTGTGGTCAGATGAACTGTTTGACTTCTGAGCTTTCAGAGAGGACAACATGTGGATCTTAGATCAGCTGGTGTTGCCTGGCTGAGAATGACTTAAAATCATTCAAAAGGGTTTTAAAGCAAAGCAGAAAACACTCTCACAGCATCCACATAAGCCTAGCTAGGGATGAATAAACTGGAAATTTTCTTTCAGGACAGATACATCCTGCACACTTGATCACCTCAGATAAATGTCACTTTTCCAATATTACAGTAATTAATTACAGATTTAGGTCACTTGTAACAGAATATTCTTGTGGATTCACCTGTGTTATTCCAAATAACCTAACCTTACAGGAAGTGGCAATGCATGCTTGGCCATCAAATCCTGCTGGGTACGGATTTGCATTCAGCCCTGGGCTTTTGGCTTCTTACTGATAGGGGGAAGACAGGTAGTGTGTGCCAAATGCACCTTGAACCTCAACTGCCATTGGAACTGGGTAAGGAAAGAGACATACAGTGAGAGGAAGATAATGTTTTGTGATCCATAAAAGAAGAAAAAAAGCTTATTTTCACTGTTTTTTTAATGACAGAATGATAAAGTCAGTTTTTAAGCTGATATCATAACAAAAGAATCATAAACTAGCAACATTTTCTGACCTGTGTAGCCTGTGACTGTGTTAGTCCTGCTTTTCAGCTGGCACCTGCTAGTTGGGTTTCTAATACCTACTATTTAGCCACTGTATAAGAGTTAAAAAATAATCTTTTATTTCAACATGATTCATCTTTTGATAACATCTTTGCTGTTCTCAAGGTGGTTGTGATTTTTTTACAAGGAAACACTTAATAGCCAAAATTTTGAACTCATGCCCATCAACTTTACACTGAACTTATTTAAGCTAGTCCCAGGTATTTACTAGAGCCTTGAGGTCATCTACAAGAAGTCAAGCTGCAGAAATACTGCAAAACAAGTGCTAAATATTTGCCTTGGGAATATTTATTTAGAAACAGTGGCTTTCTGGGAATGTAAACTTTTGGTATAAATTACATCACTTGGACTGCCTTACTCTGCACAGATTGGACTCTGATTTTAGACTCTGGGAATTTTTTTGTTGTGTTTTTTTAATTTTTTTTTAAAGTTTTTTTATCTTTTTTTTTTTTTTTTCCAAAAATACTTAGCCCAAATTATTCTGTTGTTGAAATACAAAAGCCAAAAAGGAGCAAGGCCATGTAATGAGAATGCTTGCAAAGTATTTCAAACATTTCTATTAGGGCTTAATTTGTGATTTGTGTATTAAAATAGCATAGACTTGCACAAGCATCATGAATGCTCCCCAGAGACTGATTTATTCCTGGATTCTTTTAATCTATTGTATTCTTAATCTTCAAGCAACGTAAAGATCATGAGGAATGTGCTTTACTTTCATGTGCTTATAATTTTCTCCATGTGAACACAAACATTATAGTTAGATGGATATGTCACCATGACAAACATCCTTTGTAGACCAGCAAAAAAGTGCAGAAGGCTGACAATGAAAAATATGGTTGAGTTAGTTCAACCTAAGCAGTATAAACTAATACACCACACAAAAGGCTGGCCAATGTGCAAGCTTTATGTATACTTTCTAAACAGTGAGGACCATCATAAACATTTAAACTAGTGGAAGGTGAATAGCAAACAGCATTAACATTTTCATTCATAATCATCTGTCTGATTTTGCAATGAAAATACAGCACAACCAAACATGAGGAAATATTAAGTCATTCTCTTAAATTAAGAGTGATTTAATTTCTGTGCTGAGGACTCAAACACTCAGGTTTCTTAAGTAACACTTCATGAATCATATAAACATAGAATCAACCAGGTTGGAAGAGATCTCCAAGATGATCCAGTAGTTTTAACTATACTGAAATTCTTTCCAGTCAGAGCTGACCACCCAGATCACTTTGGGTACCATAGTGCAGTATAGCATCAGCGAGCCTTCCATTTGTGCCTGAAGAGGTGACCAGCATCTGTGAGATGTATTTTCTCACAAATGCCACCCAAAGAATAAATTTACATGTGTATTAGATACAGAAATGAGTGTTTGTTTTAGCAAAGGCAAGGTCAAAGCCTGTGTTGTTGTTGGAGTAGAGGCAAGTGTCTTTTATTTCAAAGGGAGTCAAGGAACCACAAAACTGCCCAGACTGAAAAAGACCTTTAAGATCAAATCCAATCATCAGCCTAACATTGACAAGCCCTTGACTAAGCCATATCCCTAAGCTCTACATCTACACCACTCTTCAATGCCTCCAGGAATGGGAATTCCACCACTCCCCTGGATAGCCTGTTCCAATGCCTGATAACCCTTTCAGTAAAGAAATTCTTCCTAAAATCCAACCTAAACTTCCCTTGACACAACTTGAGTCCATTTCCTTTTGCTCTATCATTTGTTATCTGGTTGAACAGACCAATCCACATGTCACTGTCTGGAAACTGAGTGTAAGAGTAACTCTTCTTGTCTAAACTGCCAAAGGGCTAAATTCTAGTCTTAAGTGCAAATGACAAACTGTACTTGCTGTCCTCATTGCATAATTATATTTTTAAACCATATTTATTGAATTATTTTCTTGCCTTTAAAATTAGCCAGAATCACTTTTAAAGATTTCAAGGGATTTCATTTCAAATTGGAATGCTTAATTTTTACTGCATTATTTTTTTATGTATGTCTTTCTGGTTTATCCTCCTTGGTAGTGCTCCTCTCCTGCCCTTCTGCAAATGGAGTTTGCTACTAAAAAGCTATTGTGCTCCCACGAGTGAGTTCTTTCTTTAACCAGTATTGTTCCTGAGTTTACTTATGCTATGATTACAGAGAATAGGTTAACTCCTTTTTAGAGTTCAGCTACAGAATCTAGTCTAGTATCACTGACCTCTGTCCTAGAGTTTGTAGAACAAGGCCCAAAGTTTCCTCATGTGTGGCATATTTTTACACAGCCTGAGTAGAATTCTAATTATAAAGTACCTTTAAAAACATTACAAAGCATCACGAACACCAGACGTGAGCTGAAGCGAAGAACCCAACCCAGGATGAGTACACAGTGGCTGGATGAGCAGACAGGCTCTTTGAACATAGCCCTCATTAGTTTGAAATCCATCTGCTAATTGATGACATCTGCTTCTGCTA
The DNA here is from genome assembly GCF_015220805.1 of Pogoniulus pusillus. Lineage (NCBI taxonomy): Eukaryota > Metazoa > Chordata > Aves > Piciformes > Lybiidae > Pogoniulus > Pogoniulus pusillus. The sequence goes on from NC_087277.1 coordinate 24,079,357, forward strand.
CAGCATGGCAGCAGCCAAAGCAAGCAATGCAAGAAGAGGCAAATATGAGGAGTATAGGGAAAAGGAAATCAGAGATTGTATCTGTTGATTTTTCTCTAAATATGGAAATTCTTATACAATAGACCATCAAATGTAATTTCCTATGTCTTAGAGGACAAGCTGTACATTTTTTAAAATAGTTCAAAAGGCTTGCAAACTTGAGCTCAGGCTGTGGAAGTGGAAGGAGGGGGCCAGAGGCTCTAGAGTGAAGAAGAATGCAATACAGGATATCCCCCCACCAACTCTGTTAATAATCCCTCAGTTTAAGAGACTTCTGTGTGTCAGTACCAGACAGTTCGTTAACTTGACAAGACCAAGCCCACTGCAGATTGAGCACAGGGATGTCTTTATATAGCAAAAGTAAAGGAGAAATACAATTCTGTGCAAGGACAGACACAGAGATCACTTGCCAGCTCCCCACCCAGGAAACACCATTTGATGTCAGAGCTGCAGCAGTTCCCTCCCGCCGTTCTGCATCATGTGCAGCGACCAGGAGGAGCCAGCAGTATCACAATAGTGCTCTGCCCTTTGTTTTCTTCTGCTGCTCTGCTCAAAACTCCAGATGTGCTTCTGTCTGCCCCACCACAACCTGGCCTCTGTCTCACAGAGCAATACTTTGAGCTCACCTCCCCACTGAGGGCCACAGCCCTGATCCTTTCTTTCCCAGGGGTGAGTGTATCTAGTGCTGGTGCATTTCTTCTGTTAGCTAATTTCCAGACTTTAATCAAGTGAATTCAGAAAGCCGCCCTTAGTCATTCTCAACTTGAGATTCTGACAGACTCTGCCTCACAGTTGCGAAACCTCTAAGAAACCATAGGGCTGGTTTAGGTCTCTGCTAGGTCAAAGAAGAAACTAGAGAGATTTCCAAAGAACTGGGATAACCTTTCTCCCAGTACTTGTAGGGTTGTTCTTTTTTCTTGCCTGGAAATACTTGCTGAGTATGTGGTAATAGCCTTGCACAGGCTATTCTTGCCTAATGTCACAAGGACATTGCAGTACTGAGAAGATCTAAGTAAGTTTACAGCAAATAGTGTCAGTTAACAAGGGAAGGTCTGATAGTGGCAGGCATGTGGATTCCTTCAAAAATAGTCTTGGGAGATTTATCTGTGTCATGTACATCCCAGTGCTCAGCTTTGGAAATACATTTATGTCAAGGCAACACTTCTGAATGAACAATCCAAAAGGTAGAGGGTTGGTTGGGCTGAGTTCTTTTAAAACATAGATAGACTTACAGTCCAACCAAGATTAATGATCAAACCTGACAGCTTATATTATTTACAGCAGTGACTTTATGTTTTTTCTCACATCTCAGGCTTTAATGACTTTGTCTATCAGTCAAGCAATTGTATAGGTGTGACTTGGACTGAACTGAAGAAGGGATTCTAAGGCCCCCAGAAGTTGCCCACTTTCCCCATACATATCAGCTAGTTTAACAAAGTCTTAATAGAGCACTCCTTGCAAACTCTGCTTCCTTATATCCACACATCAAAAGAGTTATGGTAATGCTCTTACTGCTCAGTGGACCTGTTCTTGTGAAATAACAGAAAGTTTTGGACTTCACAGTAAGACAGGAAACATTTCCTATTCATTGTAATAGCCTGAAAGTGACTGTTTTGATCGTAAATTCTAGTCAAATTACAAGCTGTCTGTAATGGTAGGAGGCTGGGAAAGAGATGATCAGGAGTTCTTTTAATAAACTATTTTGCTGGTTTTATAGGAAGGTGGGATTGAGGAAATGTACAAAACAACAAATAAAACACAGACCACAGATGTCTTTCTGTAGGGCCACTTGCCTTCAGGAACAAGAACACACCTGGAATTGAATGCACTATTTCTCTGGCCTCAGCAAATCCAGCACCTGATGTAAAGGGAAGGGGAACAAAGAGTGAGATTTCCCTATCAGCAGGCTCCTCTGACTTACTGTAACTTCAAAGTCACAGCAAGCCTTCTGAAGGTGGCTGAGAAAGTTTCTCAGGCAGGAGGAAGTTCTGAGTAATGCTGATGCACAGCAAGATTAGTATATTTGAATTTAACAGCCAGGGTGCAGCACACCTGCAGGTAAGGAGTAAAAGGTATCAAAGAGGAATGCTGGGATGCAGATAAGATTCAATTTATCCACAAGGACTTCCACCACAGGCACTTACATCCTCTGGAGTGTTCTGGAGTGGAATAGAGCAAATGCCTGATGATGCACATTTTTATGCACCAAGGAATCTGGACTCAGGGTGACAGTGCTGCCACCTGTTATTCTAGTAATGACCTGCTCTGAGTTCTTTGATACTCACAAAAAAACCCCACTTTCACTCTCAGCTTGCACATTGATATTATAGACAAGTAGGAATAGTAATAGGCACTTACTCTATCCTTTCCTATGAGGACTTCCAACATCTGTTCTTAAAAATCTCTAGGAAGAAGGGGCTCACACCTCTAAATTCCTGTCTTGGTGACAGTATCATGCAACTTTACAGCTGGAAGAGAAAATATTTATCATGAAAAATTATTTGGCAGAAACATTGCAGACCTCTAAGCTCATCTTGACATGTGGAACACCAGAAATTCATTGTTGTAGGCAGCTCAGTTACACTTGATGGATGATAGGCCTTGGAAAAACTCATGAAAAAGACAAAGATGAAAAAGTGATTCTACCTGAAATCTGATGCAGTCCTTAAAGAGAAAGTTTTCTTTTCACATGACTGCCTTCCAAGCTCTTTTTAACAACAAAAAAAACCAGAGCTATTCATTGGAAACTTCTCAATCTATCAACAAAGCAACTCATCAGTGCAATACTAGACAGCTGCTTTTCAGGAATAATTCCTGGAGAGAGGTAAAACATTGTAAGATAATTTCTGCAGATTGGGTAATAGAATATATTGATTTCCTGTTTAGTAGAGAAAAAGGTTGGCCAGGGTGGGAAACATATTGGGTTTCAAGATAATAGCCTGGACAGAACAAAGAGAAGAGATCATGAGCAGGCCTAAGGGATAGAAAGTACACAGAATGATCCTCTTTCAAGGGCACTCAAAAAACAGCATAAAGATATAAATAAGGAGCAAAGATACAGAAACATCCTTGACGAAGTAGCCATGGGGCCCAGGCAGAGCACATCTCGGAGAGATGCTGTGAACAAGGAAGGGAGCAAGGAAGAAAATGTCAGACAAAACAAAAACGTCCCAGAGATGGAACAATATAGAAAGTAATACAGAAGGATAGAGAGGAGCCTGGTGGGACTCATTTTTAGGTGCTTACTTCAGACCCTCCAGGCCCATGAGATGTGAAAGGAGAAAACTCAGAGATGGAAGGTATGGAGCATAAGGCATGCAAGTGCAAGAATCAGTGAGCAAGGATATTTGCTTGGGGGGCTTTTTTATGTTAGCAATGATGGTACAGCTGGGTGTGGCATGCCTGAAGTACCAATCCACAGGCATAATCACTGAAAAGTAAGAGTAATGATCACATGGAAAGTTGCAGAAGATAGGGCTTGATACATCACACCCAATGAGGAAGCATGTGGCTAGATTCTTCTAGTTCAAATCATTTGCAAATGCATCTGTAAAATTCCCTGTACCAGGAAAACGTCAGGATCTGCAATTCCTATTGAAGTATTTTAAGACAAAAACAAGACCCAAACCTGTCCACATGTTAAATACATTGAGCAAGATCAGAAGTGAACCCGACAATCAACATATTTATCATTACCTAGGAAATTAACAGTTCCTTGTTTTAACTTATTGTGAAGACAAAGAATGACATATTCTGGCCGCCAATGGTGAGCTTGTTTTTGTCCAGAACAAGTAGTGCCTTCAGCAAGCTGTTGCCAACGCCCCCCAAAATATTCCATTCAGCTGACACTTCTGCAAGCAGCCTGAGATATTTCCTTCTCAGTGACTCATTGATGCAAGCCTTCTCACACACCCTGCAAACATAACACTTATGTTGCTTCTCCTCAATGAACAGATCAAATGTCAATAGGGCAAACACGCTGGGAAAGATTTAATGTATACTATTAAGAGGAAATCATCAGGAAATGGATAGTCTCTCGTGCCAATGGAAGTGTCCCAACAAACATGCGTCTACTAAGTTCACTATTCTTCCATAAGAGCATTTTAAGAACATTTTTCTGAGCAGATCAACAATATTTAGAAAAACATGCATTGTGTTTGCTCATTTTTCTCCTAGGCTTTCACTTAACAATGGCCAATGTGGAGGTTTTCCTGAGTTCCACATTTGCTTTCCAGATTTGTGGGATTCAGATAGCTTGGAGCCATGATGTAATCTTAACAATTTCCCCCTATTCTCCAGTTAGGCCATTCCAGCACTGTAGAAGCATTGTGCTGCATTGATAATCCCCTTGAGAAGACCTCAGTGAAATCCCCGTGGGTGTGGGAGTGTGAAACATGGAGAGACACGATGCTCTTCAGCATGAGGACATCAGTAAGGATTAAATTCTCCTGACTTGCAGCAAGAGAGTGGCGAGAAGCCTGGCACATGTGCTGGCACAAGGACCAGGACTTGCACAGGGGAAATGCAGCAGGAATTCCTCAACTCCTAGCTCCTGAAGACCACTGTGAATACATGAAGCCTGTTACCTCTTTCAAGAAAAACAAGGCCACCCCTCCATCAGGCAGGTGAAGAGTGCTGTACAGGTACAAATAACGTACCCTAAACACACATGGCAAAAATACTAGGCCTCATACACCTTCATTCAAGTGCCATCAAAACTTTGCTCTAGGTGAGCCTGCCATAGCAGGTGAGCCCAGATGATCTTCAGAAGTCTCTTCCAACCTTTACCATTCTGCAATTCTATGCCCAAAATCTGGTTCTTAAAGAGCAACATGAGTTACCCTTCCTTTAGGGTATGTTCTTCCTCTCAAAGACTTGTCCAAAACTGAGCTGTGTCTGCTTCCAGTTCTTGGCTTCTCCTCAGCTCCACGTTTTGGGTTTGTTTGTTTGGGTTTTTTTTTTTACTCAATTTTAGACTACTTTTCCTCCATGAGCTGTTTTGATAGGTTAAGTAGCACTGCTCAGTACTCCACGCAGAAGCAACATACTGCTACATCTCCGTTTACCTTTAGTCATTACCTAGTGCAATTAATTTGCCCTAATTTCGTTAGTCTTGATGGAGGCTGTCTAGGTATAGTCTAGTTTGTTGTGCTTTCTATCACGAAGAGAGAAACCCAGCAGTCTCCAGAGGACAACCGCTCCGTTGCTTTGGGTGGGTGTGATTCTCGCCCGCTGCCCATAGAGGGCGCCACGGTGATTTCCCTGAGCTCGCACTGATGCAGTCAGATGAAACAGGTTTCCACCTTCAGCATCATGTTGATTCACCCTCCCGAATTACAGCTGGGGCACGAAGCTGCTTATTAAAGGCTTATTAAAATAACCAGTCTTTGCTGATGAGACAAAATAGAAAAGGTCATCTGATACTGTCTTTAAGTAGGCCAAGGGTCACAAGAGATAGGATGAAATATAATTATCAACTGATAGCAGCATTTTTATGCCCAGCCTACTGGCTCCAAAGTGGATTGCAAGAGCCTAGCATTTTTATAATCAGGTCACAGATGAAGAAAATCAGCCACAAAGGCTGATGCCTGTGACAGCTCTCACCAGTAGTGGGTCTCAATTCAGAGGGTTTTTTCTGTGCTCTTGAGCTAATGAAACATCCCTGTAAGGCAAACCTTACTACTATAGGAAGCTATTATTTTTAGATTTCTTATCAACTATAACAAGGCTCAACTTGGGAATGAGTACTTTTTTTGCTTAACAAAGTACAGCAACAATACTGACTCTTCAACTCTTTCTGTGATAAACCCCTGCCAAATCTTAACAGCATTTTGCAAAGCAGCTCTGATATCTGTCACAGTCACAGCTCTGTTTTAGTGGGGACCTCCTCCTTGATGTCAGCCTGTCAGAAACATATCCATCCACCTTTTGACTCATGCAGAGGTAGTTGGTGAAGAAATTTGTCTTTGGTGCACCTGAATGAGGATTTGTTAGCTAAAGTGGCAAGGTAATATAGTTGGAACTATTTTACAGAAGCACCATCAACTTCTGACCTGTACCTTGTTTGTAGCCTTAGGAGGAGAGAAAGTTTTTCATGGACAGCATTTGGACATTGATCTCTCTCATCCACAGGGATGCTAAAGTAGATGGTAGCTGCTCTGATTACATCCTTCCTATGACAGGCAAAATGTAGGCAAATGAACTTCTTTAATGTTTCTACCACAGACTGAGCTCACTTGATAAGGACACCATTAGGCTCATAACATTATCACCACATAACTTGGGGTTTTATTATTATTACTTTTTTTTTTTGCTTTACAACTTATGGCCTAATGACTCCAAATTATCACACAGAAGTACAACAGACAGTGCACAGCTGTAGCAGCTCCACATATTCAGTGAAGCAGAGCTGGATCATACATTGAGGTGTTGCTTATTTTGCCATAAAGGTTGTTTTATCTTTCTTTTCTCTGCTGTGTTCTGTTACTCAAGTGTCCTTTGTTCACATATATTAAAAGCATACTGAACTAGAGAAGAGGACTGAGGAGGCAGGTCCATTCTGTTAACAGGCAGAGGATGCAGGCTGTCACCCTTTAGTCTTTCTTTGCTTTGGTGCTGTTCTTCTCTGTTCACCAGATGAGGCTGAAAGAGTAGTCCTTACTGCAGGATGTCCAAAAGGATATTTCCATCTGGATGTGCTATAGTGCTTTGAAAACAATCTAGGCAACTAGTGACAGTACACTAAGTGTTCTCACATTCATTTCCTTTCCTGAGACTTTCTGTCTTTCTTTACAAAACAGAACATGGCAAATCTCCTCCACAAACAATTCTACATGTAACTGTGAGACATTTAACATTTCTCTCTCTTGCCAAAATGGAGACAGTCTACACTCCTCCCTCTCCAAATGTTCCCTCAGGAACGCTTTGTACTTTCCCCCAACTGTTCACTGCATTCACTGGAGCCCAGCTGCAAAAAATGTCACAGTTCTGCATCTGGATTTCAAATCAGTGACAAATTCATGGCTGTTTTCCCAGGCAGAGCAATTAAATGGCACCTGTAAAACCCATTACCAAAATCTCTGGAAACATCAGTTCACCCAGACAAAATTCTGTTCTCGTATTTCTCAGCCTAACATTCCAGGGTTAAACTGGGATTTTATAAACACTTAGGGAGAAATCACTCCCAAGTTCACTTGTTGTCTCTTTCCCTTTCCCCTCTAACTCACGAGTATTATGTTCCAATATTTTAATTTTACTTTGTTTATGTCTTGGTTTCACTGGATCTACAAACTGACCTGACTTTGGAAGAGACTTCAGGTATCAAGGCACCCCAGCTGTTAGCCTCCACCTTTCACAGACCAGTAAAACTCCAAAGCTATTCCTTTGCATCAGATGCTGCACTAGAAATGGCAAAAGTCTGTTTCATGTTTTCATACTCGTTAACAGGATCATCACAGAAAAGCTTAATTTGACTATCACAGCCCTGTAATTTGGACAAAATAGTTTTCTTGAGTTACAACTTCATATTATGCTGAAGTGGTCTTAAAAAAACCACTTGGAGTATCATCTCACATACTCTTTGTACACTCTAAGTACGTAGGCACTTGGTATTTTGAGGGTTCTATACTCCAGACAGCCAAGAAGACTAGTGGATTTGGTATCCTTGCAGGGTGCAGAGCTAAGATAAGAGTTCAGCCCTGAAGAAACAAGCTGCCTTCATTATTTTGCAGTGCAGCTTTCCCTTTCCATTCACAGATCATGTCCTGTTAATGTGAGGGAAAAGCCACATTCAAGTGATACTTCTCTAAGCAAGAAGAGAGATGTGAAGAGAAGAAACTTACTCCTCTCCAAAACTATCCAAGATAGAAGAAAGTGGCATCTGTATGATGCCATGTTCCAGTTCTGTCTACTAAACCCTCTCTGGGGAGCTACAGTTAAGGTTTCAAAATGTGAAGTGACCTCAAAAGCACTGTCAATCAATTACCTGCAAATTAAATTGGCTCAGCAATTATTACCAAGACAAGACTTTCTTCTTTGTCTACATTTAGCTCATATCAGGGGCTGAACTATATTGTCCAGATTGCATGCTTTCCTGGCAGTAGTGCTGAATTTAGTGCTTCCAGATCATTTAGCAAATATATGTTGCCCAACATGGTTATAATACTAATTTACTTAGTACAGAGGTTTCAAACCTCAAACTAATTGACAACATCTGACTTGACAAGCTGGTTAATCTGGACCAGCTTTCCCAGAGCTCTCACAGTGTTAGGAGGGAACTGCTCATGGTGCCAGACTGTTCTGGCAAAACCAGCCAGTCCTGGCTACAACCTTTCCAGGGCCAGGACCCACAATAACTCCCCTCATAGGGTAACATCTGGAAATGGGCTGATTTCACTGCTCAGAAAATGGCATTCTTCTCCTGGCTGTTCTCAGAAATAGTCATAAAGTCAGCAGAAACAGTAAATATTCACATCTTTTAAGAGTTACATTTGTATAAATTCAAGTCTTAAGGACATTGTAATGCAAGGAGGAGATAAGTGAATGACTATGTGCTTGTATGAAGACGAGGTGCTAGGCACTTAGGCTATCATCTGTTCTATTATTGTGGTTTGCATTGCATGTGCCTTTAATTAAAAGGCAGTGCACCAATTAGAAGTAATAGGACACAATTTCAGCACTTAGTCTAGAAATGGTTAACATTATGCCACACAAATCTGTGCAAACCAGCACTGGAAAATGTTCAGGCCTCTGAATGTGGAAAGCAGACAAAGCAGTTCAAGCCCATTAAAACAGGGTGGGTGTAACCACTTAAAGCATGCTCTAACCATTCAAGCAGTTAAAAAATAATATTTGTATTAACATTTCTTGTCTAATTGGTGCTTCTTTGTCTCAAGATATATTTACCACTGATGTGGGAGAAACATGAAGAAAATTAAGAGTTGCAGGCTTTGTGGTTTTAAGGTATCATTCAAGGTTTTAATGCTCAGGGTGTTGCCATCTCCCCATGCAGGCAGTGCTGGAACATATAGCTAGAGTCAGCTCTTGTGCCCATCCAGTTCCTTCTCAGCTTCTCTGTTGATTCACAAAGCATCTTGCATGCCATTACTGGGGACTGCATTCTGCAGGCTGGTGACACTGTGGCTGGACTCCTCCATTCACAACCCAGTTGTTATCTCAGATTCACAGACTGCATCAGGTTGAAAGAGATCACCAAAGGCCATTTTGTCTAGCCTCTCTTCAGTGAGAAGGGTCATCTCCACCTAGATCAGGCTGCCCAGCTCTACATCAAGTCTAATCTTGTATGTCTCCAGGGATGGTGCCCACAACCCACATCCCCACAACCTATTCCAGGACTCCACCTTGTGAAGAATTCCTCCTAATGTCCAGCCTAAATCTAACCTGCCCCAGCTTCAAACCATTGCCCCTCACTCTGTCTCTACAGTCCCTCCCCAGCCTTCCTGTAGGTTGCCTTCAGATACTGAAATACAGTTACAAGGTCTCCCCAGAGCCTTCCCTTCTCCAGGCTGAACAGTCCCAATTCTTTAGCCTGTCTTCATAGGAGGTGTGCTTCAGTCCTCTGATCATCTTTGTGGCCCTCCTCTGGACCTGCTCAAGCAGATCCATATCCTTCCTGTGTTGGAGTCCCAGATCTGGACACTGAACTCCATATGAGGTTTCACCAGACCAGAGAAGGTCAGAAGAGCAGAATCACCTCTCTCCATCTGCTGGCCATTCTTCTTTTGATGCAGCCAAGGATGCCAATGGCCATCTAGGCTGCAAGTGTGCATTACTGGCTCATGTCCAGCTTCTCATCTGCCAGTATCCCCAAGTCCTTTTCTGCAGGGCTGATCTCAATCACCCCTCTGCCTGGACTGATTGCCCTAGCCTAGGTACAGGACCTTGCACTTTGCTATTATTGAACCTCACTAGCCCTAACTGAAGATAATAACATTTATAGGAAAGAGAACAGAAATTACTGAAGCTAAAATGTAAAGAGAATAACCAAGAACTGACTCTCAATATAAGCTGCAAGAGGTTCTGGCATCTGCCATAACAGATTCACATATGGGGAGAGGCCTGGGCTATTGCAGCACAACTAGTGAACTCAGTGAAAGGCTGAACAAAAGAATGAGGTGTTCAATAACTCACTACAAGTCTAACAGCTGATCAGGTTTCTGAAGAAATGAAATTTCTAAAAGGGTTGATTTTTCATGCACATTAGTTCTGTGTAAGTCATACTTAAAGTCCCTATCCTGTGGGGTAGAAGAAGACAATGAAATTTTTGTTTATATATATATATAAGAAAAGTTCTCTGAGGAGGAATTGTCTTTTCTAAGAGGGTGGTATGCAGAATTCTTTACTTTGGTGTCTTTTGAAATGCTGAGATCCCACAAGGCACATTCTTCCTTCATAGATTATCCTCCCCTTGGAGCAATTAGCATACAGCAGCTGTCTTCTTTCCATCAGCAAATCCTGTACCAGACTTGTTGGTGGAGACTTACTGCTGTGGAAGTATAAACCATGCCAATGTGGATACTCACATTCAGAACAGTAAAGAGCAGGGAGCTGAGGATTTCAGGTTTGTTAACACTGCAGTATGAATAGTTGGGTTTGATTCCTTGTAGTCTTATGAGGAAAAATTATGTCTGCTTCTCCCTTCCTTTCTTATCCTATAATCCACCAAGCAGATGTGCTAAGCAACTCAGAGAAAACTGCTTTGTAAAACACAAAATCTGGGTCATGCAACAGTCTACAGTGGTGAATATAGCATTTGTACAGCCTCCAACATCTAATTTCTAAGGTCTTTAGCCTTTCTACAGCATAACTTTGGCACATGAGGTGCCTTAATGCACATGTTTGGATCAAGGACACACACACATCCATTTTTCTTGTCTTCCTGTACCTGTTTTGCATGATCCTCATAAATGCTGGACAAAAGCACATGCCTGTCGCTGAAAACAGCCCAGGAAAGATTTCCCTAAGAGAGAGACAGATGCTTTTTTTTTGTGTGGAAATGTGGAAACAACTATAGAGGGAGCAGTTATCAGGAGAGCTCTCTCAGCCAAAACACTTCCCAAAGCTCCTGCTGAGGCAAGGAGGCTCTGCACCACCTCCAGCACAGCCGGTACCACGCCACGCTCTGCTGACTCAGGGCTGAGGCTCATCTCCAGCAGCCTCCTACCTGGCTGATGCAATCATGCTGTACTTTCAAATAATTTCAACCACCTGCCTTTCACCTGGGATGTGTGTGCAACAGAGAGAGTGCATGGCGGGAGCCTTGGGTAATTGTAATTCACGTTGTGAAATGTTGACTATTGGGCAATGATAAATCCACTTTAAGCCTCATTATCTCAGTGCTTTAAGAAGTGAAAATGTGTCTGCAAGCATATGTGAACCACATGGCCAAAATGAGGCCTTTCCACAGCTGGTTTGGAATAGAGTGAATTTATGTCCCAGGAAAAATCCACTCCCCAGTATATTTTTTTGCCAACCTGTTTTTGAATGTGGTTGCAATAGGCCAAACAATCTTAGTTTTATACCAAGGAAATATTTAAAGATGCTTTGAAAGCAGCTCTGGTGTCATAATATTGACACCATAAATGCGGCCACAATGCAAGACTGAAGTCTTTAGTCACTGCCATCTCTAAACCATGTGGTTCTTCAAGAGAAAAACAACAATAAAGTGACATCCAAATGTATCAGTGTGATCAAAACGTCTTGGGAAGTGACATTCTCTTTTCTTTTTGGGCTCTATGTTCTCTTCTGTTTATCTTTTCTGTCTTTCCCCACTCCTTTTCTCTGCTTACACTGAAGACAGGTCAGAGAATAGAGGCAGTTCTTAAGGATTAAAAAAAAAACACAAACAACCAAACTTAGAGGCATTAAAAATGGAAATGTTTCAGTAGGAAAGAGAAAGTAAAGTTAGCATGACTTCTTCCTGGCAAAGAGCTGAAGTGCCAGCTGTAGTGCAAGGGAAGCATCATGCTGCTTTTTACCTCAAGGTCCTATCCAGTTCTTTTCCACCATCCTATGTTCTCCTCTCATAGTACCTGCTGAACTCCTGGTATCTTTATCTAACTATTTTGTGGGACAGACCCTTTTCCCTTGGGTGCTTCAATTTGTGCTTGACCCTAGGCAGCTCAGTCTGATATCACTTGCTACAGTATCCTTCTTCCAGTTGTCATTTCAGTGTGTCATTTACTGTGCCCTTTAAATTATGGATTTTTCAGAGTTCAGGATGCTTCCCTTTCACCAAAGTAGCGCTAGGAGTAAGTGGTAGGATTTGTCCTAAGCCTTCATTCTGGGGACACAAAGACAAAGAACATAGAGTGAGTCTGAAGAAACAAAGACCAGTCCTTAAACCAATGGATAAATTAATCCAAAATAGAGACTGCAATTTCATTTCTTCTACAGAGACATCTTTGAAATTAGAATGACATCTTTATGAAGAAAGCTTCCAGAATTATAGCCACCATATTACCACAGCACAGGCAAACACACAGGTCAGGGGCTGCACTGGATAATCTTTGAGGTCTCTTCCAATCAGATATGTTCTGTGACTCTGTGATTCTGTGTAGTCAGTCCAGAGCAGGCCACAGAAAACCTTACTATTATTGCAAATTTACTACTGTTCCAGTTCAACATAGTTTTAATTCCACAACTCCAAAAGCTACAATGCCCCAAAAGGGTGTTTTCCAGACATGAAGGTCAGTATGCAGGTCAGATATGCAGTTGTTGAGGAGCTGCACTTTGAGCACACCCTAAAGTCATAATTTTAAACCACCCCAAAAAAAAAAGGACAAAGAGATGGGACAAGGAATCTGAAACAGGAGTATAGGAAGAAGTTTACTAATGGGAGAGTTAAAAAAGAAGAGGAAATCTTAGTCAGAGTGCTAGCCTGCCACCTCAGGCATTGGGTCCTTATTCTGAGGGAGGCTTTGACCTTTGGGCCACATTAATGGGGTTTTTGGAAATGCCAGAGCTGAAGTAGTTGGTCTAAAAATATCTTTTAAACAAAGGAAAATCTGACATCACTTTCTGATGCTAAATACCCCTGCATCAGAAGAAACATCACCAAAGATGTGAGACCCATGTACTGTGGGATAGTCACCATCTCTGCCACCTCACCAACTCACTATGCACTCAGGCTGGACGTCTCCCTGTCCAGCAATGTCATGCAGCACTGCCAGTGCTTCTTGGATCTGCCAGACAGCAGATTTTCAGAGCCTTATAACTAAGGAAATCAAGCCCAGTGCTCACCATTGGCATAGCATAAGACACTCCCTTTCATTGAGGCTCATGGTTGGCTCAATCTATGCTTTTTAATTTTTTTATGCCATATTTGTTCAAAAACACTGAGTGAATTTATCACAGGGAAGTTACTTTGTCATTCTTCCCCATAAAGTCAGCCAACAAACCAGAAATTCTTCCAACAGTCTTTTTTCTCTAAGCTCAAACACAAGACACTTGCAAATGGAAATATTAATGTTTTTCAGAAGTATGAATTGTTGTCCTCATGAAAAATGGAGCCTGAAAGGAAAAATGTGTAAGCAGCCAGAGGAGTTGCTGATGCTCCAGTTGTGGAACAACAAAACTATACAGATTTGCTTGTGTGCATGCATGGAAAATTAAACTGAGTGTGCATTTGTCTTGTCAGCCACCTCAGTAACATATTAACACCCCCCCAAAAAAGTGATTATAGAAGAAATAAATTGTACTTTGATAACAGATTTATGTTTTTTACATGCACAGTGAGAGCTCCACAAACAGATGCACAAAGCAGTGCACTCTATTTTTCCTCTTTGCAAGAAATCAGCTCTCTTGAGGTTAAAAGAAATAAAAAGTTGCTTTGTCCACAAGAAAATGCATGAGGATCTCATGGACCTTCCTACTGAAAGACACCCACCTCTCCAACCTGTCAGTTTGTATGGCAGTTGTAACACTCTTGCCAAATACACACATAATCTCCCCACGTATGTGCAAGCTACTCATCAGCAAGGCTGTTTTGGAAATAAGCTACCTCAGATAGCATGGCAGTGCTTCAGAGCTGTGTCTCCAGTTCGTCTGGGTATGGATGAAGGGGCTGAGAAACAAAATGTTTGCTTTAAAATTAAATGACTGAGATAAAGGATTTAAAATGAGAAAACCTTTCTGTTAGTCACAGTAAAAATCTACCATTTTGCCATCTAAAATTAAGATCTGAGTTGCCTTCAAGAGTTTGCTTACTAATATTAAAATGAGGTTCTGCCTCAACACAAGGGGGAACTTCTTTACCATAAGGGGCACAGAGCACTGGAATAGGCTTCCCAGACAGGTCATGGAGTCTCTTCTGGAGACTTTCAAGGCCTGTCTGGATGTGTTTCTCTGTGATCTGTGTTAGATAGTATTGTCCTGCTCTGGCAGGGGGGTTGGACTCAATGATCCCCTTGGATCTCTTCCAACCCCTAATCTCCTGTGATCCTGTGATCCTGTGAGATGTAGACAATTTTATTCAGGGAAACAAAAAAAAAATATTTTGGGGAGTTTAATTACATCATTGTGATTTTTCACTTGAATAAAAACATTTTGGCATATGATTGAGATACCTAAATATGTAATGGGTATCTATGTGACCTCTGGATGTATAGATCCCTTCATGTGCAGCAGATATCTAGCTTATGCAGTTGGTAGAGCCTGCAGCGCTGCTTAGCTGACCAGTGAGTAAGTGTCTGGTTTAGGGTGACCTGGACCACCAGGCTCTACTGACTGAGTTGTCTTAAGGGCCATTTCAGCTTCCTAAACCTAGGTGGCTTGGATAGATACTTGGCCCTACCCTGCCTCCAGCAAGACACAGAACTTCACTAAGTCCCACATGGTAACCACCAGGCACTTGTGTAGGAACACGGGATTGAGAGAGGCCCCTAAAGCACATTTGGATACCTGAAAGAAATACCTACATTCAAAGTCAGGAGCTGAACCCTGTCTTTTGTTTCCTTTTATTCAAAGTATTAAAACTGCCATCCAACCCCCTGATGCCTTGCAAATTTTTTCTCCTTAGAAGAATGCTTCAATCTTTCAAATTGGCCAAAAATGGGAAGGAAACCAGTTCTTTTCTTCCACCTGTAGCACTAGATCCCTTTTAGCTGGATTCTGTTTTGGCCATGGCTCTTCTAACTCATGTGACTTTGTTTCAGGTACACAGCCTATTTTAACACCTGCTCATCTTTCCCCATTTACATCCTTTGCCTTTGCTTCTGGCATGCACCAGTTCGTATTCCATTCTTCCTGTTTCCTCACTGTTAGTACTGCCCTGTTAAAGAAAAAGATCTGTTTGTTGGTGGAATTCAGCTTTATTTGTTTGTGTTGGTGAAACTCAGGTTTATTTGTGTGCTTCTCTCTTTAACATACTTCAGGTCAGGGTACCTGTGCTGAATGTCATATTCACCATCAGTTTCCTTAGAGAAACTGAAGAAAAGGGGCCTAGAAAGTTTCTGATTCCTGCACCTTGCAGGTGCCAGACACAATCTACTCGTGGGATGCTTACTCATTCCTTACTCCAAACATTCTATTTTTCATTGGCAGAGCATTTTTAAAGGATCTCCGTTGATATTTTTCTGTGTGAAACGTCTGTGACACTTCCTAGTATATTTTTCAGCCTTCTAAAAATTAAGTTAACCAAAAGGAAAAATAAGCTAATCGATGTGGGCAAAATTTCCTCCAGGAGCATCTCGACACTCCAGCAGTGCAAAGCAGTGTAAAGTCCCAAACCAGCAATCTTCCTTAAAACTTACCATATATTTTTTATGCATTTCAATGATTCATTGTTGCTCATTGCAAATTCCTGACCCTGTCCTCAAAATGATCACAAATTAAATGTTTACATTTAAAGCTACTGCTTGTGCCTATGCCCATGACATTCCCTTGTCTTAAGGAGACATTGTTTTCATTACCTATCTTGATACCCAGCAAGAGATGCTTTTAAAACATTCCCTTGCCTTAAGGAGACATTGTTTTCATTACCTGTCTTGATACCCAGCAAGAGATGCTTTTAAAACACACCCCCCAAAAAAAAAATGTGTGCAGCTTGGTTTACAGGGAAATCTGCCTAAAACAGTAACAGATTTCAATAGGCACCAAACAGCTTTCAATCTGTTTTGGAGTACCTAGAAGTGTCCAACCAGTCACAACTTAGGGTTGGACTTGATGATCTATGAGGTCTCTTCCAACCTTGGTGATACTGTGATACTGTGATACTTTCGTGATCAGAAACTTAACACGTGGTTGCAGAGGGCAAACTGCACAGAAGCATGATCTTGATCCAAGCTTACTCCAAGCAGTAAGCTGCAGGCTTCAGAGATGGAGAGTCAATGTGAGAAGCTGCCTTTGCAGCTCACGGTCAAGTGGCAGTGGGAAGGCAGGCAATACAGAGGGGTTTACCTGCTCTCTATAGATAAAGGATCCACTGTTGTGAGTGTATCATTTTCCCATGGCACCCTCAAGATAAAATTTCTGTTTGATATAGAAGGCAATGTGTAAAGAAATATGCTGCTCTCAGACTGGAAGAAACCTCTCCTGCCCAACTTTTGTGGAATTTGTGAAGGAAGATTAAAGTTATTAGGAACAAGAGAAACATTCAGCAAGGCAAAAAATGGACTTTGAAGAAAGCTACTGAAATTTCTACACGTGACACACCTACATTGTAGATGACATTTTTCCTTCACAGAGGAACCCACAGTTGGGTAATTCAGCCCCCTCCACCATAATGCATTAGAAGCCAGCACCATTCATCCAAAAGTGCACATTCTCATCAGCTGGGAAATGTGCAGATCCTAGTGGGCTGCCTGAATGGTAAGCTGTTTCCAGCCCACTTGATAGTGAATAATACAGCTTTGGGGAGTGATAATTATAAATTTATAGTGTTCACTTGTGGGAAAAAGAACCTTTATGAATATTCACCATAGAGCAAGACCTGGGATGTGCAAGTTACCTGGGAACAGCTGTGCCTCTTGCACAGACTGACTACAAAATGCTATCAAGTTTTATTATGCCTAGAGGAGCATTTGGCAGGCTCTACTTGATAAGCTCTCATGACATATCACTTCCACCATAATTATTCCTAACTACAAAACCTCCAGCCCTGTCTAGGTAAACTGTCCTCTGGTAAGAGCAGTGAGAAAATGGCTTAGAAAATCTATGCATAAGTAATTGTATTCACTTCTGGGTTTGAGCCTTGCCTAGACAATGCAAATGAAGACATTCTCATACAGCATTTTAACTCAGACTGACAACACATCAAAACTGGATGCATGCAAATGCAGTCACCACCTTGTACTTTTTAAGACCCAGCTAGAACAAAGTCATAACTGACTGAAGCCTTTACTAATGGTAGTCCCGTGCCAAGCAAGAGGCTGGACTAAATGACCCCCAGAAGTGTGTCCAATGCTTATATGAAGCTATAAAGTGTATATACAAGCCTTTATAGGCATTTAGAACATGTTGGCTTTGCATCTGAATTGCAATTGTTTTGCCATTGAGCCAAGAACACGAACCTGGTGCTATTCTATCAGTGTGTCCAGGACTTCTGGTGACACATGCTGTTGCACATCATACTTCTGTAGACTGCCTATACATTCCATGGATTGCAGAGGTCTTTTGATTTCCAAATAGGAAAATGGAACATCAACAAGTCAATATGGTCCCTCCCATGTAAGAGGCTTGCAATTAGCTTCAGTCACTGACCTGACCTGAAAATGTGGGGTCATGGTATCACAGGAGCTGCTGATGGTGATTAAAGCCTGGAGTGGGAACTTCCAATACGTTGCAAAGAGCACAAAGCCTTCAGAAGAGAGCCAAATAATTACTAAACACAGGTTAAGTCACTTCTTTTATTCCACTGAATGAATATGTTTATAAAGTCTGTAGAAAATGCAATACAGGATCACAGAATGTTAGGGGTTAGAAGGGACCCAAGGAGCTCATCGAGCCCAATCCCCCTGCCAGAGCAGGACAACCCTATCTAACACAGATCACAGAGGAACACATCCAGGCAGGCCCTAAAAGTCTCCACAGAAGGAGACCCCACAATGCCTCTGGGGAGAGGCTACTTTTTGGTTACTTTCACAAGTGAGGGATCATTTTCTCTGAAATGTTAACCATGGCAACAAGCTCATCCAGACTGAAAGGGAAAGGTGCTAAAGTCAAGATCCTTTTTATGTTGGGCACTTTCAGAGCAGTTTTGGGGCTGAAAGGGCCTCACCCTCTGAGAGTATTGTGTCAACAACACCTGCAAGATGGTGCTGAGCAATGGAAACTTCCAGGAAGGCTGAAGGTAGAAGCTGCAATGATAAAACTCTGTTTTTTTTCTCAGGATCTGAATCTGAGGGGAAAAAAGGAGACTATATCTGTTTCTGCACGTGTCACATAAGTGAGTGTGGTGGCAAAGAGTATCATTTAAGGTGGGGCTAATGAAGGTGTGGGGGTTTTTTTTTTGCATAATTTTAATCCAAATTAGTGAGAGGAAGTGATTAGCATAGTTTTATAAGTGCATTGGGGTGTTGTTCCCCTTCTCAGACTCCTACCTAAACTACTTCTATGACCCCATTATTTCAGTGTGTTGAGTATTCCAATAAACGCCTGTGAGGTAGAGAAGTAATACAGTGCTATCTTTCCAAAGAGTAGGAAAAGCACAGGGGCCTCAGTTAGATGTTTGAAAACACATAAGCACATGGCTTTGAAGATCTGTGCATAAGTTATTACATTCTCTCAAAGCAACGCAGAAGATGAGTGTCAGTGTCTTGTATTCTTGCTCAGTAGCTGCTCTAACAGCCTTTGTCTTTGTTATTTATTTGCCCAAGAAATGGATGTAATTTGGTGACCCTCAATAGACAAAGCACTTCCACATTTGCCTATTCAAATTTATTAATAATAATTCTGTCTTGTAAAACTCATGTGCCATAGTCCCATCAGTTATTTGGAAATTAACATTACAGTAAATAACAAACAATGTTCCAGCAATATTTTTTTTCAAGGCTATTCCCCTTATTTTCAGGCTAAACAAGGTCAAACTTTCTTATATAAAGCTTTAGGAAAATACAGTTTCAATTTTCAACCAGACACAAAGATAACAGAGAGCTGCTTGATTTTAAAATAGGAGGGGTAGAATCATAGAATCAACCAGGTTGGAAGAGACCTCCAAGATCATCCAGGCCAACCTAGCACCCAGCTCTATCCAATCAACCTGACCATGACACTAAGTGCCTCATCCAGGCTTTTCTTGAACACCTCCAGGGACGGCGACTCCACCACCTCCCTGGGCAGCCCATTCCAATGCCAATCACTCTCTCTGGCAACAACTTCCTCCTAACATCCAGCCTACACTTCCCCCAGCAGAACTTGAGACATTTGTCCCCTTGTTCTATTGCTGGTTGTCTGGGAGAAGAGACCAACCCCCACCTGGCTACAACCTCCCTTCAGGTAGTTGTAGACAGCAATGAGGTCCCCCCTGAGCCTCCTCTTCTCCAGCTCACTCAGTCTCTCCTCAATAGGGTTTGGGTTCGAGGCTTTTAGAATAAACCTGTGCTGAAAACTATAGCATGATCATACTTTCTTCTGTTATCTCTGATGTGCTGACAGAAATGTGTGGTTTAATAAGGAGAATAACATCTTCAGTACAAGACTTAATCAGTCAGAAACATCACTATCATTGGGCATGGAATGAAATATTGCTCTTGCATACTGAGTTGTTTTATTTATAGGCATTTTTAATTTTTGTGCAACTTATTTGCAATAAGAAATATGCTAGCAATGTGTTGAGAAATCTCTAACTAACACTGACTTGGCTCTCCTCAATGCATGATTCTTCTGCTCTAAAAGCCAGTGGGAATCCTGAGCACAAACTTTGCACTGTATCATTTCCCAAGGCAAAAGCCAAGAGTGCTCCAAACTGGAACTCTGCAGAACATAGGGCATTGACTAAATATTTCTCAAATTAATTGTGCAGCCTTTAAGTGACCTATCATTTAGATTCTCTTTCATCAAGCATCAAGCTCGAGGATTTGCCTCTGACATTTCCCTGACTGGCCTTTGTTATTAAAACATCTTTTAGTTTTCCACCTACAGCATCATTTACTTTTCATTTTTGAACATAGATAGGAATTTATTTCTCTTTATTAAATCAAGATTTCCTAGTTTAACCAGGGGCAGATCTGAGTGCAGATCAGGTGGTTTAAAGCTTTGCCCTGTCTTTCTATCAGAGTCTCCAGATTTAGAGATTCCATAGTTCTCTTACACTGCATAGCTGTCCTTAGGGAAAAAGTTTTTTTCTTTATGTCCAGACACAGCTCTGTTTTACTCTGTCAATGAGAAGGTGCCTCTCATCCCACCATGTAAATCAGTACTGAGCCTATCTCCCTCTTCTTGGTAATCTCCCTCCTAAGTACTGCAAGGCTGCACTTAAGTGAATCATAGAATCAACCAGGTTGGAAGAGACCTCCAAGATCATCCAGTCCAAACTGTCACCCAGCCCTGTCCAGTCAACTAGACCATGGCACTAAATGCCTCATCCAGTCTTTTCTTGAACACCTCCAGGCACGGTGCCTCCACCACCTCCCTGGGCAGCCCATTCCAATGCCAATCACTCTCTCTGTCAAGAACTTCCTCCTAACATCCAGCCTATACTTCTTTTCACCAAGCTGAACCCTTTCTGGTGGGTTGGAAAGTGCACTGATTGTTGGGTTCAATTCACTTACATCTCATTTCCTAAAGTTTAGGTTTCTCAGATAATCTTGTGCTAGGGTAACACCACCAGTGGGGAAAGAAAGAGTCACATTCTTAGGGAAACCACCCTTGTAACATAGGTGTGCTTCAGGTTGCCTGCTGACAAGACAAAGAGCCTTTCTGCTTAGCTAAAAGCTAACCAATAGCAAACTTCAGGTGTAATGAATTCTGCTGCTGGGGACACAGACTGTTTCCTCTGGTCTTTGACTGCTGAATTTGTGTACCACTGGCCAAGAAACAGTACCTCTTCTATTTCCCTTGACTCCTTCTCAGAAGAGAGTGATCTGAGCATTCCGCCAAGCGACTTGATTTTCACACCTGAAAAGTGCCAGAAGAATGGAAAGGGCACTGGTCCAGCACAAAGCTGTGGGAGACCAAATTACTGAGCAGAAACCTTCATCCTTTTCAGTGGCACACCCCAGTGGCAACAAAATGTAACATCCTTTTTTTTAAAAAAAAAAAGGTTTCTGGTTGGTAAATTAAAGGAACATTCCTAAAACAGCCAGGCCCACAAAGAGAGAGAAAGATTTCTGCTTGGGACTTGGCTGTTCTTCACAGAGAGCATCTTGCCTTGTTACAGAGTTACTCAGAAAAGGTACATAAAAACAGAAGAAAGTTGCCACCTCCTTAATCTTATCTTTGTAATTGCAGCCCTTATGGTTTGGGGCACACCTTCACTTAAACACAAGTTCACCATCTCTCTGAATCAATCTGATTTGATTTTTTTGTTTTTAATTTAAGTGTTGTAAGGTAATGATTCAATGCTGTAATTACCTCTGACCATAATGGATTGCATTTGTTTACATGGTAGGTTGTCTTAAAAAAAAACATTATCTGGAACTGAACTCTACCTTTAAGCACAGTTAGGGTTATGGCAGCAATATAGCAAATATAATGGGGTAAATGTGCAGCAGGTGGCTACTTAATAACAGTCAATAACAGCCAGCACTCACTCTGAGGAGTGTATTTAGGAGCCAAATGGGCTGCCTTGTATGAGTGATTCATTTGACTGATAGTGCACTGTATGGCATGACTAACTAGCATTGCTCAGTTTTATTAAGCAAGAACTCACAGCAACACAGGGATGTCAATCCTTATCTTTTAAATACAGTTTTAGAAAAGGAGTGAATGGGCTTTGCCTCTTTCAGAGTGATGCATTCCAACTCCAGAAGCTGTGCAGTGCTCCTCAGTGCCTAAATTCACCAGCTGGTGTAGTTCAAAGCCATTATGCACTCACCTTGCCAGCCACTTCAGGTTTACAACACTGTCTGTCTATTCGAATGTCATACACATTTGATCAAACCACTAACTGCATGCAATGTTTCAGATCTCTGTATATAAAAACTGTGCTAATTTAGAGGAAAACAATTTAGAAATATGGAAAAAGAGGAGAGGAGGAGAGATGTATTTCAGAGTACACTCGGAGCAGATCCATGGAAGCATCAAAGCCTTTCATCAAGCCTATTTCTTATACAATCTCTTCTTGGTCTCAAACAAATCAAATGCTAAGGATTGAAGTCAGTGATGTAGCCAACACTGGAATACAAAGTCATTGGCATGCAGTTCACAGAGAATTCCTGAAATGTATGGGAAGGGACTTGTAGGAATTGGGGAAGGAGGAAACATAGGGAAGTCAGGTCCTCCTGCCCAGCTGCAATGCTTTTAGATGGCTACTGTGTGATCTTTTAGTTTATAATACTGGCAGCCAAATTGCCACCAGACTAATGTTCACACATACTCCTTGGAAGTACAGGCTAGATGTTAGGAGGAAGCTCTTCACAGAGAGAGTGATTGGCATTGGAATGGGCTGCCCAGGGAGGTGGTGGAGTCACTGTCCCTGGAGGTGTTCAAGAAAAGCCTGGATGAGGCATTTAGTGCTGTGGTCTAGTTGACTGGATAGGGCTGGGTGACAGTTTAGACTGGATGATCTTGGAGGTCTCTTCCAACCTGGTTGATTCTATGATTCTGTGATTCTATGATTTCCATGACCTGTGATCATCTCCTTACACATTGCTGTAGCTGAAGGCACAGCTGGTGTAAGCTGGGAAGCTTCAAAGGCCTGTGTCTGCCACGAGGCTTAGCTGAGCTCACACTCCAAAGAGCAGCATTTGGATTTCTTGCCTTTTATATTGAAAGTATTCTCCTGTGCTGCTTGTGAAGTATGATGGTGCACCAAGCCAAGCCTTGAAGAGCAGCAAAAGGACAAATGATGTGCATACAGGTGGATGTACTGCATGGTGCTAGAGTGATGGACTAGAGGGGGGAGGGGGAGCCTGGAAATGGAAATCATAGAATCAGAATGGTCTCTTCCAACCCTGATGATACTGTGATACTGTGATACTGTGAAAAGGACCTTAAAGATGACCCAATTCAAATGTCCCTGCCATGGGCAGGAACAGCTTCCACTAAACCAAGTTGCTCAAGGTCCTATCCTACCTGTCCATGAACACCTCCAGAGAAGGGGTAGCCATAACCTCCCTGGGTAACCTGTTCAAGTATCTCATCACCCTCACCATCAAGAATTTCTTCTCAATATCCGCTCTAAATCTCCCCTCTTCCTGCTTGAATCCATTGCTCCTCACCCTACCACTACAAATCCTTGTAAAAAATCCCTTTCTGTCTTTCTTGTAGGCCCCCTTCAGGTACTGTAAGGCCACTCTAAGGTCTTCCCAGAGCCTTTTCTTCTCCAGGCTGAAAAGCCCCAATCCTGTCAGCCTGTCCCCACAGGGGAGGTGCTCCAGCCTGTCATATCCATGGCCTCCTCTGGACCCACGTCAACATTTCAATGTCCTTAATGACTGCCTGCAATTAAAAATACCACAGAAACACCAACGATAAAATGTACTTTTACAGAGTTGAGGAAAAAGAGATCTAAAAAATACATCCTGTAACATTTGCAAGTCTGGAATATCATCTTCAGAAATAGTGTCTCAAAAAGCAATCCAGTGGTGTACTGGGAAGCTGAGAATGTGTCCTCCCAGTTAGTGTAGAACTCAGGCTGCTCATCAAGAATGATTGAGTAGCTTATAAATAGGCAGATGGGAATAAGAGTGGGAAGAAGAGGAAGATGCATCTCATTAGTGGCATGGCTTATTAAGTTTTCATTTGAAAATCATCTAAATTTAACCTGAAGACTGCTTTCTTTCTCAACCATAAGGTTTTATTTTCAGAGTGGAGCCCTTTCCACTTTCTACTTCAACACACCCTCTTTCGCCAGCATATTTCCTTGTGTTAGATCCACTCTGCTGATCTTCCAGATGACATCAAATGTATTAGTTTACCATACTTAGCTGAATTAAAGCTCTTTAAAGGCAGATCTAACTCCTTCATAGGCCCAGTTGTTTGGTGCAGAACATTAGGGACCTATTCTGTAAGCACCAGCTTGATGCATCTACCTGTTTTTTTTTTCCTCCTTTGGCAAATCCCACATTTACAGCAAGTCTGTGCCACAGTTTTTGGCCTTATTGATAAGAACAAGGTCTCAAGATCTGCAGGAGAGTATTTCAGAGGATTTCCTAGCTCAGCTGCGGGTACTTGTGACACCTAGTGGTTCTGGCAGAAAAATACAAATACTTAGAGGAAGATGAATAACCAGGAGGGTCGGGCAGAGAAGGAAGGGATCCAGTATCACCTACTAGAAGACAGTGCCTACAATAACCTAAGAAAACACAGAGCTCAACAAGTTCTTTCCCTGGCGATGTGGCATATCTGTCTGGGGCAACCACCCTCTGTAAGCCAACATGTAAGCTATATGAAAAACATCTGGGGTGGGACTAGGTGATTATAGATATGGTGATTATAGAGGTGGTCAGGCAGTTGCCCAAATCCTCTTTGTGAAACAGGAGGTGAGCGCAGGAGCTATGGGTGACGGCACCAACCCAGCATTAAAAGAACAACTTAAGGGCACACCTGGGATGGAGCAAGGCTATCAATTCAGGCAATTCCACATCCTGAAGAAAATACAGAAAATGTTACAGTCAGCTCATTTCTGACTCTTTACAGAGTTATCTTTTCAATGTGACACTTCAGCAATGTCCCATCACCCACAACTTCCCCTCTATTCACAGAAAAATGTAGATGTTTCCACAGCCATGGCCTCAGATCTTAGGTGGATTCAACTGCAATGTGAAGAAGCCCCTTCTAATACCCTATCAAGATCCTCTGAGTTGCATAAACTCTGTAAAAGGCAAGATCAAGAGCAGACACCCTCCTGATGCACAGCAAGCCCATTGAGAGTCATGATTGGATGCAGTGACTGAGCCACACAAGCTGTGCTGGATGATCAGGAGACTATGCCTAGAAAGTCTAGTGACCCAAGTGTGCCAAACCTCAAGAACCTCCTTTGTTGGAGGCTCTTGGAGAAAAAAATGCTCTTGATGGTAGAGATAACAACGTCCAATGCTTTTAGCAGTTTCTGAAAGGAATCAAAACAATGGAGTGCAACATAATCCAAAACTCCCTCAGAGCCAGGTATTCACAACTAATTGCTATTTCTAAGCAGTGCCTATTTCTAAGCAGTCTGCCCTGAGCACAAAATATCCACTGAAGATCATTAATAGGGATAACATAAACAAAACCCATTTGCACAGCTAGATAACAGACACATTAAAGCACAAGTGGTAAGCATGCAGAGACACACATAAATATATGTATACATAAATGTTTGTGTGCACTTCATGTGGCTCATGGATTGGAGTATGTGATGTGATTCACCAACTCCTGTGAGACTGGTTGGGTGTTGTGTAAGCTGTGTACCTCCTACTGTATAATGGCTTCTAGCCTTACAGTACACCACTGTGTATCTCTGGAAGACAACAAAGTATGTATGCTGTGTACCTAGCAGTTTAGTCCTTAGACTCTGCCATCTGGCAATTCCAGGTCACATATCCACTTCTTCCCTGGTTTGACAGGAGCAGAACACTGCAGCTGGGTGATGCTTCATATTAGGTTAGGTGAAATGAGTCAGACTCCACAGTGTATCAAAGTGGCTAAAACTCTTCTCTGGGCTTGTCAAGTGAAAGGATAAAGCTGAAATCACAGCAATTGCGTGATTTAAGTGCCTACAAGAAGTATGTGAACAATAGATCCTATGTCACCTCCATAGATGCTCTCAAACTTTACAAATGGTCTAGTTTCTTGTCTAAGGAACCATTGTTAGGTGCCCCTTTGTAGATGGTTATAAGAGAAATAAATACATATTGTGGGAGTGCTGCTACTACAATGACAGGAAGAAAATCTCCCTCCAGTAACCAAAGTGTAAGCTCTATGCCACCAGAAACAGCAGGAAATTCTTCTCATATGTAAAAGTAGTATGTCTGATGGTGGGAGTGAAACTAAAGAATAATCTGTTTCTTCATCCCAGCCCTAAATAGTGTAGTTAAAAATGGAAACTGAGTTGACTCATTCCACTCCAAACCATGTTCCCATTTTCTCATGACAACCCTCAGACTTGCAGGCAAGCCAAGAAACCATGACCTGTTGGGTCAGCAGAGAAGCAGAGTCACTTCACAGGGCACAGTACCACCAGTGACCAGGGCATCCTCAGCTGTTGGGATACATCCCAAATCTGACTAGACTCTGCCTGGTATAAACCCAGGGTAAACAGAAGCTGCAGAAACAATCAGTTTGATAACAAGACCTTATCAGTCCCTGCTCATTGCCAACAATGCAGATAGCAGAACACCAGACAATGCTGTCTTGCATGCATGGGCAGAGCCTGTAGGAAAGGTGGAAGTGAACCCATGGAGTGAAAAACTCTTAAGAGATGGAGTTGCCAAGAAAGCAATTGTCTGTTTGAGAGGAATGGTAAGAGGAAAAGACCTTGTCTGGGATGTTTTCACCAACATCAGCTTATGAGAGAGGACAGGGATGAACTTTGCAATAAAAGATGGGACCTAATATTTTTCTTCAATATTCAAAAAATATTGATGATGTGGAATCTCCATTAGCAAAATGTTTTACAAATAGCTCAACTGTTATTTTATCAGAGACAATACACACATCACTGATTCAGATTTGGGACAGGAGAAGGAATTACATGAGCTGTGAAAGACCCTTCCTACTCTGGATGATACTTCTATGATACTTCTTTGAGATATAAGTGGAATAGTAATGAAGAAGGAGGGAAGGAGGGAGGGAGAGAGGGAAAGAAGGAAGGAAGGAAGGAAGGAAGGAAGGAAGGAAGGAAGGAAGGAAGGAAGGAAGGAAGGAAGGAAGGAAGGAAGGAAGGAAGGAAGGAAGGAAGGAAGGAAGGAAGGAAGGGAGGGAGGGAGGGAAAGAGAGAGAGGGAAGAGGGAGGGGAAAGCAGAGAAAGAGCAAGTTATTGCAAAGCACACAAGAAAATAGAAAAGTGGTTAGTTCAGGATCGTCCCAGAAAAGAGGGAAATTGAATAAGTATCTAGAGTAGAATTAAACTTTATTTGTGCTATTACACCTGCAATCAGCATCTGAGTTCATCCAGCTTTAAACCTCTGTTTATATATCTAGAATATAGAACTAGGGCAGTAAATACTGATAAAGAACCCTATAGAAAATCCATTTATACCAAAGTGGGAATATTGACTATGAGAAGACTCCTTAGAAAAAAGGAAGAAAGAAAGAAAGAAAGAAAGAAAGAAAGAAAGAAAGAAAGAAAGAAAGAAAGAAAGAAAGAAAGAAAGAAAGAAAGAAAGAAAGAAAGAAAGAAAGAAAGAAAGAAAGAAAGTTAGTTCAATGAATTCCACTAAATTAATCTTGTCACAGGAGGGAAATAAGCAAAAGCTTTCTAAACTTCCTAATAAAAGCATAAGCAAAATCTGTGAAATGATCAAACTTTCCTTTTGTAGAAGACTTTCACTTTGTGCAATTCTAGACTCAGCCTCACCAAAGGATCAGAGAGTGGACAGAAAAAATACACTGTAGTTGCCTACCAGTCCTTCACAATTGTTTTCTTTCACATAAATAAAAAGAAGTGACCAGTGCATGGGTTTTTACTTCTAGGAGGCATTGAATATTTTGAGACAGTGGTCATTAGATGAGCCTTTAACTTCTGAGTTTCATCAGAACTCTCAGGAAGCACATTTTTACTTGGTAGAAAGTCACAGTCATAAAAACAGAGGTCACACCTCACTGCCTGACAAGACATCTGCCTGTGAAATGCACCTACTAAATGGAAATCACAAGAGAAAACCTACACTGCTTGGGCATTAAGAGCAATTGTGTTAATGAAATCATGCTTTTATTCATGTAACCTATTATTTTTACATGATATCTGGAATTACATCAAATTCCATCGAAGCACATCTTTTGAAAGTAACAGGTGAAGTCACATAAAGCAATCTATCATTTTACCAGTAATGTAAGAGCTCTTCAAAGAACTGATCTGGTTGTTCTGGATTTCCTTGGAATCCACTGGACTCACAGCAATAAAATAGCATCACTTTTCCTTTTTCCTCCCTGATGTAACTACATGCAACTTAATAAGCAAAGAAAGTTGCTCTGCTTAGTAGGTGACATTTTACAACATGAAATTAGTAATTGCAACACCCTATTGCATGCAGCAGTCAAAAATTAATTACAGCCTTCTTCTCAGCAACATTATATCATGGCACAGACATGGCTGATAATACTGTACAACATATTTTGTAGGTGTTTTCTTCCAAAAATCTCCCCAAAAGCACTAAGATTAAAAAAAAAGAACAAAAACATTGGATCATAAACATTCTAAATGTTTTTCCTTGTTTATATGTCATCATAACATAATTGAAGTTGACAGTGAGATGTTACTGTGAGGTGCAACTGAGGGAATAAGGGGGAATGGCTTTAAGCTGGAAGAGGGGAGATTTAAGATGGATATTAGAAAGAAATTCTTTACAGTGAGGGTGGTGAGACACTGGAACAGGTTGTCCAGGGATATTGTGGATATCCTCTCCCTGGACCTGGGAGTCACCATCCCTGGAGGTGTTCAAGAAAAGACTGGATGAGGCACTTAGTGCCATGGTCTAGTTGGCTGGATAGGGCTCGGTGCTAGGTTGGACTGGATGATCTTGGAAGTCTCTTCCAACCTGGTTGATTCTATGATTCTATGGTCTAGTAGAAGCTGTTCCTGTCCGTGGCATGGGGGTTCAAACAGTCTTTAAGGTCCCTTTCAACCCAAACTCCTGTATGAGCCTTCTTACTAAAATCTGTTGATACTATTCAAGACCAATAAGCCATGTAAAAGAAATGTTTTCTCTATAATGTAATTAAATAATAAGAACACCAAGAGAATGTGATATGCTTCCTGCCCAACTCAATTCATTCCAGAAGTAAGACAATGAGAGAATAACCAAACCATACTGGCAACACTGACCCCTCCTTTCTCTTGTAAGTCTTGGTCTCACCAACCTACCAGAATAAATAAGTAAAAATCTGAACCTATCAAGCTTTACTTGCTGCTCAAATTCTATTTGCAGTGAAGTTTCTTATCATAAGTATTACAAACATCAAGGATGAAAACTTTATCATCTAATTTTAAAGAGTCAGTAATGTGCCTTAAAATTAATCATTCACTCCCAATTTCTAATAGTAGTGTTCAGTTACTAAAGCCTGATCCAACCCTACTGAAGTAATGTAAGGCTTGTCATTGATAGAGAAGGCTGTGGCTTGGTAAGATATCATCAGTGCCTCTATAATAAATAGGCTTAGCTCTTGATCGTGGCAGGAGTTCAACTGGGAAATCCAGCTCAGCATGCTGAAGCCTCAAAGCAGCAGTTAGCTCTCCAGCAAATTCTATGGAAGGAGTCATGGAGAAGTATCAAGCATCTCCTGAAATGTGAAGCCATGGGTACAACAAGGACAGAGAACTCTCACCAACTGGGACCAAAATTTGGATTTTGTCTGTAAGAAAACAGTTGATCACAGTGACCAATGGCACAATTGACACAAGAGTTAGCAGCTGGGAAAAGGGAAATTCCAGCAGATGTCTGTGCAACCTCTCACACAAACTCTGCTTTAACTCACAAGAAGGGATGTCCATCCAGTTCTAAATCATGAGCCTCTGTCTACACGAATGGGAACTATGGCTGACAACCTGAGTTTGTAGCAGCAATGCTCCACCAGCCCAGGCTGAAAACTGTGCTCAGTCCTTTGCTTTTCTGGTGGCCACTTGCACAGCACAATGAACCAGCACAGCTGAAGCCTTAGCTAATGCCTTTTCTGAAGGTAGAACCATTGTGTTCAAGCATGAATTTCGGAGGGAACCAGATACTGTGCATGTGGGAGCAAGTGTCTAGTCCTAGATAGGTAGTATGCATAGTCCTCAGGGTGGGATAATTGTCTTCTGGTGTTCAACTTCAGAGTTAACTACGTCTGTGATTAGAGGCAAATGTGTTTTTTATTTTAAGATCTCAGCTTTACTATTTGGGATTCAGCAGATCTTTGCAAGGTGTTATCTGCAACTGATTCTGGATTGCCCTTATTGCTGAAAATACACATTTCTTCTGAAACTGTAATGGTCTTCACCTGGAAATATCTCCAGAATATAATTAAGACCATCTGGTAGAGGGAATTGATTTTGAAAACACTTTTGCTGGAAAGGAAGCCAAATTCACTCTTGGGAGCAGGGTCTCTAATAGTGTTTCCTTTTCCTCTGAAATAATAGTATGAAGTAAAACTGTTCTGGGAGGTGTCATCAAAATCTTAATTATATATACAAGGGCTGAAAAGCCAAAACTAGAAGGGGAACTATGGGACAAAATTGTGTTTACACAGATGCTGGACTCTCTCCAAAATGTCTGAAAATAGTGCTAAATCCTTCCAAGGCAGAACAATGGGAATTAAATGAAGCACCAAAGAATAATTAATATAACTTAACTCCCACCCATGAGCTCACTCAGTGGAATATTTTTTTCTCTCTACAAACACAATGACTCAACATAATGCAAGGGGTTTCTGACCCATTCATTGCATCAGCACGTACTCGGGCAGAGATGGGAGCCACCCACAAAGGTCTGATTGGAGCTGTCCTTCATCACTGCTTTTCTCTTTGTACAATAGTTTAAAGTAGAAAACAAGTCCTTTATAAGGCACCTCCTTCACAGAAACTACTTTAATGCATGAGTTTTTGTGTAAAATCTACAGGCATCTGATCTGACCTTCTCTGACACCGACCTCAGACACAGAATTAGGCTCCAGGATGCACTGAAATGAGGCTCCTGGGCTCACCAATAACAGATTCTTAGGTTCTAACCAGAAAAAAAAATAGAGTGTGGATGTTTGCATGGATGTTTGAGGCTCATGGTTAATATTGCCCGAGTAGCTATTGGCAGAGCAAAACCATCTTCCTGCATTTGACCTCCACACTTGAAGAAATAATCACTGCCTTTTTTTAGGACATCTGACAGCAAACAGTGGGACCATACCCTCAGAAAACTCAGAGATTTCCCATCACTGACTTTGTTTTTTCAAGAACTTTGATGTGCGAGGTGGGAAGGGGAGAGGAAGAGGAAAAGCCGGTATTATGTGAAGGGACTGCAGGCAGAGTAGGACAACAGTTTTGAAATAAATCATCTAACCAAACCATAACAGGAAGATCTTTGATAGTCTGAGCATTGTATAGAGCCAGTACGCTCTCCCTAAAGCACAGTGCTCTTTCAATAGTGTTCCTGGAAAGCTCAGACAAGAGATTTCCCTGATGTGGTAGAAAATTGGCTCTAAATCGCTAAACAACTTCATTTTCTACTCCTTTACTCCAGTTCACCACCCAAAAAGCCTCCACCCAAATCCCTTTAAAAACCCAAGCAAAACCAAACAATATCCTCCAGCCCCCTTCTATATGTAAACATAGCAGAAGTTCTATGATTCTATGATTCTACACCTGTTTGAGAAGACAGTGAAATGCAAAGATTGGACACCGCTCATAACTTCAAATGAACATGAAACATAGAACTGTTCTGGTTGGAAATGACCTCCAAGATCATCAAGTCCAACTATCAACACAAAACCACATCCAGAAAAGTGCCATGTCCACACATTTACTGAACATCACCAGGGACTGTGGCTGCACCACCTCCCTGAGCATCCCAGCCCATTGCAATTCCTGCAGTGAATACAGAAACTGCTTCTCTTCAAGCAAGTTTTACTTTGCAGCTTCAGTTTGCTGAACATGTTCCTGTTAACCCTTCAAAATACTTTCCCAAACATGCAGTAAAATGTCACAACAAAACATCTCTCCTTGTTTCCTAATTCTGTAGTGTTATCCAGCAGTTCTAGCTGCATAACGGGTAATTTCTTCTTTTCCAGTTGTTCTGGGGAGTCTTATCTCCCACTGTCTTATGTGATCTACTGAATTAAAGAGAGTGATTCAAATCTCAGGACAACTGGTTCACACCAGTTGTGAAATTGTGCAAAGCCCCTTTATGAAGAGTAGAACTTTTGCCTTGTAGAACGAATGGAAGGGATTTGGAGATGTATTTTCTAGCCTTAAGCATTATAAATCTTGGCTTGCAGTATTACAAGACAATTAGAATTTTAAATATGTGCTCTAATCTAACACAAACAGGTTGTATAGACAACAGTTTTGTGTCAAAGTGCACTTCAAATGAAGTTACCAGCAACAGAGGCTGAAGGTACTATTAAAAAACAAACAAACAAATAAATATGTGAGCTGAAGTAGTTCTGGAGGATTAGCCCTTAACAAAAATCCAGTTTCCTGTTGATCTTCATCTTGCCGTTGGTCAGCTTCTGTACTTAAGATATCTTCTAACCTGTGCCAAGAGGGCTTATGTTTTCTTCCATTTAATGTCAAGCAACATGTCACTTCCATCATCAGGGCACTTTAACGGTCTGTCTCCTTCATCAGGAGACATCTGGCTGCCTACTTTTCATGACATTTGGGGAAGAATAATTACCTTTGGGATCTCTAGCCTCTACATCAGACGTGGCTGATGTGTGCAGAGCGCATACACACAAACACAGGCTTTATAAGCCTCGTTTCCCAAGGAAATCGCTCTGCAAGGATACTCTTCTGCCTTTTGTTTTACAAGACCTGATCTCATTGTCAGCAAAGCAGGATGTTCTACAAAGGGCATTGGAAGCTTTTTCCATTCAAATGAAAAGTAAACAATTAACACTAGTCGGTATCAGAAGAGTAAACAAGCAGCTGTAAGTGATAGACCAGTGACACCAGAGCAAGCACAATGTCCCACTTAAAGCAGCAATAATGTTTCTTTCGAGAGGGAGACAGGATTTTCACATCGTGCCATGGATTGCTGCACCCATTCTCCTGCTACTGGATATTGTATTTCTGATCATAAACCGATCAGGTACCTCACCAGATCAGTTTGTATTCTGTTTTTTCCTGTGTGAATATTTCTTTTCCTAATAATAAACCCTGTTTCTAATATTCTCTATAAGTCTATGACTTCGATCTTCAGGGCTGACATTAAAGTATGGAAAAATAGCATATAAAAGGGATAGGAAGTTTGGCCAACTCAAAAAGGAGACATTAGAGGACCAGGGGAAATATACAGAATCATGAAAAAGAATAAACCTGCCACAAACATGATCCAGCTATAAACTCTTTCAGAGTAAAGGGGATGATTCATAAATAGTCAGGAAATGATGAAGAGGATAAATGGTCCAATTTTCCAAAGTTGGCAGAATGAGCACGAAGAACACTCTTCTGCCATTAGACTGAGCTCTGCAATGGGGCACATGCCCTGAGCAGCTAAACTATCAGTGGAGCTGAAGCAGCCGTAGATTCTGCAAGGCTTGATGCTGCAGGCTGTAAGTGTGTGACTGCATAACCCCCCAGATTCTGAACCTGAGAGCAATCTCCCCAGCACCTGTCACCAAAGAGCTGCACTTTCAGGACTTCTTTGTCTGGTGTGGCAGAAATTCACCTAAACGTTTAAAACTTTTGCCTGATCTGACATCTCTGTGGAAGGATAACAGCACTGCAGGTTCTGTCTCTCACCCAGTGTAAAAGCAATACTCAAGACAATGATGTTTCTGATTATTTATTATGGCACTTAAAAGCATATAGACTCCATTTCTAGGTGCTTCAAGCCAGTTTAAAAATAAAAAATAAGACAAAGCTTTATGTTTTAGGCAGTATTTCAGAAATTTGGGTCAAGAATTTTTTTCAGGTAAGAAATTTGTGGGTTTGAAACAAAAAAAAAAACCCAAACAGCTAACCTCAGAAAATACATTCCTCTACTTAAACACCAATAAAGCTTCTTTCTGTCATAGAATCATAGAATCCACCAGGTTGGAAGAGACCTCCAAGATCATCCAGTCCAACCTATCCCCATTCCTATCCAGTCAACTAGACCATGGCACTAAGTGCCTCATACCCATCCCATTCTATTTACTTTGCAAGATGCAATTTAGAGACAATTCTGGAGCCTGGACTCTGAATACTTTTTCTATTTCAGATATTCCTATCTTAGCAATTAAGGATGTTGGTCAAAACTTCAGCTTGCTGAATCAAGTGTTCAGTGCCATGTATGGCATTCTGTTGATTTGAAGGCAGTTTGCAGTAGAGCCTAAAACCAAACCCAGTTTTTCATAAAACCTCATTTTGCAATTCCACTACAGTAACAACATTTCCACTTCATATATTTGACATTTTATTTAACAGCCTCCTAAGTTCAGAATAGTTACATAATAGTTACATCACGGCTTTTAAAAAGGATTGCACTCAGCTACTCAGTCCATTGAAATACTAGAAAACAGGGAAAAGGAAAACATGGAGTGTAGAGGAGCTCTGTCCACTGAACTGAGTTCTTTGCAGTAACTTCCTACTGAACATGATGATGTCCTCATGCTTTCTGGTAGACTCTAACACACTTCACACCATTCATGTCACATTCCTAGAAGACAAAGAGGTGGATTTACTGATTTGCCTCAGTACAAACTTTAAGGAGAAAGGTCTTTTAGAGTTGCTTTTCAGGCTACTGGCCAGCAGCAGTCAAGGATCAGAAAGCAGGACTGGACTCACCACCACCAATTGTCCATCCACTAGCTTCCGTGTTATTATGGTCTTCTTGCCTTCCCATTCCTGTTCCTGAATCAATGACCCATCATCTTTTAAGCTGATAAGCGTCTGAAAGAAGAACCCAAACGTTACTACTTCATTAATGACATCTGGTGGAGACTGAGACTTTCCAACACATTATTCCAAAGGGAAAATCTCCAGCCCAAACCAGGATATTATCTTACACGTTTTATTGATCCTTTTCCTGCATTACCTCACTGCTTGTTCTCTCAGTGCACAGGCAGGCCTTTGACAGCATGCACAATTTCAATTAGCAGAAGCAGACAATGTCCTTTGTTCATCTCTTTGTGCACAGGCTTTGAGCTTTTGTGGAACATTTATCTGATCTTGCGGTAGCAGATGAACTGCCAGTGGATGAAGGGGGAATAGTACATAGAGAGCACTCACACATGGAAATGAGAAACATACTTGAGGGCTTCTTTGTGTCTAACTTACTTTTGAGTGAATATTCTCCCTACTTGGTGCAGGGAAGAGATCTTGGCCTTCTAATATTGGAGATTAGGGACTGTGATTCTCACATACATCTGGTGTGTCTATTGTCCCACTGCACACTGACCCCAGCTCTCTCGCTGTGCAAATAGGAGACTGAGCAGAAAGATTAACCCCAGGGCTGAATTGCCTCTGATTAAACATCAATAGGATTTTTTTCCACAGGCTTCAAATGCAGTGACATTTGGCTTTAACAGGGATTTAGAAGTCTGCTAGTTTTACTAGCACAACACTTCTGCTACAGAATCAAAACAATTAAATACACAAGACATTATTGGCTTCAGCACTTTCCCTCTTTGGAAGTTGCTTCAACAACAAAATTGAAAAAAAAAAAGAAAGAAAATCAGTGAGACAGAGAGAGCTGTTCAACAGAGAAAGCATTGTTAGTATGGATGTCAACAGGGATTTTTCAGTAACATCTCCATCTGTAAAACACCCAAAGAATTCCCACATTTCAGTAGAAAACTCTTGTATACTGACCTGAGTTTTCCTGCCATCTAATGTGTTTTCCTCAAATTTCTCACCAAGCTTGAAGCTGAACTGTGAAGTTTTGAAGGTGCTTTCTGTTTTGACGGTGATTGTGTCCCCATCCTTAATAATGTAAACATCTGGTTTGGCCATGCTCCCCATTTTCCTCATGGCCATACCCACACCTGCAAGGCGAGAGGCACAGAGTGTCACCAAGTCAGTTAAGCCCTAAAGCTTAGGGCCACACAAGAATTCAAATACTTAATTCCCATTTAATTAGGCACTTAAGTACACTTGAAAATCAACACTCAAGAGCCACGAAAGAGGATGTTTTAAATTATCCACTGATGAGGAAAGGAAAAAGGCTTGTCTGCAGCCTTTTTGCTTCCTCAGAGGCTTTCACTTCCTCAGAGAGCTGAAACTAAGTTTCTTTTGCCTTTTAGAGCACTTGCAGAGGTCCTTGAATGCAACACTGAGTTTTGTACAAAGAGAAATCAACAATAAACTGTAAAACAAGCACAAAAGCTTAAACTAATACATAGAACTATTCCCTTGAAGTTCTGAACACTCTGAAAAATCTAGATTCTATTTAATTGACAGATTACCACCTTCCTCAAGAAATACTCTCCCATCACTCCATGCACAATGGCAAACATGCAATTTTTAATGAAGTTCCATCCTCTGCATCCTGTGTCTAAACTATGTAGTTGTGAATTAGAAAACCACTATCTTGCAAAACAGTGCACACGCCCACAAAACCCCAAATGGACTGCAAGAGAACTGAGCTTTGTGAGTGACTGGAAATCCATCATCTGAGACAGCAGCTCTCAAAACTTCAACTAAAAAGATTCACCCTGGCTCAGACCCTGTGTGCACTGCTTGAAGGTTTTGCTTGGGCCTTTCATATAAAGATACAAATAAGAGAGTAGGAAAGCAACAAATGTGAATCCGTCAAACTGGGAAGTGCATAATGGAACCAGGAATTGCTAAGAAGCCAAAGGAGCAGGAAATGCCACCAAGTCAGTGAGTGTCTGGACTCTGTATCTGGTGTAGACCGAAACTGCTATCTGGTAACGGTACAGCACTCCCTGGGAGTAGAGAGGATAAGTGGATGAGGGCTAAGTCCACAAAGCAAAGGTTTCCTTGAGAGACGCAAAACCAAAGTACTTCGCATCTGCTCTGTCTCCAGGCTCAGCTTAGAAACTTGGACTGAGCCCTGAACTTGAGCCTGCAGAACACAAACTAGTCCTCCTCAGCCCAGCTTTTCTGACCAGAACTGGAAATTACTGTTATGGTGACTCCACCCCATCCCCACTCCCCTTCTGTCATCCAGTCCAGAGTAATCCAAGTTATCATATGCAGATGAAAATATATGCTGCCTATGTTTTCCATATGGCAAGGATTGAAATGCAGACTTGTTTATCCTCAAGTGTTCTTCTGTACAGAATGAGCAGAATCTGCAAAATCTCATTTATGGTGCAACAATAGCATCAGTGGCAGAGGGTTTCTTAAGCAGTCAAGGAGTGATCCAATAAAGGACTGGTTCCTAAAGTGTGACTTCAAATATATTTGATAGCCTAAACTGTAAATGCAAAAAGAAAAAGTGACCAGATTAGGACCATGACCTGAAAATAAACAAACACCACTCAGTTGCTACCTACACATGGGAGGTGCTCTGTAGTTGCACCACTTAATTTCTGCTTTGAAGTTGCAACTCGGCCAGTGCCTAGCCCTGCTGTTAGGTGTGAGCAGCACAGCATCCTAATCCATGGCTGAATGGAGCTGAGCTTAACATTCTTGAATTTCCTCCAAAGTCTCTCAAAGGACTCAGTCCAGGAAGCTTTCTCCTATCACAGCTATCACATTCTGACTGGCCTCTTACGAAATAGTTACAACCTCTGCTCTCTGTAAAGGCATTGATGCCTTTCGTATTTCACATGAAGAGCACAAGAAAAATGCCTCCCTCTCCTCCCCCCAAAGACATTCAAAGCCATATCTTCCGCCTTTTGGGACAAGACCCTAACCTTCAGCAGTGGATCACCTGCAGAAGACAATGGCTGCTGGGCTACACAGACACTGCAAGGTGGCTATCACCTATAGGCCAAGGCGCTTCCTAAGGAGGTGGTCGGTCGGGACTTGCAGAGGAGGCTCCTGGTATTAGCTCTGTCCTCGATTAGGTAACTTTGTGTTACAAAATGTAGGGCAACCTGACAGCAAGGAGTACAGGCCAGAACTGTCCCCCGAGACATTCTGCCCACAGCTGAATATAAACGGCCTCGGGCAGCACTCAGCTGTCGGTCACCCACGGGCGGCCGATCCAGTTAGGCTCTCTGGTGAGGAGACAGCCCAGGTGCCTTTCTGGTGAGGCGGCGTCCCTGGTGGCTGCCCCGAGAGCCAGCCCAGGCCCGGCAGGTCCACGTGCGGCAGCCGGGCACAGCCAGCCCGGCCGCGGTCCGGCAGTAGATCCGGGGGCGGCATACCCAGCCGCCCCCAGCTCCCCGGCCAGGGCAGCCCGCAGCTCTCTCCCCTGCACCGGTCCCTCAGTGCCGGCCTCTCCCGGCTCTGCGCCCCGGGCATTGCTGGCAGAGGGAGGAGCAAACCGGCCTAATCGCAGCCGGGTTCCTAGCACCGGTTGATAATCCGGGGTGCTGCCGGCAGAGAGAGGGGTGACGGCTGGGCAGCAGCGGGGTGACGGGAATGCGCCTGCTGGCACCGGCACCTGTGGGCAATTTACGGGGCAAAAAGGGTGACCGACATCTTTCGGATACGAAGTCGGGACGGCAGCTGGCCCGGGAAGAGGAGTCTGCTCCTTGCCCCCCGCTGCCGCATCCCAAGGCACCGCGGCATCCCCTTGACAGCCGCCGCCCCGCTGCAGCTCTCGGTCATGCCGCCCACGGTTCGCCTGCCCAGCCCGGGCGCCGCGCACCAGCCCCGGCGCCGCGCCCGCCGCAGACCTTGGACAGAGCCTCGGCGGCCGGTACCGGCTGCGGCACGTCCTCGCAGCGGCCGGGGCCGGCACCCTCCATCCGTTCCTCCGTCCCTCCCTCCCTCGCAGAGGCGGAGAGCTGCTGCTCCTCACCCAGCTCCTTCATATACTCCTCGAAGCCCTCGCTGGAGATGAGGCACCATTTGCCTAAAAACGCATCGATGGCCATGGCGGCGGAGGCGCTGGGGCTGGCTGTGTCCCTTGGGAAGCGCAGAGGTAGGAGAGCGGGCTGCAGCGGGGCCGCGACCAACCTTTATAGCCGGGGCCGACGACATGTGCCGCCGGCGAGAGCCAATGGGGCGCCCGCCGCGCCCCGGCCCCTTCCCCGCCGAGCCCCCGCCCGGCGAGTCCCGCCCGCGGCGGCGGCGGCAAGAACGGGCACGTCGCGTCGCGGCCCTGCCCGCCCTCCTCCCGCACACACGGACACACGTACCCTTTGTCTGTACCCCGGCCCGGGAAACTGCGCCTAGAACGGGGGGACACTGCTGGAGCCATCCCGCCACAGGATGCTTCTTGGGGCACAAACACCACCCTGCACCTCCTGTGGTGAAGCAGTCCTGCCCACGGTGCCCCTGGGGTCCAAAAGTGGTCTCCAGAATTTTGGTTCCCCGGGGACATTTTTGTGAGTCTGGGGGACAGATTCCCCAATGTCACCGTTCTTTGCATACCGTTTTATAGAGAATTCAAGAGCAAAGGAGCATCAGACATAATTATTGGACTCGATGATCTCAGAGGTTTTTTCCAGCCAGAATGAATGACCAAATGGCACAGCAAGAGAGCAATAAGGGGTCAGTATCCCAGTGCAGTTTATGGGGTTTAAGTGCAAGCCTTCCCAATATCCCCACGAGCCCTACTGGGGTATCACATGTTACTGAGCTACCGTACCCTGTAGATTGCTATGACCTGGGAGTGGACGTGTTGCACACAGTGATCAGTGATCAGGTAGCAAACAAGATCAATCCAAACACAAAACTAGTGCAGGTATCTACAGCGTACAGGACAAATCAAAGCCTGAACACAGCCTCGTGCTTCATCTCTGGGGAAGTGTAGATCTAGTCCCTTGGGTTCAGTCCATACTGAGCTGCAAGATCCTGATTCCTGCATCTCAAAAGAAAGAGCAGCTGCCAGCACTGTATGCTGGGACAGAGGTGCCATGAGGTGACAGCAACATAGCATTACCAGGCTCCCTGAGTTTGGGTCAGTCTTTTGTCACATTCTGTCAGGTGAGCAGAGATTTACTGTCATATTCTGTGAAAAAGCTGCTGCTTTCTAAGTCACAACAGAAATCCTGATGTACACCCAAGGGCTGTTTCCCACGTCAGGATTATAACAATTTCTGGCCCGTTTGGTCTCGTGTCAGGCTGAGTGAAGCCCATAGCTATTTTCTTTTGAACAGAAAAACAAAAACCTGAAGATACACCTAGTGCCTGGAGCTTTTTGATGGAGTAGCTGTGGCTTTGTTCCTCTGCTATGGAGGAGTTTGAGACAGAGATGTCAAAACCAGAGAAGACTGCAAGGTCTCTGGCTGGTTCCTGCATTTCACAACATGAGAAGATGTCATGAATCCAAATGTTTTGGTGCAAGGAGGATGTTCCTCTTTACATTTGGCAGTGACGTAACTTAGTGGAGCCAAAGTGAAGCCGTTTGAAGGCTCAGTACTTTCTAGAAAAGGTCAGATTTGTCACACTCTAAGTAATCAGCTGGGTTTTCAACTGGGGTTTAAAAAAACTCTTCTGACTCTGCTTCTCTACTGAGCTGCCTTTAATTACCTTCCACTTCTCTGACTATATGCTTGCTTTTAATATGCAAACAAGACTGCAGCGTCTGCTCATAAGGCAGCAAGCCACGTTGCTTTTTTTTGTCATTAAGTAGGTGCACTGAAACACAAGACTGGCAACTTCCTCCCACTTTTTTTTGCTTTCTTTGGTCTTGCTCAAGAGTCTGGAGAGTAAATTTTAAATCAGGCCACTGTTTACTACCTCATTCATGGCAGCAGAAATTAAATGCCCTCCATTCTGCAGTCCCTTTCTGGATGCTTGCGGAAAGGGTAAATCAAAAGCAATTAGATGGGGGATCAAAGAGAGTCAACCTGCAGGAATTAGCAAGTCTTCGGTTTTGAAAAACAGGGACCATTTCTCGAAATAGAAATCCTGGCTTTGCTCCATGTATCCACATTTCTACAGCGCTGCCTGCAGATGGCTTGTGATATGCAAATCCTGTTCAGGTGTAAGTGCTGATAATGCAAGCAGGAGATGTAAAATCCACTATTTCCATCTAGTGGTGAGACAGAATTCCAAGACATGCAGCTACCTACCTGTGCAGTGTTGCTATGGTTTTGAATTCTCCCACAAGTAATTTGGTTTGATTTATCCTCCTTACAAAATTTTCAAGTCTAGACATGCATGTTCATGTAAGATGTAAGAAGAAAAGAGCATCTTATCTCTCTTTTATGAAATGCAGAGTGTTAGGACACAGGTTTGGGTGTTTCTTTAAGGCAATTTTTACAGATTGAAATCTTTTGCAAATTAAGGCAGTGATCTGTGTTAGTGGCTGTCATACTGTTGATGCCACACCTCAACATTTCTATTAAATAGTGCTGAAATCTGTGGTATCCACATAGCAAAGAAAATATTTTAAGTACTTAGAGGGACCATAGATGTATCCTTTGGGGCTGCAAAATGTATGTTCATTTTTGCTATGACTGTATATATATTAGTCCAATAGGGCTTGTACCTTGGGAGACAAGATCAAACGGTCAGATATTCAGAGGTGCTTGGGCCACAGGGATTTGTCTCTAAATCCCAGTTCCTGCCTGGTTTGAGGCTGACACTGTGGTCAGATACGTTTTATGTGTAGTCTCAAGATAAACACAAAGAGCAGCAGCAAACAGATGTGTTCATGTGAAAAGTGTGGAACTGCTATGCCACGTGTCACTGTTTCAGCACAGGTATCTGGGCTCTCTGAAGTTTTGCTCATTTCCATGTGAGACTATATGTTGTTCAAGAGAAGGAGAATTAAAGTTACAGGGAGAAATGTACATTTTTCTGTGGAAATTAGCTGCACAGAAAGCACGTAGCCAGTTAGGAGCCACCACCTTGGCACCTTGGGTGAATGTTTTCCTGAGGTAGTCAAGCCCTTGTATCTCGGGGGGGCAGGAGGGAGGAGGGATGGGATATTACACACACAAAAAAAGGACCAAGGCAAAAGAATGCACAGACACCTGCATTCTATTCCTTTAGGCAAGTGTGCGACGTGCAGTGATGCTTCATGTGACCTGAGAGTTGTGAAGCTGTGGCCAGCAGTGCTTGAGGTTTCTCTTCACGTAGCCATGGGATTACCCACTACATGCCAGGTCAGACATATTTCATCTTCCCAAGTCATAACAGCTGCTG
Organism: Pogoniulus pusillus; assembly: GCF_015220805.1. Classification (NCBI taxonomy): domain Eukaryota; kingdom Metazoa; phylum Chordata; class Aves; order Piciformes; family Lybiidae; genus Pogoniulus; species Pogoniulus pusillus. The sequence continues at coordinate 24,121,502 of NC_087277.1, forward strand.
CTTGGACAGGGCAGAGCACCACCACCTCCTGGTCTGCAATGTATCTCTGGATCAGGTTGCATAGGAGGTGTAAGCTTTTCCCTAGAGCTTCACGCATGAAACTGCCCATACGTTTCATTTGGAAGGAAAACAATCTGATATACTTTACTGAGTCAAAGGGAAGATCTTCTTTTCCTTCTAGTACACAGACATCATTTATGTATAGTTCCTTCTCTAAGTCAAGATGACTTCTTAAGAGAGGCTTTAAAAATTGCCCAGGAAAGCTGTATGCCACAGCCCAAATTTCACTTTTTGGCCTATCTTTAGCTGTGAAAATAGTTAAAGTATCCCATGAATAATCACTACTCACCCCCAAGGCATGGATGAGAAAAATTGCATAGGTAGCACAGCTTTGTTTCTGTTTCCTTGTTGTACAAGTGTGGTTTTCCCTTCCCAGCCTTGTCATCACTGAGCAGACATGATGAAACATGTGCTAGGGTTGCATAGCTGGCCTAGGTAGGCTTTACCCCAGCTCAGGAGCTATGTGTTTGGGCAATACTAGACCAGGGATTATGAAACAACACATGAACCTACAGGTTTTCATTTGTATGTCAACAGGCACAAGATCTTCTAGTGTATCAGCATTTCATTACCTCTGAGCTGGAATAGCTGGGCATGGCCTGTGTTTTATCAATGAATTTTGTATGCCACATCTCACCTTTCAAGTCAAAACAAAGCTATTCTGCTCCCCGGCACAACTTAGCTCCAGGAACGTGGATCTGAGGAGACTTTGCTGTGGATCTGGCCATTGCTGCCCCTGCTGTGGGTGGGCAGGTGTCTCGGGCAGGCAGGCACAGCACTGAGACCTGAGCCGAGCAGAGCCCTGGCCCTGGCTGACACCCCCAAGCTTTACTGTAATTCAGTTGAAGTGCAGGGGCCTCACTGTCCTCCATACTGCCAGCAGCATCTCCAAAGCCAGCATAAAGGGAAACGCAGGACAGAATTTATGGGGTGACAGCTCACCGGTTGCAGCTTGCCTCAGTGACAGGAGAGAAAGCTGCAGAACCTGCAGTGTCCAGAAAGAGCACTCCAGGCTTCGTTTTCCTCATTCCAGACGAAAACAACCCGACATCAACTCCAGACCAGCTCAGAATCAACATAGCCATTGCAAAGTTAAAATTTGCAAGATCTCTATCTTCTGCAGAGATCAGGGTGGCTACAGATTGCCCCTAGCTGTAGTTTTAGCGCTGAAAAGGCATTTGATCCACATAAACAAAAAGCCTATTAGCAGGGAATACCTACTCACAGAGGAGCAGAAAGAGAATACACTGACATGACCAAAAAGCTGCCTCAGATGTACATAATCTCAGATGCAAAAAGGATCATCCCAAAGTTCTGTAACTAAAACTGAATAAAAACCAGAAGTCCTTTCTGTGTGGTCCAAAGCTGTAAGAACATAAAGATAAGGACAAGGAATGAGAACAAATCATTTGGAATAAACAATGATAAAAGATTTTTTTCTTCTAGTGATGAGCAGTTAGCCCGTGAAATTTAGAATCACAGACTGCAGATGTGCCTAATGGATTTAGAAAGAGTGTATCAAGTTTTAGGGTTATTTGGGTTTGGTTGTTGGGTTTGTTTTTTTGGGGTTTTTTTTGACTGCATATTATGGGTTACATTATTAAATATTTTAATTGACAACTGCAAAGGTAACCTCATTTAAAAAAAAAGTTTCTTTTATACTTGTATAAATTTTACTACTTTGCATTCTTGGGATGCCACAAAGAAGAGTATCACAGCTGTAGAAACCTGGAGGGCAGAGCCTGACACTTTCTTGCTTTATAGATGGTCTTCTCAGTGGGATGTGGATATCAGCAGTGGAGTGAGAGGAACTGTGGCTGCTGATCTTCATCTTGAGCAAAATCCTGTCATAAAGTGTTTAGAGTATATGCAGCTTGTCTACCAGGTCAGGGCTTCCAAAGGACTTCACTCTGGAGGAACCAGGGCTTGGGCATGAAATAGTTCCCCAGGGCACTGTTGATGCTAATTTGGTTTTTGGGGTTTTTTTGTTTGTTTGTTTTGTTTTACAAAATGCACAAGTCTCCTCACAGCTGCAAACAGCTGGAAAATGTAGGCTTCCAGTTCAGACTTGCCTTTTGGAGAATACCTCCTCTTTCATGGACAGTAGAAGAATATAGGGGGGGAAAATCACTTGGAAGCTGAAGCCAGTTTTTACTACTATCCCATTGCCAACACTCCCAGTTTGCCAAGTGTGTTCAAAAGATCTTCTAAGGAAATTCTTGCCTCTGGCATCTCAGGCAGTCATGCAGAACCAGCAGGTATTCTCCACTTGAAAAGATTCCTGCTGTTTGGGTTTAGGTCCTTGATTCCTCCTAAAGATAGGATCTTATGTACCTGACATCTAGGCCAGAGAAAATCTGTAAGGAGAAAAGAAATTACATCACAGTTCCTTGATGTCTTCCTATACTTCTGCCTCAAGATGGTTTCTGGTACTGACCATGGCACTTTTATGTGCAGCTTGACACTGATCTAGGTATGTGAAGAAGGAAAGGAAGAATTAATCGTCTGGCTCTTGTCTTTGCCATTTCCAGTAACTACTGTGAAATTTATGAAAGAAATGGATTCTGAGGACAAGTTCTGTAAAGCTCCACCTAGAAAAAGAGGCTCTATAAATTTCATTAAAATAGTTTATTTTATTTGTGCAAGTGATGTGAACAGCTGAGGCTCAGCAGTAGCAAAAAGACAATTCAGTGTGTCTGTGCATGAGCCAGGTTTGGAAAAACAGGCTGGCTTCATGTGCTGACCATGCTATTTTCACAGTAAGGCTGGTCTTTCGAGTCCTTGCTGAGAAAGGGTGGAGGGCTCAAAAGAATCAGAGAAGTAGCACCTAAGGGAGGGAGGAAGGAACCTGATGCTTTGCCTCCTATCTGTCCTCTAAAATTCCTGCAGGGATTGCCAGTCTGAGTTGTGAAAACCTTTTTGTGAAGGATTGATCTTTCCCAGGCTTTGTTCCTATCGACTGAGTATTCCCTTCACAAACAGGACTGCTGGTCCTCTTTTCCGGCACTTCTGTTCTTTCCAAACTTAAGCAAGTCAAGCTTGCTTCATGCAGTTAGATAACAAATGTGGAGATCTTCTTTCATACACCATTAACTTCTGCTGGCAACACCTGGAGTCAAGCAGACTCTGTGCTCACCTTAACTCTACTCTCAAGCACCCTTTTGAGACCAGAGGCATGATCATAAAAGGTCAGCAACTTGTTTGCCCTCACAGCTCCAACATGTATCTGTGGGCATGGGTTTAGCTGTGTAAAACCTTGAGAAGGTCAGCTCAATGTAAAGACAGTTTGGTTTTGAGATAATCAGAAGCACCGCTAGCCATTTGTGTTACCCTGTCCCAACATTCCTCAGCACCATTAGTGAGGTTGTGCAGGGAGAACAAGCAGTGGTCTACCAGGAGCAAAGCACCTCGGCTCCTTGGAGATCCTGGAAGCTCCTGGCAGACAATTAAAAAGGTTCAGAAGAGTGACTCTGTCCAGGGGGAAAAGGTGAGAATGGAGACCAGAAAGTATCAGGAAGGATAAAAGCTGTTAGCCAGAAAAGGATGGGAGGGGAGCCAAGTGCAGTTGGCTGAGGCACTGCTGATAGTGACCTGTCAGTCTGAAAGTGACTCCAAACCACCCGGTGGAGAATCAGGCCCCAGCATCCAGGGAAAGTGGCCACAATTCTTAAACTGCAAGGGGTGTGTCCATCTGCAGGGGAAGCTTGTGTGCAGAAGATGCATTTGGGAGCAAAAGTCTTGAGAACTGCTACACACAGTCAAGGATATTTATGTTGTTAATTTTGGGGGGCTTCCTAATACCATATAAACACCCATGTCATTCAGAATTCACATATACTAAAGGGGAAGAACTAGGAAAAGCCAGCCAAAATGAATGCATTCTTCCACATCCAACTGGGCAAATTACTTGTGAGCAATTCTCTGGAATTTTGCACATCCACATACAGCAAAAAACATATCAGATTGTAATAAAGCATTTGAGATTTAAATATTCTCACTCTTTTAAGTGGGATTTGCACAACAATACTGTGTTCTACCCAGTTTTTCTGACATGAAAATTGTCCACATTCAAATTCTTACAAAGAACAGAATCTGTACTGGCCATACGTACCAGCTCTGAAAGCATGTTGCTGCTTGGTTCCACCTTGCCAGAAAGGCATCAGGGCATTGCCATTTTGTACCTGTTTGGCCCAGGTAGTAGTTCAAACTTGCTGAAGAAACACTGTCAGTGCTGCTCCCAGTTGGAATCTTGAATGGAGATACCATTACCTATTTCTAGAAAGAGTTCTGCAGGTATTTTAAAGGGAAGTATAGAAGTATATTGACAAACCAGAGCTACCTGAATGGCACACTCATCTATTGCAGGACAACAACTTGTAAATAACAGGAACTGTAGGACAAACAGGCCTAAGATGATTCTAGTCACTGTTTTCAGCCTCCAGGCATTAGCGATCCAGACATTTTGATGTCATCACCTGCTACCAGAGAATCATTCTGGTTGGAAAAATCCAACCATTCACTAACTCTACCAAGGCTGGGGCTAAACTATGACCCTCAGCGCTGCATCTCTGTCTCTGTTTAACACCTCTAGGGATTCAGCCACCTTCCTGGGCATTCTGTTCCAGTGTTTTGAGAACCCTTGCAGTGAAGTAGTTTCTCTAGCACACCTTGAGTTCAGTGTCCTGGTGAAGTTGCAAGGAGCTGCCTTGCCAACGCTATTTAAACAGTGTTGCTTTTAAAGAGTATCCATTTACAAATCTCAGCACAAGCTCGAAATAGTTCCATATTTGTGCCCTGAATCTGCTGCCAGATGACCTTTGGAAATAACTATGCTAGGCATCTTGCTGAGAGGCAGGAGTGCAACGTGGTGTTGATGGTACTGTACCTGAGAGTCTCAACACTGGAGCTTTCACCTCCATTTTCATTATGAATTGAAGCAGAAAAAACTGATGCACATGAAACACGGGTGCAATGGACACCTTCACCCTGCACAGGCTGAGGAGGTATCAATCCTCCCAAAGCCATGGCTTTGCTGTAAAGATGAGACAGACACCTAAGCACTTCAGTATAGTTCAGCAAAGGGCTGTAATCACTAAACAAAGCTCTCCCTTTGATCTTTATAAAATACTTACTGAACCCTCCCTAAAGTGAGTGACAAAAATACTACAAAAGTGAACTTCAAACATAGTCCTTTACTCCAAATATCACAAAAACCTAACATATTTCCCTTTGAGCCAAACTTAGCTACTTTCATGCAGGATGAGTAGCTGTACTGTGTGCTCACAGTCCCATTATCTTGTTACTTTAATTGCTGAGCTGAATTTACCTTCAGGTGGCCAAGAGAGCCAATGGCGTCCTGGCCTGGATCAGGAATAGTGTGGCCCAGTAGGATGAGGGAGGTTATTCTGCCCCTGTACTCAACACTGGTCAGGCCACACCTTGAGTGCTGCGTCCAGTTCTGGGCCCCTCAATTCAAGAGAGATGTTGAGGTGCTGGAACATGTCCAGAGAAGGGCAACAAAGCTGGTGAGGGGCCTGGAACACAGCCCTGTGAGGAGAGGCTGATAGAACTGGGATTGTTTAGCCTAGAGGAGACTCAGGGGTGACCTCACTGCTATCTACAACTACCTGAAGGGAGGTTGTAGCCAGGTGGGGGTTGGTCTCTCTGCCAGGCAACCAGCAACAGAACAAGGGGACACAGTCTCAAGTTGTGCTGGGGGAAATATAGGCTGGATGTTAGAAGGAAGTTCTTGCCAGAGAGAGTGATTGGCATTGGAATGAGCTACCCAGGGAGGTGGTGGAGTTGCCGTCCCTGGAGGTGTTCAAGAAAAGCCTGGATGAGGCACTTAGTGGCATGGTCTAGTTGACTGGATAGGGGTGGGTGCTAGGTTGGACTGGATGATCTTGGAGGTCTCTTTCAGCCTGGTTGATTCTAAGATATGAAATGTCACACCTTCTTGTAAAAGAGGGGAAGCAAACAACAGGGACTTAGCAACAGGTGGGTTATAAGCAGCATTCTAAAATCCACCCTCTCTTTGCAACTTGCTCAGCTAAGTCAACAACAAAAACTTTCTGAGTTTTATTTGGGTATTTGTATTTAATAGTTTTGACAAATAATAAGCATTCTAATAGTACTGTGCATTCCACTGTATAGAAGCTTTGTAGGAAATAATGTCCAAAGAGATCTGTTTTCGCTGTCAATTTAATAGCTAATGTGCATTAATCACATTCATATGCAAATACATGTGATAGTCTGTCAGGCAGAGGACTGAGGCAGCTCCTTAGAAAGAGGCATTCAAGCATCTTAAGCCACTCTGACCCACTAGTGTTAGAAGATAGGTTGATCCACGATGTTTTCCTTCAGGGGAGGGTGGGCAATGTTAAAATGGTTCCTCCTGTGGCATGTTAAACTGCTTGGTGTTTTGGTCATCTCTCTTTCAGTTTTAGTTGCACAGGAGAAAAAAAGCCTTCTGTGCAGCCTGCTGGTTTTAACACATGTAAATTCAAACACAGTTGGTTTTCTGCTCTTCAGGGACTGCTCCTCTTGCTTTTCTGCTCTTCAGTGACGACTCTTCTTGAGTTTCTGTTCTTCCTTAATGTCTTTTGCACTACATCTGGACCCCAATGCTGTTAACATCTCTACTGTTGTCAAGTTGGCTCCTTTCATTATCAAACGGTCTCCATCAGCTGTAAAGGAAAAAATGTTTAGAAGTCACAAAGTCTAAGTCACAATTACTTCAATGTGCAACAAACCCAAATATCCTGTTCATCTTGTCTGATTATAAAGTCTTCCATTTACCAAGGAATCTGATTATGCACCACCAACAATCAAACATATTAAACTGCATACAACACATGGAATTTTCACCTCTGTGCTGCATTATCGAAAAATCTGAAACATTTCTTTGGCTATACCTATAGCAGAAACACATATTTGATGAGAATGGCTCATACCATGCCCTCAAAGTCATCTAACAGAAGGAACAGAAGGCACTGGAAGACATAATTTCCATACATGGCTCAGCATTTTAGCAGCATGTTGTCTATGGTCTGTTTAACTTACTTCTTTAGCCAAAATAATAAATTGGTTGACACAGGCTGGTGGTTATAATAAATAAATGAAAAGAACACCAAAGCAAGCAGCAAGCATTAGATACTCTAGCATTCTAAAAGCAATTATTTAAAAAGAAGGAGGTGGCAGCATTGTAGCCAAGATAATTTTTTTTGCAAGATTTGCAAACACAGAAGCCATCCTCAAGCCCATACGACACAGCACTCTGTGTGGCTATCAAAGTTCCAGCCCCATGTCTGCCAACTACAAGGGCTAGAAACTCTTTATATGGAAAATAATTAGCTGTTAGGAAACTAAGAGTTCAGGGCTGTAGCTCTTGTCATTAGGGAAATAAATTGGTGTGTTTTTTATACTGTGAGAAATATTAAGCTTTACTGCTTAAGTCGCAACACATCAGAGTGAGGACAAGGTCAGGAAAGAGAGAGGCCTGGAGGGGGGGGAAAACAAGCAATGTCAACACTGAAGTAATTAGACTTTCCTAAGCAAAATGAAGTACAATCAACACTCTTGACACTTCTACTGATTCAGTAAATATATGAAAGTTAAAGAAAAGGGGTAGTAAGAATCAGTGGGAACTTTAATGGTCTCTATGACATATCAGTCCATTACAGCACTGCAGGAAGATGCAGCCAGAAAAAAGGACAAAAGCAGATTAGAGCCATCTGTTCACAGCCTGGAAACTGGAGTGCTTCCAGAACTGATGAAATCTCCATCATCAGTTCCCTGCCTGTTCACCATACCCTCAAAGGAAAGCAAAAATTTCTTCTGCATCAGTTGACCTCATTCTGCAAGTCCATATGCACATGTATGGTCATATCCATGAGCAGTTCCTTTGGACTGCATAGTAAGTCAGTCACTTGCATAAGCAACCAAAGGTACTCATCTTCTTAGTTCTCAAGACAGATGCCACCACCAGAGTTAACAGTAAAAAAATCATAGAAAGTGAACAGAATCTTACATCAAAACAGAGCTGCACTTACCTCCCTGGAGTCCTACCTGTCACCATACAAGTATGTCACACAAAAGTATACTTAACCTTAAAGTTAAGTCAGTTCTTTGATCCAAGATCAACTAAAGCTAACTGTATGTAGTACAGAGGCTTACAGCCATGTTTATGTAGACATTGGGCTGTTAGTGACTCCCTATTCCTTCTTTCTTCCTAGCTGCATACTGTCTAGCTACATGCCAGAACAAAAAAGAGTAAAAAGAAACAACCATAGAGACATGATATCATAACGACACAAATGCACAAGTTTGGGCTTGTTTTTAACTCAAGGTTTAAAATTAACTCCTTACCAAATTTGACATCTACAACTGGTTCAGATCCATCGTGCCTCACATCAGCAGTCACTTCACAGTTTCTGTTGGTGGCCTGGATGTTTTTATGGTTTATACGCTGAAGAAATTTTCTGCAAATATATTTGAAAATATATTAAGTAAGTTGCAGATAGAAACAATCGTTAAGTATTGTTGTAAAATGGGTTTGGATATCTTGATATTGCTGGGCAACAAAAGCATAAGCAAAACGGGATTTGTATTTAATCACTTCAGACAGGTACATCTTACAAGACAATCACTCTTTAAAATCCAAATGGATAGTCCTTATGTGCTAATGTGTAGAAAGCATACCCAAAGTTCCTGCAAAAATCCAGTGTATGCACTTTCTGCTTTTCTCTCAGCTGGGTTACTAACAATAATTTAAATAATCAGTAAACTAATTCTCATTTTTCCTTATACATCAGTTGCTTGCCAATGTTTTATTTTTAGTTTGAGACATTTATTGCTTGAACATCATCAGTCTTCTGTAGATTTCTGAAGTGCAAGACATTCTTGGTAGGTGAAGAGACGTTCAAAGTTAACTTGTGTTACTAAGGTAATTTCTAAAGCAGATCTAGCTGCAAAGACATTTCAAAACAACATTTTACAGTTGTTTGGTGCAGAACTTACATCACTTGAGAAGCATAATTCTGTTTTTCCAATAAGTAATTAACAGCAGTAGATGTTGCCCCCTTTCTCTCCCATTAACAGCATTTCGACTACAAGCTCAGCAGCCGAAGGCATCTCCCTTTGATAAAGCTAAATGCACATATCCACATGCAAGGGTCAATGCTTGGGCAGAGACCCACCAAAAATCAACACAGACCGAACAGTGAGTGCACTCTGGTAACGCGTAGCAAAAGCATTCTAAAACGTTACGGTTTTGCCTATTCAAGCTACTACGCCATAACAAACGCAAGCCTTCAAAGAGCAAGATCACGAAGGTAAAGTACAGCAGATGCAGAAGTTCGGGAAAAGGAGGTTCTTTTGCAGAGATAGAACACATGCTGTTTCCCTCATGATTTGCGACCAAGATCTTGGACAGCAAGTGACCGAGCACCGCAGTGCCAGAGGTTTGAACAGCTTTATTTTGCGCCTGCCACGGCCGCGACTGAGGCAGCAGCCGGTTGGGGCGGCCGCGCTCCCTGCTCCCCAGGAGCCCTCCACGCTTCCAAGGGCAGCAGCCACCAGGCCTGGCCCCAAGCCCTGCCGCAGAGCCCAAGAGCGGCCAAGGGCACAGGCCGCACTCCGGGCACATATAAACCCAGCCTGTACGGCCCCAAGTAAGTAAACGTCAAGGCAAAAAGTTCAGTCCCCGCACCGGCCGTGAGGCGCTCAGAACCCACGTCCCGAGGGCAGGAAGGGCGCTGTAGATGTACAGAGCAAGGAGCCCGGGCAAGGTCGCGCATAGGAAGAACTCAGGCCGCCGCAGAGCCAGGGCCACAGCTGCCCCCGCAAATCCCTCACCGTGTGCTCTCCACGTTGGTCTCGAAGGGACAGAATCGGACCACGATGCTCTTCACCGGCCGCAGCACCACGCTAATCTTGGACGCCATCTTCCTTCCGTCCCGTACTACAACTCCCAGCAGCCCCCGGGAGAGAGGCGGGCATCCGCCCCGCAGGCACCTGGGAAAGGCCGCCCGAGCCCTTCCCTCGCTTCGGGCGGCTGGCCCCGGGCATAGGCGGGCACCGGGGGTGACTGCCCGCCCGTGGCGCTGTGCCCGCGGTTTACCCGGCGAGCTTAGTTTGATACCGAGAGGCGCTGAGGACCGGGCACGTGATGGCTGAGGCAGGGAGGGAGAAGGGGCAGTCCGTCCCGGCTCCTCTCTAATGCTGTGACACGGTCCGTACACGCAGAGGGGAAAAAAGGGCGGAATTTGACATGGAATTCACTTAAAAGTCCTCCCCTGTGCTTTGCAGCAGAAGGAGCAAACCCTTGTGCTGTCAAGACTTGCATGCAGGAGAGGAAGAAAGCATGGGGCAACCCTTACGGGAAGCTACAGCGTGCAGTGTCCACAAACAGAAAGAGCAAGGTTGTTTCTGATTTCTTTACGTTAAATCTTTGTGACCTGATAGCTTTTGGTATCTTCCAGAAGCAGTTCGTTTAATACAACCCAACAGACAAGGATATTAGTGAGGGTCACTAAAACAGTAGCCTACACATCTAATTACTGACGGGCAGTACTTCGCACTCAAGCAGCAGAGAGTTTAGCGAGCGGGGCTGGTGGCGGGAGCGAATGCGTGTGGTGTTTTGTGAGGGGTTAGCTAGAGGGGCTGGCGGCGGGAGCGAATGCGTGTGGTGTTTTGTGAGGGGTTAGCTAGAGGGGCTGGTGGCGGGAGCGAATGCGTGTGGTGTTTTGTGAGGGGTTAGCTAGAGGGGCTGGCGGCGGGAGCGAATGCGTGTGGTGTTTTGTGAGGGGTTAGCGAGAGGGGCTGGCGGCGGGAGCGAATGCGTGTGGTGTTTTGTGAGGGGTTAGCTAGAGGGGCTGGCGGCGGGAGCGAGTGCGTGTGGTGTTTTGTGAGGGGTTAGCTAGAGGGGCTGGCGGCGGGAGCGAGTGCGTGTGGTGTTTTGTGAGGGGTTAGCTAGAGGGGCTGGCGGCGGGAGCGAGTGCGTGTGGTGTTTTGTGAGGGGTTAGCTAGAGGGGCTGGTGGCGGGAGCGAGTGCGTGTGGTGTTTTGTGAGGGGTTAGCTAGAGGGGCTGGCGGCGGGAGCGAGTGCGTGTGGTGTTTTGTGAGGGGTTAGCTAGAGGGGCTGGCGGCGGGAGCGAGTGCGTGTGGTGTTTTGTGAGGGGTTAGCTAGAGGGGCTGGCGGCGGGAGCGAGTGCGTGTGGTGTTTTGTGAGGGGTTAGCTAGAGGGGCTGGCGGCGGGAGCGAATGCGTGTGGTGGTTTGTGAGGGGTTAGCTAGAGGGGCTGGCGGCGGGAGCGAATGCGTGTGGTGTTTTGTGAGGGGTTAGCTAGAGGGGCTGCGCACCTGCTGTCTGAACAAAGGGTTTGCGTGTCGGTGTGGATGGTGTCAGCTCTGCGTCCCCACTAGGTGGCAGAAACCTCCCGGAGAAAATGGTGCCGCGGTCTCATAGCTTCGCTCTGCTCAGCGGCACCAAGAACTCGGGAATGTTAGAGGTAACGTGGAATAAACCCACGAGCAATGGCATTTAAAGGCATGTTGCGAACTTCTGTGGAATATTCAGTGCAGACCCATGATTCCCGTTAGAGGAATTCCAAATATCTGGCTTCCTTCGTAAAAGGTAACTTGTTCTTGGAAGATTATCTTTGCTTATTGGAAGTCATCTTTTTTAACAAATTACTGGGGACAATCATAGAAACAGGGTTGGAAGGGACCACAAGGATCAGCCAGTTCCAACCCCCCTGTCATGGGCAGGGACACCCTACCCTAGATCAGGCTGGCCACAGCCTCATCCAGCCTGGCCTTAAACACCTCTAGGGACTAGGCCTCAACCACCTCCCTGGGCAACCCATTCCAGGCTCTCACCACTCTCATGCTGAAGAACTTCTTCCTCACATCCAGTCTGAGCCTACCTACCTGCAGCTTTGCTCCATTCCCTCTAGTCCTGTCACTCCCTGATATCCTGAAAAGTCCCTCCCCAGCTTTTTTGTAGGCCCCCTTCAGATAGTGGAAGGCCACAATAAGGTCACCTGGGAGCCTCCTCTTCTCCAGACTGAACAGCCCCAACTCTTTCAGTCTGTCCTCATAGCAGAGGTGCTCCAGCCCTCTGATCATCCCTGTGGCCCTGCTCTGGACACACTCCAGCATTTCCATATCCTTATTGTAATGAGGGCTCCAGAACTGGATGCAGTAAGAGAGGCTCTCTGAGAACGAGGGTGTGCTAGGCCTGACAGGAGAAACAAATGACTTCTGCAAACACAAAACCAGTCTCACAAGTGCAATATTATGGAGCATATCTTTGTAAGAGCAATGGACAGAGAATGGTTAAGATCACAAAGTCACTATAAAATACCGGTGCCACATGTTGGGATGACTCCCTTAGCACATTGGAGGAGCACTTAGTGTGCTGAGTCATAAGAATATAAACCAGTCAGTGATTTCTGTCTGGTTTTGTTCCTTTGAACTGCATACTTTTGCCCCGTTTGCCAGCTACTGAATTTAAGAAGTACTGCATATCAACTAAGGAAAGCTTTTATGGGAGTGAATAAACAGATTCCCTAGTTGCTCTTTACTCCTTGTCTGAGGTTAACAGGTGCCGCCAGAAGTGTTTGCTAAAATGATATTCAGCCTTAAACTGGCTGGAAAGACAGTGTGCCACTTCATCACTTTTTAAACTCAATTTCTTTGAGGATCATACTGAAGTTGTTCAAGCTACACTTTCATATGTGGCAGAGCAAAAGCTTTACTTCCTCTGGTTATCTTCCCTGTCTAATAAATACTACACTGAAGAGGTGCATCTGTCAGTTGAGTTTCATGTTGGTTTTCATATAGAGTTGTGTGGTGATTTGGGTGTTCTCTGCCCCCCCCCCACTTTGGAAATCCCCCCAGACTAGATTCAGACAGCTCTGGAAATCTGAATGGAGCTTATATTTACAGCTTAGCAGAACATACAAGCAGATATTTACAGTATATACAGTTATATACAGAAATATACAAGGTAAAGGTAATACAGAAACACAACAGCCCTCCCAGAAACCTGAGTCCCTAGGAGGGGCTCCCAACCACCCTTCCACCTTCTCTCACCCCTCTACCTTACCGCAGACATTGTCTTGTGCCCCAAGGAAGAATGGAGGGTCGGCCAGGGGGTTAGGAAGCAAGTGGATTCATCAGAGAGACGAAGGGTGAGGTTAGAGAGAAATGCAGCCCACAGCCCAAATAGTGACTCCCTTATCTATGTCTGGTTTCTTGTTCTTATACCTCTCAGCAAGCCTATGAGTGAAGTAGACATCTCCATTGTTTCTCAGCCTGTGATCTAATACTTCTCACCAAAACATTCTAGCGAGCTTCAAACTAGCACAAGTTGCCTCCAACAAAGACAGTTCATTATCATAACAGCACAAGGCACAAAGGTGAAATGAAACGAATGCCAGCAACCCAAGGTTAGCACCTGAAGCCTTTAGGTCTGGTACCTGGGCTTGAAACTCCAGGTAGTTTAAAAGTGCATATTTTTATGTTAAAGGTCCTTGCATACAAGGACTGTGAGGTCACAGGTACATTCCTTTTACACAGACCTAACTCTTAATAGAGACTTTATCATCATTTAAGAGGGAATAGATTACCTGAAGTGCACGATTTGGACAAAGCTGGGGTACTGGAATTCAATCTGTGTTTTCAAAGGATTTGTGAAGGTTTGTCTGTGCCTTTTACAACTCTTCACACGTTTTAAAGAGCTCAGCAGTACTTTTGTACTGCTATGTTAAGGACATGCTTCAACATTGTGAATATTGTAAGCAAAGCAGTTTGTTATTACTGTCTTGTGCTAAGAATAGCCATGCCTATAGATTGATGTCTTAAGTTATTGATATTGTCAGCAAGCTATAGTAATACTGCTCAACTGAATGTGGTGACCAGCCAAGACAGCCTTTGTTTGCACTTTAATTCTTTCCATGGCAAGAACTTTCACTTGATGTTCAGCAAAGCTTATTTGTGCAACAGTTTTAACGTCTATTTTTATGGACTGCAAGAAAGTATCTAGACATTAAATAAATGTAAGCCTGAGAATAGCTACTAAGGCAGATAAAGGTGGAAGCATGAAGTGCCTAGTCACTAGACTTACAGGAAGTAGAATCATAGAATCAAGCAGGTTGGAAGAGACCTCCAAGATCAGCCAGTCCAACCTAGCACCCAGCCCTAGCCAGTCAACTAGGCCATGGCACCAAGTGCCTCATCCAGGCTTTTCTTGAACACCTCCAGGGACAGTGACTCCACCACCTCCCTGGGCAGCCCATTCCAATGGCAACTCAGTCTCTCTGTGAAGGTGTCAAATTAGGAGATTTTTATCTAACCATTTTCTGTAAATAGTTTCAGTTCATTTTATCTATTAACTAAGTAAAAGTTATGTTCCCAAGAGTTACATTGTAAAGAATTCTTAGTACCTGACTGGAAGGCCATATTTCTTTAAACTTAAAAACATATTGATGTCAGTGACAAGCTGATAAATTCAATACTGCAATTCCAATATCAAGGTAATTTGCAGTCCTTTGAAGCAACGATAAACATTCTTTATTGTCAATTTAAATATACCGCCACATCCTTCACATGAAGCTCATTGTGTGTTTGCAGTCCTATGCTTAGTTAGTAACTCCATGCTAAAACTTCTGGCATCAGGGTAAAGAATCTGTTGATCTCGACCTGATCCTAGAGTAACAGGTATGTTTGGTTAAAAGCCTGCACAGCACAGGAAGGCTGTGATTCAGCTGATGTCACACAAGAATTCCAGATATAGGCAGTGATACGTACACACTTACTGCAGCAATTAGAAGAATAAAGATCTGAGCCATGTTGAAGTATTTGTCAGATATCTCCTTAGGTGATTATAGTAGTAGTTTAATAATTAAATTATACTAATTGAAGTAAGCATGTCAGAAGAGAGAGGAGAACAAATAAGATAATGCAGGAGTTGTTAAACATACAGAAGCTGTATTATGTAAACAGTGGACAGCAGATGACAATTTAGATAGATATTCCCAGGGATTTTATTTTACACAAATGAAATTAGGACTGTATGGAATAAAGAGTACACATGTGGGTATATCTCAGCAGTTAATGCAGTAATGAAGCAAGTATCATTTCTTAGAGCAGTGGTTTTCAACCTGTGGACCTATAGTAATTTGTGGACTATTTGCAGGTGGATTCATGAAAGATTGTTTTGAATTTTTTTTTTTTAAATCTGAATTATTTGAAAATCTAATTTTTACTGTTGGTAGGCTTCCAGAGAGGATCCAGGAGTCTCAGAGTCCACTTGAAAATTGTGGGGATCAGTAAACGCTAATCATTAAGGGATAAGTGGCCATGTTCAGCTGTGAGATATCTCAGTGTGGGATAGCAGATTATTGGTTACCAGCCTAGTTCCAAAAGGCTGGATCTTCCAGACAGGGTATCTTAATGTTTTAAAAATATCAAAGATTGTTTTCTATGTCACTCTAACCAGAAGAAATCATGGCAATTCTGATTCAGTCTTGAATTCATCATTGCATATTCAGATTTCACTGATCCTCAACTACCTGGCTAAGTTGTAGCCAGGTGGGGGTTGGTCTCTTCTCCCAGACAACCAGCAACAGAAGAAGGGGACACAGTCTCAAGTTGTGCCAGGGGAGGTGTGGGCTGGATGTTAGAAGGAAGTTCTTCACAGAGAGAGTGATTGGCATTGGAATGGGCTGCCCAGGGGGATGGTGGAGTCACCGTCCCTGGAGGTGTTCAAGAAAGCCTGGATGAGGCACTTAGTGCCATGGTGTAGATGACTGGATAGGGCTGGGTGCTAGGTTGGAGTGGATCATCTTGGAGGTCTCTTCCAACCTGGTTGATTCTATCATTCTAAGTTAAATATCTTGGGACCCTTTGGATAAACAGTTCAGCTCTTATCTTTATTCACTTCCTTTTGTGAAGTAGATATACATTAAACAGAGAATGTATGAGCCACAGATCTCCAACATTTGTGTTTAGATTTATGTATACAGTTTTTGTTCATATATGGAAGGTGCAGGATCAAATTTAACTTAGGTCAGTTACCTTTCCCTTTGTAGTATTGATTAATAAAAATTATCCACATGAATCAACACTATAACACTGGAAATATTTGCATTGCATTTATTTTTATCTTGCTTTCCCATTTTATAATGAACTAGCAATGTATAAAGCCATTAAGAATTAAAATTTCTTTTCCAAAGATCATTTCTAGCAGTAAGCAAGTTTATGTGTGCTTTACTAAGGCCTTAAGAAGAAGCTTAGTGAGAAACAAACATTTGCAAACAAGTATTACCACACTAAAATAGTTTCAAGATAACATTCAAAGGATAACTGCTTTAAAATGAAGGTGGAGAAACTGCACTTAGCCATGTAAATCAATCTCCATCACATCTGCAATGCAGGAGTACCTTAATTTACTCTCTACTGTAATCCCTCCCAACAACTCCATGTCAATAAATCAACATTTTCCAAAGAGACCTTTTCATGCAACATGCATCAGTAGTGTATTGATTCCAAGTACAGGAGCAATGTGAGGTCTGGGTGACAAGATCTGTCCTTGTCTATGTGTCCCTTGTACAGTGGTAGTTGTGTTTGTCTGGCACTACTACAGTTAAAATTATGTCTGACCATTCATAGTCCACTCCCATGCTACAGCCACAAAAAGGGTTTGTCACTGCAGACACTGTTGTCCAAACTAGTACGAGTGATGCTCTTGCAGTGTCTAGAGAGAATGAAGTTCACCATGTGAGAAATTTCGGCAGCAATGCAGAGCACAGAAGCAGTTGCCTTTGACACCTCACAACACGTTTCCAGCAGTAAGGCAGCTCCCTCACTGTGATGAGGCAAACATCTCTGCTGCCTCATCTTGTGCTGCTTTCTGTGGGGCTTTCACCTCACTGTAATCAACTCATAGAGGACCATGTTTCTTCTCTTAGTCTGATACAACTTTATATAACCTACTGCAGTTATTGCTTTGTGATTCGTTTTCACAGTTTCTGACCTTTGACATCAGTGTTGCCTCACTGATGTGTGTACTCAACAACAACAACAACAACTGGAGAGTGTACTCAAGTATGTCACAAGGATTTTTGCTTTATGTTGTACACCTTCCTTATCCAGTATAGGAGTATTCTTGTCTGTTTATAGGTCACTGCAGCAGCTCAGTGAGTAAAATTCTTCTAGCAGATCAGGTTCTGGAGAAATTACTTGTATTGCTTTCAAATATTGCCTCTCTACCATATTTTTCACTGTACTTACAGCAATAATGCATTTTTTTTACTGTCCTGGTACAATTCCTCAGTAAAGATAATTATCTTGAGGAATGTCATAGCTGTAGGGGGATTTTTTCCTACCTGTGTTTCTGATTGTGGCATGTTGCTAAGGTTTCTGCAAACTAGGTTATGACTCATTCTTTTTCCTCCTCTTAGAGCACCTCCAAGAAGATTAAAGCAGATCATAAAGTAAAACACGAGTGAAGGAACAGCTACCCAGCTTCCTAATGCTGCAATACTTCAAAGAGTCTCCACATGCTTCAAAGTCTCGAGGGATTGTGGCCAGAGCTGATGGTAGGTTCCTGGGTGAATTGCTCTGGCCTGAGCAATAGACTCTGAGACAAAGCTGACCTCTAAATAAATGAACATTCCAGTCAAATGTTAGATATCATTAGTGGAATGTGTATCTATTAATCATTGGTGGAGCTGACATGTCCTGGGAATGTATTTAACTTGCCTTATTTAGTAGAGTGTCAAGGCCATGTAAGCAGATGTCCAGCTTTATTTGGTAAATCATTTAGACTATGTAGGTGAATGGCCTTGATTGTTGGACTATTAAGACCATATTAGGGAGACTGTCAAAGCCACACAGCCAGAGGTTTGGCCCTGCTGGGAAGGATTAGTCAAACCCAAATAGACAGACACACTCCCTTAGTTCTTCCCTGTGCCCTGGCCAGGCTATAGGAAGAATTTAGCTAGAGAACAATAACAGATATGCCTGCATTTGTAGTGACATGAACTTGTTTATTCAACAGTATAAAAGCGGACCCTCTTACAGTGATTTTGGAGGCCTCACCTATGAGTGGATGCACTGTGTATGACTTCCCAGTTGGCAGGAAAGGTTCTCCAAATCCTCACTGTAACCAGGGCTCCCCAGCATCTGTGGATCTGGATGACAGTAAAGTATTGGGGCAATTGGTGATGTATCTTTCTTAGCACTGTAGCTAAACTTCCCTTGATGTATTTTACCTTTGCTGTGTCATTATTATTTTGCTTGTTCTTTTAGTGCTCTCTATATAAGTAAAAGATAAGTTTACTTCTTAAACTTGGTGTCTGTGCCCCTTGTGCCGACCACATCAATCAGAAACACATAAATTGGAGTAATGGATGAGATTCAATAGGTAAATGGACTGTGTGAGATTGGGATTTGTGCTTAAGCAGAGATAAAACCTCTTGATGTTTTGCAGAGGAACCTCTTGATGCTAGCAAAGACAGAAGCTCTTGATGTTTAGCAGAGACAAAATATCTTTAAAAATCCTGTTCAGAAATCTTTTCTATGTTTGTACTTGGAATTCCACCATTCAGCAATGCACCAGGACATCCCATTGCTCCTTTGGAAATCAGCAGCATTGGTTCCAGCAGTCTCTCCTGGATCTCCTGCTGTTGAATATTCATATTAAGCATTTGGCCTCACATTAGCACCGTCTCCTGCTCACACATCCAGCCCCAACGTAGCAAGTTGCACTTGAACAGCTCAAGAGCTGCAGTTGGCTGAACCTGCCACCCACCATCTAACAGCAGCCAGCAGTTCCCAAAGTAGTTATAAGTCCTTGCAGCTAATAATGACATTTATCATTTGCTCTAGCTAAAGAAATTAGGCTGTTGCACTCCCACCTTGTAAATGTGTGGAAAGGGTGAGTCAAAGGAGGAACCTCCCAAAGACAAGTAGGGCCAGAAAGCAGTACTCAAAGTGGTAGAAATCTGAATAATTCTCTGTGTTGCTGAAACTGTATTTTACAGAGAGAAATTACTGATGAAGATTCTGATCCTCATGAGAAACTTGCCAAAGCCATCACCAACTTTACTAAAGCTGCTTGGTTTTGAGTGACACTGCACACTCCTGCATAAAATGGCTCTATCAAGTTTAAAGGTATGTGTAACTGGCTCCTTATTACTTGAGAATGATCAAGTTGTGGAAGCAAAAAATCAGGAAGCTATTTGAAGAGACATGTCATGGCAATGACAACATGTTTTATCTATTTATGAACCTTTTTGTATCAGGAAAAGTAGATGAACATGAAGCAGTCTTAGTTTGCTTTCATAACTGCACTTTTTTTCTGTCAGATTCTATCAGCATAAGAGCATGCATGAAAATACATAACATCTGGATGAAATACAGAAGATATACCAATCCCTTTGCTTCCTATTAATATGTTAAAGACATTGCTTTGACCCTTTGGGTACCTGAGGTGCTTTAAGCAGCTTTGCTCAGCTAGTGCTTGAAACCATGGCTGAAAAACTGATGCTTTACTTACCTTCGTGTAGGGTAAACATTCCAGAGAAATACTGAATGCAGTGAGCTGGAAAAGACTTTTTTTATTCCAGATGCAATTAGTAAAGAGATGTCTCAGTTAAGCAGGTACAAATTAAAGCCTTTGCACAGTGTGTTGGTTACAATATCAAAATGAAGAGGTAAGTTGCTTAATTCTATGAACCTATGATTCTATAAAAACTGCTGATTAATGGTCAAGATTAATACTGGCACAGAAGAGAGGAAGAGAGGCTACACTGCTAACTTAAGTATGGAGTTGTGATCTAGAAACTACAGGTAACCAGTAACGACAGAGTAAGAACCAAAAAGCACTCCTCTGCTCCCCAGATAATTAGCCAGTATCATGTCAGACAATTTCCAACACCTTGATAATGAAAGACAAGTAACCACATCAAATGTGGAAGTACATCACAGGATCACAGGATGTTAGGGGTTGGAAGGGACTCAAGGAGATCACTGAGTCCACCCCCCTGCCAGAACAGGACCACGCAATCTAGTACAGATCACAGAGGAATGCAACCAGGCAGGGCTTGAAAGTCTCCAGAGAAGGAGACTCCACAACCTGTTTGGGGAGCCTGTTCCAGTGTTCTGTGACCCTTACAGTAAAGAAGTCCCCCCTTGTGTTGAGGTGGAACCTCTTGTGCTGCAACTTACACACACTGCTCCTTGTCCTATCACAGGGAACATCGTCAGGCTGATGTTGCCTTGGCAATGCATTAGATGATGATGGGCACCTGCACCAGAGTTCATAGAGAAGGATCTGATGCTTTCTGTCGCTATTATTTCATGGGAACGGGGCTGCAGCGTACATCAATTGAACCCACTGCTTTTCTGCAATAAAATGCAGCCCTTCCTGAAGTGTCCTACAGGTTGGCGATGCCCTGAGTGGTCCTCTATGAGTCCATAGGAGCTAACTTCATAGGGGCAGAGTTTTGTTTAGCAAGTACATTTAGGATCCACTTTCCTGTGCTCAAGGAGTAATTTTTCTGCAAAGACAAGGGAGAAGAGAGCCACCCAAAATTTCCCCTGCATATTAAGCATGTTCAAATGTGTTAACGTGTCTCTGTGCTTATTTCTGGGATGGCACTGATCAGGCACAAAACTTGTGTTTGTTCAGAGTCAATAGGTAGTTGCCATTATATTTATTCAGATGAAATTAGTTCAAAGTTCATCCCATTTTTTTAAAAATGCAAATAAATTAAAACTTCTTAATTCCAGGATATCCTTGTAACTACTAACTTCTATCACTGAGTGCCAAAGAAATGATGACTGTTTCTATGCGGAGCTCACCTAATTTTGCAACTCCACAAGTCATATCAGATTTGCTTTAATGGATTTTCCCAAAAAGCATTTTCTCAAACTGGTGCACAGCTGAACAACCAGAGCTTGTGTAAATCTTCTCTTGGACATTTCAGAATGTCATTTCCACCACCCCTCCCCACCCTTTAAATGTGAGATTCCAGCTAAAGTAACAGAGCATGTAATGCTGGCAATAGAAGCAGGTAATGTGAAATTCATACCTCACACCTGCTTTTCTATACCACTTAGGCTGTGCCAAAATTGTACTCTCTTGTTGGAAGCTAAGCAAATATCAGATGCCTTTCATTTCTCTGACATGTGTGCCTCATGCCACAATGTGCTTCAAGTCTTATTTGCCTTAGGAGAAGAAAGAATTGGTCTTTTGTTTTCTTTTATTGCAGTCATTGCTGTGGTGAGGACATTCTTCTCCTGGCAGGTATAGATTGCTTAATTGGTCCCCTCCATCCGAGTGTCTCTTTAGTTTCTTTACATTATCACCCTGCTTGTAAGACTTGCGTTACCCATGTTTCTTTTTCTAGTATGTTAAGCATTGGACCAAAGATAAGCAAATGTAAGGTGAAAGGAAACCCTATCTTCTCCCTTGCCGTATTCCTTGCTTCTTTTACTGAGCACTCTCTGTTTTGCTTTGTGGGAACATTGTTCTCCAGAACTCCAGAAAGTCTTCTATAACTTAAATGTGTCAAGCTAGTTACAGCCAGTGCTGTGGGTTTAAAGGATGCAGGATTTCCCTACTGCCTCCTTACTTCCCTGCTCCTTACAGCCACAGGCAGCTTGGGAACATTCTTGACCAGGATTTCTTTGGTGGATGATGAACAGGGAAAAACTCTCTCGGGCCACAGTGACATCCCCCTTTTTGCCCTCCCTTTTTATGGGTGGGTCCATCTTCCCTTCTGCTGAACTTGGGCAGAGATTTAAAAGGATCCAAGTGAATAAAGAAGTGGCAGAGTGCTTCACTCTTGGGCAGGACTCAGCTGTCAGTGCACAGGTGCTTACTATGATTGTAGACAGTGGATGCATTCTGCCTAGCCTCCAGCTACCCACCTTGTGAGAGGTACCATGTTATATGTGCTAGCCCATGCAGATGACTTGGATATCCCAATGTACCTCCAAAGGATGTCTTAAAAAGGGCACTTACATTGCTGGATTCTGTAAGCATAGCAAATATTGTAATTTCATTCACTGGAGGTGGGAGTAAATCTGAGGTGATCTCACAAAAATTGTAGCTCTCTTCACTAAGTTTGTTTTTAACACAAAATTCCAGTATTAGGAAACCAAACAGAATTCAGTCTCATTGGAAGTTTATCTGTAGAGATCTACAAAAGAGGAAATGAAAGAGTATTTTTAAATTTTGGTGTATTTTTTACTCTTTCTTCAGAGTGTGCAGTTGGTTTGTGAATAGAGATCAGCATACCAAATAAAGAGGCAGAAAGGACATGTATTAGTGTGATGAGTGTTGTTATGGAAAGGCAGTAAAGAATTGATAGTTCAGTTGTTAAATATTCTCTTATATTTGGGAAGGATGAATCATTTCAAAATGTATCTGGAGGATTTTCCAGGAATATGATTTTCTTTCTCCTGCTCCAACCTAAGAAGCAGAATGAAAGTAAACAAATGGCACCAGCTCGTGAATTAGATTTTCATGACAATTAATCAGCCTAACTCTGTTGCTAGAACTTAGCTGCTAGATGATGTTGGAATGGTTGTACCTGCTCCCAACACTGTCAACAAATTTCCTCATCTTACAACTTTCCTGTCATGTTCCAGTTAGATATAAAATGTATTAGTTCCTTCTTGCTTGCCTGTTGAATTTCATACATTGTTATGAGAATGTAAGATCTCTCCAGTTCCAAACAACAGGAACCTATCTTTAACCTGTTTTGTGTTTTATTTTCCCTATGAGCCAGCCAGATTGCCAAGTCTGACCATTACTATTCACAAGCAACTCACTAATAGGAGTTTTGTGGAGCTCTGGGGCAAAGTTTGGTCTTCTCCCAGACAACCAGCAATAGAACAAGGGGACACAGTCTCAAGTTGTGCCAGGACAAGTGTAGGCTGGATGTTAGGAGGAAGTTCTTCACAGAGGGAGTGATTTGCCATTGTAATGGGCTGCCTAGGGAGGTGGTGGAGTCACTGTCCCTGGAGGTGTTCAAGAAAAGCCTGGATGAGGCATTTAGTGCCATGGTGTAGATAACTGGATAGGGCTGGGTGCTAGGTTGGAGTGGATCATCTTGGAGGTCTCTTCCAACCTGGATGATTCTATGATTCTATGAAAGTGAGCCTCAAATACAAGACAACTCCTAGCTAGAGATTTTTCTTGTGACTTGCCCTGAGTTACTACAGGGCTGTACTGTGCCAGGAATGATTTTGATCTGATCTAACTTCACAGCAGTTTGTTTTTTTGAGGAGAACTTAATCTTCATGATGTTTAGTTATTATATGGCATTTAAAAACATAATTGGGAGATAGGGAAAATGACATGGGTGTTAGGAAAGATGAATTCATGTTACACATTCAACAGGGAGAATAATAGGAGTTAACTACTCTCATAATAAGCATACTTCAGATGGACTTCTTTTGCCTTTCAGGCCTTGCAACACAACAGAACCACTGTCGTTTAATTGCAGCAGTAGTAACAAACTAGCTTGAAAACTGTAGAGAGAACAAACTGGCTTGAAAAGTGTAGAGAGAAGACTCATCTTTCCCAATTGGACTCCTCCCAACAAGATTTCAGTAGTGCTGGTTGCCACCACAACAAGCAATCAGCTTCAGTCAAAGGTGCAGAAATGTTCTGATGTGCCTAGGAAGTGGTGCTCTGCCATGGGATGGCATCTCTTAACCAGAGAAGAGCCAACTCCTTTCCTAAAATATGTGCCTACATTCATGACTGCATAGTTCTCAGTCTTCTTCATTCATCAGGTCCTTGTTGCTGCTACAGCAAAGGACTCTTGTGCTCTTTGGATTTAGCTAAACAATCAGGTAATTAGACGAAGAACTGTAGGTGAAAACAATATGATTTGGCACTGCACAGTGCACTGTAGTAGTGTGGTGGTATTAGTATTATTTGCCTGGTAATTTTCCCTTTTCCCTTTCATATGCTCAAAAGAATGTTCCTTAGATAATTAGACTCTCAGGCTACTTAAATGTGAATCACTCCAGTGGCTACTTCTGCCCTTTGGAAGAAGCACACAGCAGCTTCACACAGAGAGGGAAATAATACCAGCTTTGCTTTCCCTCAGGAAACAAAGAAAGATGTTCTCCACTTGAAACTAGTGTAATTTGTCATTTCCTGTACACTAACGGGCTGCAAGGTTCAGCACCAGGGTAAAGGTGAGACACTGAAACAAATCTGAAAGACCTTAGATTGTATGAAATAGAAATTTGTGCTGGGGGAAAACACAGAACATGAGTATTTTTAATTGGTTCTTTGTCAGTATTTATACTCAGAGTGACAGAGTGGTCTTTGGTACTGCCTGGAAGTATTGGAGTAAGAAATTTCTGTAGAGAAAGGTGAAAATACATGGGTTTAATCTTTCCATCTCCCATAACAAAAACATTAGCAAATTGATCAATATTAGGATGAAGGATGTCTAAGGAAACCCAAGTGACTTTGGTTGAATGTTATTGGCTGTTTTCTGTTCACAGAGTGTTCATGTTGCCTTAAGTTAATGTGACAAGGACATCAGTCATGAACTGTTGAAATTTAAGTGATAAGATGGATTTTTTTGTAATTGATCCTAAGGTATTCCCTGGCTGGGTGACTAGCTGTTGTGATGGTTTGGGTCTTACCCCTCTCCCCCACCCCTCACTTTGGAAAAATCACCCAGACTAGACTCAGCAGCTCTGGAAATGGAATGAAGCTTTGTATTTACAGCTTAGCACAATATACAAGCAGGTATTTACAATCTATACAGCTGTAGACAGAAATATACAAGTTTGAAAGTAATACAGAAACACAACAGACCTCCCAGAAACCTGACTCCTCAGGAGGGGCACTCAACCACCCTTCCACCTTCCTCCCACACCTCTACCTTAGCCAAGACTTTGCTTTATGCTCAAGGTAGTTTGGAGGGTCGGCCAGGGGGGTTAGGAAGCAGATGGATTAGTCACACAGACAGCAGGTTAGGTTAGAGAGAATTCATCCCGAGAGAGACAGGGAGCAACTCTGTTATCTGTGTTTGTGTTCATGTTCTTATACATTTCAGCAAGCCTGTGAGTGAAGTAGACATCACCACTGTTTCCTTTTCACAGCCTGTAGTCTAATTCTTCTCACCAAAACATTCTAGCTAGGCTCAAACTAGCACAAGTATGAATGCACATTTTCAATTACATACCTGCTTGTTCCCAGCAGCTTTAAAATCCACTCTCTTCACCTCTCTGTCAGCCACACAGATACATATATATATATATATATATATATATATATATATATGGGTTTTTTTCAAAGTTTAACTGGCTGAAAACAGGATTAGAAAAAAATCATGAAGAGAAAGTTTATCAGGCACCATTAAGTAGAGCAGCTCCACAACTGTTTGGCTGCCTAAACCCTTGATTCCTGAACCAAGGGATTGCACAGGAGGAAATCTCTCAATATTTTTGGCTTCTTTATATTTCATAGAATACCAGGTTGGAAGGAACCTCAAGGTTGTCTAGCTCTCATATGAAGAAGTCCTCTGCACATGGCAGGAACTTGGTGGATGACAGGTGAACTGCTGTCTTGTTCTTCCAGTGAATGCCTGCATAGTTGAAGTCACCCATAAAACCAGGTTCTGTTGACCCACAATTTGCTTCAGTGACTCGAATATTGCTTTGTTGGCTTCATTGTCTTGGTTTGGAGGTTGGTAGCAGATGTCTTCTGTAAGGTTCCTCTAGGAGATGAACCTCTGATCTTGGCCCAGAGGCATTAGATAGGGCTTAGATATCAGCATAGTTGACTTCTATACATTTGGGGTTCTACTCAACGTAGAGTGCAACTCCTCCTCTTCTGGTTGGCACTTTGGACCCCACCTGCCATGCCCTTGAGTTTAAGGCCTGCTTCACCCAGTTGGCCAAACTGTTGCCAAAGACTCCCATGCCTCTTCTGGGCAGGTGGATCTCATCACTCCCTAAAAGGCATGTGGGACACTGAAGAATGTCCCATTGTCATAAAAGCCAAAACCCCTGTGATGGCACCAGCCACAAAGCCAAAAGTTGATGTTGCATTTTGAAAAAATCTATTTCCTTATATTTTCTGCTGGACACAGCCAAAGACAATGTGCAGGGATACAGAAACAACCAGAGATAAAAACAGCTCAAATCATGTTTTGAAAGGGCTGCAGCACTTAAGCCAGGCTTTAGCCAACAACATAGTATCTTTGGGTGTGGAAGCTGCCTGGCATGACTGGCTGATCACAGCTGAGTTCAGGTGCTGCTGAGACTGCCGCAGGGCTGTACTGAGTAGAGCCCACTTGGAATCTGGACAGTAGCAAAGCACTAATTGGCAGATGTTAGTATCTGTGGAACAGTAACAAAGTAAAGATGATTGTGTGCAGCCACAAGTCTGTTGTACAATTATCTGAAGAAAATGCCTGCAACTAAATAAATCACTGTCAGGGTATCTCAAGAGCCCATCTCCTTTTTGGCAACCGTTGCAAATTTAGTTGAATCCCACTCTATACTCCTGATGTACAGCAATATATGTTACAAGAAAATCTGCACCGTTAGTTGTCTAGTGCATTTTGGACTTTGATTCGATGTTTTTAGCGAGAGGCTTACTGTTGAAAAAAAGCTGCATCCTTCTGTGAGATGTGACAATATTGTCAGCCTGAATGCTGAAAATCAGGTCTCACATTGACAGTTGAAGGTCTTGGTTTGAGAGATAGATCTTTGCCTAATGTTTTACAGATGTCACCACAAGCACCAAACAATGCAAAGAATTTGTCTTAGTCACTGGTATGTTGGACTGGAGAGACTTGTATTAGGCACACCTCAGCCAGTAGTTCTTTGAGCAGCAGGACCGATGGTATTAATTTCCAGAGAATTCCCTCACGTTTAAGAGGAGAAAAGAACACCTATCCAACAGTTTTCTGCACCTGAGGCAGACCTAAGGACACTCCTTTGTGTGGCCTCTGAAAATTAGCAATATAGTTACACTCTTTGTGTTCAAGTCGTTCCCATAGCAAAGCTAAGAACAGTTTGTACCTTCCATCCAGCTGTGTATCTCCATTAACTCGTACAAATTCAAGTCATTATCTGTCAAGTGTGGTTCCAAAAAAATAAAAAGGTCAAGGATGACAGGCAAACAGACCCCACATGAAGACAATTGAAGCACCAGCACCTCTTTTGTACACAAAAGCTAGTTTAAAATGTCAGCTAACGAGAACTGCACTTTGACTGTTGCATATAGGCACCAGAACTGCCTCAAAAAAACTCGAGACATGACCACAAGCCAGGCAATCCCTGAGCTGCTATTAACATGAGATACCACAAATCTCTGTGCCTGAGGAACCCTCCCCTTCCTTGTCTGCTTCAATCAACCATGATTTCAGGGATCAGTCATTCAGCTCTGAATAAAGCTGAGAAGTTGCAGTCAACTCCTTTTGCTGGCGTTTTTAAAAGTGTGTGGAGACTGGCATGTGCTACAGCTCTGACGTGCTAGAGGTGCAGTCAGGAACTAATTCTTTGAATGAAATTTGAATTCTTGAATATGGGATGTCAAGCAGGATTTGAAAGTGCAACTTACTGAGCCATTACAGGCAGGTTAGGCTCCTGGTTACTCCAGAGCAGCCTCAAAGAACAATTTGATAGCATGAGTAAAATAAGATTACTGCTAGGAGAGCAAAATAATGCAACATGAGTCCTTGATACACATAATCAAAACATGTGGTTTTGTACAATTTTAGCATCATTTGTTAATTTTGGAGTGAGATAAGGAATCTACATAGTTGTAAAGAGCATCGTGTGGTGTAGGGCCACCCATTAACAGAAAGACAACCACAGGGAGTTGAGGCACTCCTCTGCTTTTCCTTAAGTAGCTTCACAGTATCTGAAGAGCTACTTGGAGGAATTAAAAATATGCAGCCCCACAAGCATCTTCAACATCAGCAATAAGAAGACCTCTGCTTCTTTAGGAATGTATTTCTCATTCACAGAGGTCAGATTCCATTCGAGTCACTGGGACTCTCCTGTAGTGCAGAATCCAGACTGATACTCTGCTGTACCAAGGCAGATTTCTCATCGTGTGTCATCCCCTAGCAGCCCACCTAAGCTATGCCCTGGTACAGCAAAAGGCCACTTTCAAGGGAAAGCCCCTGGAACCACACAATAGGCCCTTGATGACAGTTTCCTGCTCCCTCCAGAAGTTGGGCATAACCCAGCTGTTACTGTCTGCTGGAAAGAGCTCTTGGCAGGAGGCACTTCACAAATGCCTGCCAAGCACCAGCCCCTTGACAAAGGTGTCCATCCAAAGTCTTGCAGGCTGAATCCCCTTGAGGGACACTTGATTTTTTTGACCTGGGGCAGTAGGGGAGGATTTTAAGGGACAGAATGCATAAAAATTAACTAATTTTTTTTCATAAGTAATGAAGAAAAGCTGGTTTGAATTTTAAGCACAGATGCTGTCATTAACTGTGAAAGCAACACCTTTTGGGGGCATTCAATTTCCTCTAAGCCATCTTTAATAATCTTTATGTTTTTATTAAATTTCTAGCCCTAGGAATAACTATTAGCATTGATTAAAAGAATAAATTACTGATTAAAAGTTTTTCCATCATGGTTTCATCCCAGTCTTGCTTAAATACTGAAAACTGTCAAGCTAGTAGGATGAAAAATTGTTAATCTCAGTCTAAAATTAAGCAGTTCAATTTTTCTGCATAAATATAAATTGATACCTTTAATTCCACAGAGAAAATTACATATTTCCAATACCAGATCCTGTCACTTAAGATTACATTGCTGTTGAAGTATGGAGATCCTCTTAACATATGATTTATTTTTAATGCTTTAACTGAAAATATAAAACTATCACATTTCTCTTCAATGGATTTCAGGGTTTTTTTCCTTTCCAGCTACTCATGAGCACTGCACAAAAACTCAAAAATGTTGGTGTACACCTTTGGAGTAGCTTTCAAAAGTATAAACAACTGCTCAAACAGCATTCTAGGAATTTGCCTTTGAAGCACCCATATAGGCTGACATAAAATGTGAGAGAAAAGGAAGAGGCATCTGTAAAAAGAAAACCATGATACAGTCTAGTCCAGAATGAAAGCTCCATCACATATGATTTATGGGGTAAATTAAGTTGCTTTAGACTTATCTGTGGCCAAGAAAACAATTTAAGGCACCAAGTTGTGAACCTTTTTCAGGGTGTGCCTATTGTAGGGTCTGTAACTTCAGTCTTGATTTAAATTGCTAGTCATTTATATCCACGTAGGTTCTCTTCACATGACAAGTGTACACACTGCTTTAATACCTACATCTGTTCCAGCTCATTAAACCCAGCTGCTCTTTACTTTTCCTCTCATCCCCTTATGGTTCAGTGGTAGTAAAACTATTCCTCCCAGACCATAAGTGAAAATCAGAGAAGGTGCTAGCTACAACCAGCCAGAGAAAGTCTAGTATTACCACTTCCCTTGATTTTCCATGCTTAAGTGTAAATTGATCAGGGAAATGCACTCATTGCACAAAAGCAAAGCCAGTTTTACTCTGGAATGCTAAGTGATGCAAAGAGTCTAAGACGTTCCACTGCTCAAAATGGCAATGCAGAAGTTCTTCTAGGCAAATTGAGACATCCTGGTAGGAAGCTTTCTCATTTTCCTTGTGCTTCACATGCCAGTGTGGTCTGTGCTCATATACCACAGTACAACCAATACCAGTCATAGCACTCTACTTTCACAGTCAGCTCCCCGTGACATTGAGCCCCACAAATCCGATTCTTAAGCTTTCACACAATAATGCAACACTGTTTTACCCCAAAGAACAGCTTCTTACTTAAGTTGCAGTAGGAAGAGGAGAATCAAACCCATTTCATCCATACTGGCAGCTGAGTGCCTCATGCTCTAGTGAAAGCTCATAAAAGCCAGTGCTGTTACTACAGCATTATAGGGCTGGCTTTGGTCTCCTGACCATAGAATCAACCAGGTTGGAAGAGACCTCCAAGATCATCCAGTCCAACCTAGCACCCAGCTCTATCCAGTCATCTACACCATGGCACTAAGTGCCTCATCCAGGCTTTTCTTGAACACCTCCAGGGACAGTGACTCCACCACCTCCCTGGGCAGCCCATTCCAATGCCAGTCACTCTCTCTGTGAAGAACTTCCTCCTAACATCCAGCCTATACTTCCCCCGGCACAGCTTGAAACTGTGTCCCCTTGTTCTGTTGCTGGTTGCCTGGGAGAAGAGACCAACCCCCACCTGGCCTGCCCTGAGCCTCCTCTTCCCCAGGCTAAACAAACCCAGCTCCCTCAGCCTCTCATAGGAGAGAAACAGTGCTGATGTCTAATTCACTCATAGGCTTGCTGAGACATATAAGAACAAGAATCAAAACATAGATAAGGGAGTTGTTCTGCTTGGGAGCTCTGAGCTGCATGTCTCTCTAGCCTCTCTGCCATTTCTCTGATTAATCTACTTTGCTTCCTAACCCCCTGGCCGAACCTCCATTCTTCTGTGGGACTGGGGTAAGGTTGAGAGGGGTGAGAGAAGGTGGAAGGGCAGTTGTGAGCCCCTCCTGGGGACTCAGGTTTCTGGGAGGGCTGTTGTGTTTCTGTATTACCTTTTACCTTGTCTATTTCTGTCTATAACTGTATATACTGTAAATATCTGCCTGTATATTCTGCTAAGCTGTAAATATAAGCTTCATTCAATTTCCAGAGCTGGCTGAGTCTAGTCTGGGGGATTTCCAAAGTGTGTGGGGGTGGGTAACACCCAAACCATCACACAGAGTCACAACTGATGCCAAGCTGAGGCTTCCTGAAGAAGCATCCCATGTAAATCTCATGACCAGTGACTGAAACTATTTTGGTAGCTACTGCTTCCTACAGGATGACTTCTGTCTCAGTCAAGGGAAGAAGCAATCTGTTCCTTGCCATCATCAGTATGTGTGATCTCAGACAGAGAGCTGATATCTAACCTTGCAGCTTGGGATGTCTTCTACTAGAATTTAACTGAATACTGCCTTTTCAGTACAGAAAATGGCAAACTAACAAAGTGACTGTATGTCATCTATCTGTGCCTAGCACACACTGAGTTTGGCACATTAGTGCTAGCATTCAGGTGCTGTCCTGGGCAGTCTCTGCTATGAACACTCTTGGCTCTATTGACTACAAAAGTCAGTGGAGAGGTACTTGGTTCCTCCATGTACTGCCTGTGAGCAGTGAGGGGGTGAAGGAGGAAGACAGATATTTTGTGAACAGGCTTCTGTATCACAGTTCAGTCTCTTGCTTATGTGTGCTTACAGTTCTTCATTCCCAACTGATGAAGCTTGATGTTATTGAAGTTCTTGCTCCCTCTTGACACTTGCAGTCCTTCATCCACAAGTCACAAAAGGGTTTTTAGCACAGAAACACTTTATTGCCTTTTGCAGTTTAGCATCTGCAGTATATTAACATGGGTGGACTATGAGATGAAGACCTTAACTGTTAAAAAAAAGTCATGTTTGAAACTTGCAAGGACCTCTGCCAAGCTAAAAAGCATTTTGTTGATTATGATCAAAAGCATTATTTATATAAAACCCCTGTCATTGCTAGTATTTTTTGCAACCTGAGAACCTAGGAGTCAGATGCTTTTGGAAGACAAACATTGAAAGAAGAAATAAAGACTTAGTGAACTGTCAGAGGTATCTAGATGTGACCTTGCTAAAGGAAAGGATATTAAAAGGCATTTTCTTTTATTACTTTACCAGAACAAAGAAAATACTGTGATTCTCTCCTTGTATATCAGGACTTAGACTTTTACACACTACGACAGCCACTGAGTGCTTTAGGGAGAGGAACCCACTGGAGGAGAAGAGGAAGAAAAAGAAATTACAATGATGTACAAGTTGAGTTGGAGTTCAGTTACCTTCATGAGCAGGGAGCTAGAGGAGACAGGGACAGCTTGCTGATGGCCAGGGAGAGTAAGGTCACCACAGAGTGCCACAGGTGTAGCTGCAGGATGAGAAAGCATGAGCGGATTGGACTCTGCTGCAGATCTCTCTAGCTCCAGCATAATTTCTGTACTAATGAACTCTAGATCAGAGAACCCCCCTTAAAATTCTGTCATGGGCAGGAGGTTGACATCAGCAGAGGTTTGGGTCTCTTCCTCTTGTGCCCACCATAACAATGGGGAGAAGAGCAGAAATACTGATCAAATCAAGCCCATCAAAGGGGAGATGACACTGCATGGTGCTGGGATCCTCTCCACAGGTAGCAAGGCAGGGGTTTTCCTTTGCAAACTTTGCTTACTGCCTACTTTGTTCTTAACAAAGATATAGTTATTCCTTTAAGTTGGTTTGTTTAGGTGTTTAGCCTTTTACCTGCTTTAGTTCCATTGGCAGCTAAGTACTTAAGGAAACACAAGGAACAGGCTGGCTGATCCAAACTTTTAATAGATTTCAAAATGACTGTAAGCCATTGCCAGCTGGCATGGATGTGACAAAGTAATACAGCGTCATACTTCCTCACCCTGTGCACACAAAGCTCCAGCACACAAAGCCCTTGCAATGCCTACCTCTTCTGGACTGCTCCCAGTAATGACAGATGAGCTCTTTAATTGTCTGTACCAGGCCTGCAAACTGATGGTGTCCTAAGCCCACTCCAGCAAAAAGCTCTTTGCATTATCCTTGCAAATGTTGTGCCATTTACCTCCCACCCCTCTACTTTCAGTAACACCGAGCTTCCTGGCACCTTGGCTGGCTTACAGACACTGCCATTTTGCTTTCAGTTTGACTAATACTGGTTCTGTGTCCATTAAGCAGCAAATTGGTGCACAACTGAGCCACCTCCTGCCATTTGTTCTCATAGCAGGGAATGGCCTCATCAGCCAGGCTAGGAGAGGGTACACTGAACCCTCCTGAAATGACAGCACGAGCTCATATTTTGTAAAGGAGAAAAGATGCTTTCATATTCAAATAGATCTGGACCACACAGCACCATGCACATTGCCAAGGTATCCCACAGTGGCATTCACAAAGGCTGTGTCTATAGAAGTAAATTAGACATTCCCAGGAACACTCCCAGGTGCTGAGGCCAACTGGCACTGGAGGGCTGACATCTCTGTGAATAAATGGTCTCATCTTCCCAGGCAGTGCTTCTGCACACAAACCACAACCCTGTGCCTGGGCATTGCTGCCGTGGGCCAAATGCGTCCCGGGGGCCTCTCTCATTGCCTACTAGAACAGATACTTGAAGGCATGCTGAGCAGACTGGAATCTGCTAGCACAGGAGCTGTAGAATATGCCCTCCTACGCAAATAAGTCATCCTCACTGGTATTCTTTCACACTGAGGTATCCACAGAATCTCTGTAGACAATCACTGTGTGTGCAGGAAAGGGACGTGTCTGACTGCCATCAGCAGCACTCTGGGACTGTCCTCTCCTCAAGATGGCTGTCACTTACAAAGCAATCATTTTGCAGTCACAACACATTGGTAATTACCTCACAAACTTCCACCACCACTGCATCAGTCGTTCACTGGTTGGCATCAGACTAACTTGATGCTGGCTTGCAATGAAGTCACCACCCAGTAGATCTCGATTGCAGTCTGCCTGGTGCTGCCTTCTTTGAACAGCTCCATGAAGACACTGCTCTGCCTGCACGAGTCCTTCAGTCAGCCTTTACCATCTAGGGTCTGCAAACCCTAGCAGATCAGGGCTGACTGCAAAACATTAAATCAAAGAGCTGTGAGCTACAGAAATTCCTCAATCTTGTGACCCATCTTTTTTAATATTTCCATTAGTGATTTCAGCACAATAAATAAGAGCAGTGTTAGTAGGACTTGCTAATGCCCTGAAGCTGGATGGCAACATGGAAAGAGAGGAGGCTTGGGCATCCTATTGGAATGAGCAGATGAACTTCAGTGCTGCAGTAGTAGAAACTGGATGAACTTCGATAAAATGAAAGATCATTTATCTGAGAATAACTAAACCTGTGTGACTACAAGGGCAGTATTGTTGCCAGCCAGAGAGGATTGCACATGACTGCCAACTGATGGGAGAAGTACTATAAATTACCATGGGAGGCAGTCATATGATAAAGCAAATGAGGCTGCAGGAAATGTTTGCAGGAATGAGGCCTTCTGAAAAGCCCTGGTCACTGGTTGTGAGAGTAAGTGAAAGGGACAGGAAAGGGCAGGGGAGCAGCCAGGTTTTTATGCAAGAGGGCTGGTGGCTCTTAACTTGGCTGTCCTGACAGCAAGGGAGGGTAGGTGCAGGAGTACACTTTTTTGCCTATAATTGTACCATGGAGGTGGAGCAGGAACACCTCAGTGAAAGGATAATGTTTGCACAAGGCAATGTGTGCCTGCTAGATATACAGTTAGGTTGAGCATTAGAAGATGTTCCTCTCCTGTAAGCCTATCCTCTCTGGAGCAGCTATTCATGCAGAGCAAAGATGATGTAAAGGAAGAGATTTTTAGGTAGTGTTTGTTAAGTTCAAAAGAAGAACAGCATGATGTGCTCACTTGTGAGGGTAGAGAACAGGGCCTGGCAAGCCATACTTCCACTCCAAGAAGCAGCAGCAATCTGTGCTCACATAGATCCTTGCCCTCTGTCACCTGGAGAGTGTAGAGAATATCCAGAGAGGGTGCAGCCTGTAACAGCTGTCTCCATGCACTCACCTGGATGGTCTCCATGTCGTGGCCTGCCCCAGCTTCTGCTGTCCTCTAGGAATCTTTTCCCAAGTTTTATATCACAGAATTAGCCAAGTTGGAAAAGACTTTTAGGATCATCGAGTCCAATCTATCACCTAACCCTTCTAATTAACTAAACCATGGCACTAAGTGCCTCTTCCAGCCTCCTCTTAAACACCTCCAGGGATGGTGACTCCACCACCTCCCCAGGCAGCCCATTCCAATGGGCAGTCACTCTTGCTGTGTAGAACTTCTTCCTAAAAAATCATTTACATCCATATTTTATTAACTGAGAAGAAAAAGTTTTATTTACTGCCCCATATTATTAAATTCAGTGGTGGAAAAGGATAGCAGTCAGGAGGATGCACATCTAGAGTGCATTAGTTTGCCGTGTTGGAAGGCTAAGAAGTAAAAGCCAAACTGCATGGAGTACAATGTGCACTCTAGAAGCAGGTACATCAGAATATGATCCCCAAAATCTGGCATGCCTGCCCTGTGTTGTGGTAGCACCAGTTTGAACATGAGGGCTGGTTATGGTCAGGAGCAGGGACTCCTGCAGACTGCTTGGCTAATTTAGCTTCAGGGACCTGGGAAGATCCTACATGGATAGCTGGATTCCTGGCCAGGGCATTTATGGAACCCTCTGAAACTGGTAGTGATCAGCTGGCCTTTCTGGAGGGCAGTGCCCACAGTGGTCCTGCAGAGATATAGAGGGAATGGTCCTGGTTGGAAGCTGAGAACTGGGAGTGACAGCCCAGGCAGCCAAACACAGCCAGTGATTGTGATGGGCTCAGACACAGCCCAAGGATCACCAGACACATCTGTAGTGAGACAAGTGTGGGGCAAGCAAAGAATTGTGCCAGGTAGAGGATGAGCACAGGCACACCTCAGCACAAGTATGAGGCTTGTAGTGCTCAGGGCCCCAGGACAAGGCTGCCCTGTGTGTGAGTGCGTTCTCAACCCCCACAGGGGCAGCTCAAATGAACATCAAGAACTGGACTTTTCCACAAGTGGCAATTTGCATCCTTCACCCAAAGGAGAAGGTCTGGGTTTAGAACAGGGAACTAGTAAGGGCAGAAGATTAAGTCAGCAGTTCTTCAACTGCTTTCTTTTGTTCCTGCCTCCAGGACAGTAATCACCTGCAGCCCCATTTCATGACAGGAATTGGTAAAGGAGTTGGGAATGAAGAGTGAAGTGACATGGGGTAGCATGGTGTCATCTTCTGCAGTGGGGCTTGCAGTGATCCAAAATAATCCCCCCTTCTCACTGCAAAGACATGTCACTTGCTAAGTACCTGCTAAGTAAGGAAGAACATAGGATAGAAACTACTTTGGAAAGTTATTAATTGCAATTTGGCTGAAAACAGGAAGGGTTTGAAGCAGAAAACTCAGCAGGCAGCTACCCTTGGTCATATTTGTCTGTTCAGAAGGGACAGAATGTTGCCTAAGCACCTCATCCTGCTCTTCGTTAGGAGAGGCAAGTCTGATACTGAAATCAGCACTTTTTTTTCATGCACTCCTGCTTCGTCTTCCTCATGTGACAATCAGAAGTGCATCCTGGAGGACTCTCCTTATCAGCAGTCTTTGATTACTTCTGTAACACACCTGATGTTTTAGGCAGGTGAGTCTTTCAGGTCTTTGCTAGCTTGAGTGGTGGGTCTAGTCACTCACTGCTTTCTGCTGGGACAGGCACTTTTACTTTGAAGCATTCAAAATGTTCCAAACACACATTAAAAGTGGTGTAAGACTGACAGAATTGGGACTGTTCAGCCTGGAGAAGACAAGGCTCTGGGAAGACCTTATATCTACATTTCAATATCTGATGGGGACCTCCTGGAAAGCTGGGTAAGGACTGTTTGGAAGGACTTGTTGCAATAGGACAAGAGGCAATGGTTTTAAACTGGAGCAGGGTAGATTTAGGTTGGACATAAGGAAGAAGTTCTTTACAGTGAGAGTGGTGAAGCCCTGGAACAGGTGCCCAGGAACATGGATGAATTCTTGTCCCTAGAGACATTCAAGATCAGACTTGATGTCCCAGTGCTGCCTGATCCAGCTGGAGGTGTCCCTGCTGACAGCATGGGAGTTGGACAAGATGACCTTTGAGAGTCCTTTCCAACCCAGTGTAGTCTGTGAATCTGTTAAACTGTAAGTGTTAAAATGTCTCTAGTCCTACACTGGGCTGTACCACCAGTGCACACAGCTGGAGGCAACTGGTCATCTAAGTTTTTTACTAGCTTCATGAAGAGCAGAAGCAGCTATTCCTGTGGCAGTCTGCACTAGTTACTGCTATTACTATTGCTATTGCTAGGTTGTCCTCATGATAATCTTGCATGCATTCTTCATCAATCTGGAACTTACTGCTGTCCTCCTTTAGCTGCCAAGATAGCTTCCAGAGCAGAAACTATTCTCCTTGCAACAGTTCTCTCTTTTTGTGCCTGTGATGGATTGCTGTCGATTTCCCAGTGGTATTAGCTGGGTCTGAAGAAAGGAAATGGGCAAGAGCAGAATGAGTGGGGTCTCAAACCATTTCACACGTGGTGAGACTTCTCCCCATCAGTCTTAGCCCCATCATCTCTTCAGCAGTGTCATCACAGGTCTGCATGGACCAGGCAGCCAGATGAACCAGGCAAATTATCAGAATTAATAATCAGTTTCTCCTAGTGACATCACTTCTGCCCCCACAGCTCACACTGCCCTACCTGCCAGCGTGACAGAGGGTGCCTCTGCGGTCAGTGCACAGCCATGTGAGCCTGCTCTGCTGTCATCAGCAGTTGTGCCTCCCCCCTCCCCAGCCAGGGGACGTTTGGTTTAAACTCCTCCAGTGAGAAAACGGTTTTCAACAGTTTCAGCAGTTAAGTAGGAAGTGGGAAGGGTTTCCTCTCCCCTTGCTCACTGAAACTCCTGTGCTGTGTGTATCCACAAATCTGACACAGGAGAAAAAGTTGAGTGTTGGATGAAGCAGGTATTATGCAGAGTAAATGAGGTATTTCTATCACAGATCTGTTCTGGATAATGTGCACAACATAGTGAAGTGTTTCTCACAGACCTACTTTGCTGGTTGTAGAAAATCAGAGATAATATGCCAAGGCTCAAATTATTCACTTGATTTAGTTATGTGGGTGAGGTCAAGCCACTACTTTTGCTCAGGAGCAAATACTGCTGTGAAGATAAAGTTCATTTCCACCTGCAGAGCTCTGTTGTATTTTAAGTTAAGATCATGGTTTGGACTTAAACTGAGAATATCAGTGAAAAAACATGTGTTGATGTAAATTGATCCTTACAAGCCAAATACAAATGAATACAGCAATGATTAAAGTAACATTGCAGCTATGAAACTGCATGTTGTAATTACTGGTGTTATCTCAAAGGTTTATATTCATCGTTCTCTGTTCTGGATACAATTAGTGAATATTGATTTGGAGAACAGAAGAATAACTTCTCAGTCTTAAAAGCAGTTTAGCTGTATTTAAACCAAGAGGGTTCCTTTTCCTTTTTCTGCCGCGGTTGTGTCTCTAGACCCCCCATCTAACAGCAGCTGTGATTTATTTTTAGCTTGCTTTCTTTGCATATTTAAAAGGGTGCTTCCGTATGGTGCGCAGCACAAGCTAGTGTAGCAATTAACTGGCAAAGGGACTGAGCTTTACAGTTCCAAGTGAGTCACAGATTAATTTCTGCTATGAATCCAAGGCATCTACACGAAGTGAACAGTGCACCTTTGCGACACACACACTGTAGATCTGTCCTTTGGAGGGGACTCAGCAGAGTACACAAACTGATTTCAAAAGAAGACATCTAGCAGTGAGTTTAAATGCCTCTAGCTGAGTGTTGTGGGCTTGTCATTTTAATTCATAGTATATACATTCAATATTGCAGGAATCAGCAATATCCTTTCACACCCTGTACATCTCATGGACCGGGATCCAAAGGCTACATTTGCATCTAAATACAATGATCCAAGCAGAAAATATGTGGCTTTTATTTATACATTACAATGAGCTTTTCTTCTCCTACTCAGAATGGTTCTCTTTAAAAGAAAAGGAAGCTCCATTTTCCAAGAAATGATGAACAACTACTTTCATAATGTTGGGATAAGGTACAGTGAGCTTGCCAGTCAAGACACATGAGGAGTCATAAAGCTGTGACTATATAAAAGGGTTTACTCTGTCATTTTTAACTAGGGAAGCAACCTTCAGCAAACAAATTATGTGGGCACAGAGCAAACTCTTTTTGTACCACATTTTAATTAAGAATTAATTAGAAAGTCCTCCTAAAGAAAAAATTAATTGCCAGATTCTCATTGCTTATTCTAAACAAATCTCTAGGGTTTCTGCCCTAAAAGACACAAAAAGCTTTCACAACTGGAGAGCATCCTGATCTCTTATTTGCACCCACTAGAATTTTAACAGCATCAATCATTGTGTTTGTTTCATACCCATAACCAACTCCCTTTCCCCCTCAACTCCTCTGTCTGACAGAGCTTTCTTCCAGGCAGTCACTTTCTGACCTCAGTCCTCTCATCAGCAGGAATGGGGG
The DNA here is from genome assembly GCF_015220805.1 of Pogoniulus pusillus. NCBI lineage: Eukaryota > Metazoa > Chordata > Aves > Piciformes > Lybiidae > Pogoniulus > Pogoniulus pusillus. The sequence goes on from NC_087277.1 coordinate 24,160,794, forward strand.
AGGAAAGGCTTTGCTTCCCTATTCTGTTTTGCTCACTTACAGTGCTTTACAAGGCAGGCATTCTAAAATTGAGCGTATTCTCAAGGCAAAGATCACCCTAGATCTCCTTCAAGCCTTTCCAAACAGGACACCCCTTTAAACAGCCAATTAATAAACCAGCAGTGAAGCATGCCGAGACCCTGCCAGACACAGAAACCTGCCCTCTCAACTCGTGGTGCACTTTTCACTCAAGTTCCCTGAGCCCCTAGCTATCACTTCTGCTTGGCCCCTCTCCAGGCAGGATTAGGTGCATCCAGCAGGGACAAGCTGTACCCAGCCACCCTCTGCTGCTGTCTAGCTCAGAATAGGATGGAAAAGCCAGCTGCCTGCAGTGCTGAAAAATGAGGAACAAGTCTGGGAAACATCTCAGAAGATGGGGTTTAAGCAATTGCCTAGTGTCACAGTAAATCTCTGGCACGCAGGACATACCCTGACTCTTCTTCACCACCCGCAGCCACTCCTCTTTTTTCTGTTCCTCCTGAGTGTGTCTGCATTGCAGTCACCGTTCACAGAAACACTGCCAGGCTGGGTTAAGCTCACACAACTCCTCTTAACTGCTGCTGTGGCAGCAAATAAAAAGACCAAAACCGTCACAAATCCTGCTTCAGCAGATTTCTGTATGGCTTTGTGTTTTAAACTATCTGCAGTATGCTCAGAACTTTTAAAAGCCAAGTCCCATGGTCTGCCATAAGAGCTGAGCACCCAGAAATTCAGAGGATTGCTCATTCACTTACATGTGGGAAGGAAAAAAAAAAACAAACCAGCAACAAACAAACGAAAATCAAAACCCAGGAAGGAAAGAAAATAAGAAGTCTAATATATTACTGTGAATTTCTGGTTTTGATAAAGCAAACATTACGTGTGGCAATGACATTTCCAAGACAAAGGTTGCTTTTCTACTTATTTCTGCTGAAATATCTTTTTCTAAGCAAAACAAAGCCTTGCCAATGTTTTTTCTTCTCAAGTATTCAAGAGTTTACAGTATCTACCTTCAAAGCCAGAGGTGAACTTGTACACAGCTCTTTCCAAGGACTTTTTCCTCTGTCATTACTGCTCTTTTTATCCTAGGGTCCCCAGAGAACTGTTTATGATTTTACTCCCTGCAGTGCTTCTCTGACGATGTGAGGAATGTGAGAAACTTGAGGGAGGGTATTTAGATTTGCAACCCCAAAGCCAGGACAGGTTTTGATCAATCTTAGACAATCCAGGACAGAAGCCTCTGCTCTGGCTGCAGCACTAGAGATTTCCCTTATGGCAGTGAGGATCTCCACACAGTTGACGAGGTTCTGCAGAGGATCACGTTCCTGCCTACTTGGCAGATGTATCGCCTGCTGAAATTCTTCCAGCACTATGGCAGTGCTGCATGTATGCCACAGGACACACAGCACAACCTTCTCCCCCAGCACATCTATGTCCTGACTTGTATGCATTAACCTTCAATGCATTCGGTGTCTTGCTGACACCAGATACCAAGACATGATACCTTGATATTACAAGCATGAATCTTCTCTGTGCCATAAGCTGAGGCTGGCTCTGCTGTGAGTATTCTGTTTGTTTGAGTAGTTTCTCCTCCTCTCATCTTTCTCACTACACGTGGTTTTGAAAGATGTCTTCCTGGGCAGCAGCCACTGTGTCTGCAGCTGAAAAGGACCACTGCTTGCTTCATCTTTTTGTGAAAACATGCAGCATTCAGGGCCAGATGAAGACATGGAGCAGGAGGAGGCTGCTACCACACTGTGGGATTTGGAGCACAGCATGCAATGTGGGACAGGGACTGGCAGGAGGACAGGGAGGAGGGGAATCTCACCTAGTTCCCTCAGTGAATCCTAGTCAAGCGCACAAACATCTTCCCACCAAGGCAGATACTGCATATTGGCTGCTTCAGGCATTCATGTAATTAAATAATGATGGCCTGACATTAAAAGTATCTCTTTGTGACATGGGAGTCTGGTAGCAATTTGTGTCGCATGGTGTAACTCACCACTTTTGCTCCTCGGTTCAGACAGCCAGAGTAGAGCAGGTTGGAGTTTTATGGAGCACAAAGGTAGCCAAATCCCTCTGCCCCTCTAACAATCTCTGCTTGCCACATAGTGTGTGTGGCCCTGATACTAATGCTGCTGTTGCTATGTATCAAGAGGCTTGCTAAGGAAATGAAATCTCTGGACTGTTGGGAAAGCTTTCATTCTTCATTCATAGGTGATTAATTGTTTACATGGTCATCAAATTGCCCTCTGAGGATGTGATGGGAAGATAAGTCCTGATGATGTACACTGTCAAAATTGTCCTCATGTAGTTTTAATTACTTCGAGTGTTCAGCATAAAATCTACTCCAGCAATTATTCCACATCTATTTTATCACGGGTCTAGATGTACACATCAAATGCAATAACTCAGAATGGAATACACTGTTTTGACAGCCTGGTTTTGTTAAGGAGTGTGACAGGAATGTAGCTGAAGGTCTCTGTGAATGACAGCTGAATGCAGCATTGAATAGCAGTGTGTAGAGCACACTAGATATTGAAATTAAAACAATATTTTTGATCATCTCTTTGCATGTAGGAGCTGTTCATTTATTCTCACAGGCACAAACTTAATATGTGAGAAATTAATCCCTATGCTGTTAGACAATTTCATCTGTGGAAGAGCCATGCCTTTGCTAATGTAACAAAAGTATACCATACAGTGTTTCTGCCTGTGGCTTAGTCTGGAAGGTGAAAACTTCACTAGTTCTCTGTGAACTATGTCCCCAAACCAAAGACCCCCTTGTTGGAGTAGACATGTCCTGACCATTCAAATTCTTACCAGTGGTTAGAGCACAGCTTCTCCTTTGTAAGGTGTAGGCTGGACCCAAGTCACTTGTGTCTTTGTTGGTTTTGTTATCTTTGAGCCTTGAAAGGAGAATTTGAACTTCCAAACATCACCTTGGAATCACCATCTTGGGTCAGATCAAAAGTCTACCTAATTCAGTTTCTTTCCATCAAGGACCAAGAGCAAAAGCCAAAGGAATGGCACAAGAGGAAAAGCACATAACAATATTTCTCTGTTAGTTTCTCCCAGCTTCCACTGTGTTGTGGCTGAGGGACTTCCTTAGCTAGAGGTGGTATCTAATAGCCTATTAAATGCATTCAATGCTAAGTACTTAATATGTAGCATGTACTTAATAGCCCTCAATACATTATTCTTCTATTAACTTATTCCAGTTGCTTTTTAAACCCATGTATATTTTTAGCATCTCACATACCCTGTGGCAAAGCATTTCACAGTTTAAGCAGTGCCCTGTATGAAATGCATTTCCTTTGGTTAGTTTTGAATTTGCTACCTCCTAGTTGCATTTGCTGCTGCTCCTTAACAGCCAAAGATCAATCATTCCCTATTCCCTTTCTCTGTGTCACTCATGACTCTGTAGGCTCCATTATGTCTCCCCTCACTTCTTTCTTTCTTTTTTTTTCCTGCTTTCTCCCAAATACATCCTTTCTCCCTAATATATCTCCCTAATACATGTGGATTAATATTCTTAATAATAATAATTTCTGATTCATTCCTTAATACCTTCCCTTATAATTCTCAATATTAGGACTGGTTTCTGATCACTACTATGCATTGAACTGGCATTTTTGGAGAATCATTTATATTAAAATATCATTCCTGTGTGGTTCAACTCACCCACAACTCATGCTTTGTGCATATAAAGTTAGAGTTGGGGTTTCCCATGTTCATCTCTATACATTTACCTACGCTGAAAAACACCTTCCCTTCCATTACCTGCTTTATTCATGCTGTAGCTATTCAGAGTTGGTCTTTCCTTTTCCTGCATGAATACCTTGGAATTATCACACATACCTTGCAATTCATCACTCAAATCAGTCAAGAGTATCTTGTACAGCACAAGCTCTTACAGAGATCTCAGCAGAGCTTGATCTCCCCAGAGCAACCTCTCCCTTCTGCAAAACCAAACTGTTTATTACTACCTATTGCTTGTTATATTTGCAATCATCATTTTACCCAGGTGAGAAGTAACCTTTTACATCCCATAATATGTTTGGGCTTCAGTAGCTTTTGAAAGTCTAAGCCCAATGAGTTGTCCACTTGCTTATTGACAACTGCATGGGGCTCTGAGCAACCCGATATAGTGTGAGGTGCCCCTGCCCAGGGCAGGGGGGTTGGAGCTAGATGATCCTCGAAGTCCCTTCCAGCCCTGGCAATTCTGTGATTCTATAACTTCTTCTCATGCTTTAGTATGTTTTGGAGATACGATTTGCCTTGCCCAGAAAAAGTGTTTGCTGTTCTTAACAGTGAACTTTTGGAAAGTGCTCTTTAGGAAAGGTACTGGAAAGTCATTTTGTTGACCTCTTGTATGATGTCCTCCACAGGCTCAGCAGTGCTGTCGGCATGAATCCCTTAACTGTGATTCTCTTTTAGCTTTTTTTGCATGAGCAATTAAATATTTGTCAAAGCTGACAGTTAAGCATTGACCTGGTGTCCTGGTGTTGCCAGACTAGAATGCCAGTCCAGCCACAGGCTGCAGGCCCTTAGCAGCTCTGAGTCAGTCAGGACAGCTGACTGTCATTGTCTGAAGGTGTGTCCCATACCATGAACATCACACTCCAGATAAAGGAGGAGGTGTGAAGAAAGCAAAGCTTTCTGAGGGGGCTCCTCCTCCTGTGTGCTGCCTTCCTGTTTGGTGTGACTGCTGGACCTTTGCTGGGCTTCATACTGACATTGGGATCAGTTTGGCTATTTCATTAATCTATTTTCCTTTCCTTCTTTTCCCAATTACCCTTCTCTGCTGGGGAGGGGTCACTGAGTGACAGAGTAACTCTCACTGAACTGTGAATGGTCATTTCTCAGAATGAGTTTGCTTGGACTGTGCAGGAATCTGCAAGAATTGTGGTCACTTCACCTTCTCTGGATTTCTCTGTGGCTCTGATAGACACAGAGCTTCCCCCACTCTTATCATCAGAGTGGTACTGGCATACATGTTACTGTATTCAGTCTGGCTCTGATTTATGTTATTTCCTTTTGAAGCCTAATACGTAGGAGGGTGTGCTAATGGTGATGTGCTGGAGGCAGTATCTGTTCTGGGCAGTGGCAGCTGAGGACTTTGAGCATACCTCATCCAAGTGACAGTATCTCAAGTACTCAGCCCTCTGCTTCCATCTCTCTGAGATGATAGTAAGACAGCAGCTTTGTTTCTCTTGGCTGACTGGATTAAAGCTACAAAAAGCAAGAAACACTTTTTTTCCTGCTCTTTTTTTGGGCAAAAAGGAGGTAGATCCCTTAAAAAAAAACCCGCTCAAGTGCCAGGAACTGTGGGTTGTGGTATGGTGCTGCTAGACTTGCCTTCATTTTCATTAATAGATCAAATATTGTACTCTTCATTTCCATAACTGTGGAATTTTTAGACCCAGAAGGGGAATATTTTTTTCAGTCTCTTAAAATTAACTTCTCTACAACTCCACTAGAAAAGCTGGTATTTTCTAGTGGTAGTGCCTACACATCTATATTACTATTTCAGATCAGAAATTAATCTGCTGATTGCACTCAGCCAGCTGGTTTGGCTGTCATTCTGAAGTTGTCTTGGAAGAGATGAGATTAAGCTATACCAGATGACGCTTAATGTGCTCCAACCATGAATGAGCTGACAAAACATGATCCAGAAACTCCCTAAAAGATACAAACTTCTGGTAACCATTATGTAACCATACTGAAAACCCTGTTAAATTACAGCTTCCTCACATGCTCTGGATGCTGGGTGTCCAGCACCAACTGCTTTGCTATACAAATCACTCTTACTGATTGATATGACCATCTATAGCACATGGAGAAGTCAACAGCAGACCACTAAAATTTGCTCTGCTCAAATGACTGAAAGGAGAAAGGGAAACAGACAGAAAGAGCACTCAGAAAAACCACAAGCACCCTGTTTCTAAGTGTGAGGTTATCAGCTGTCGCTCCCAACTGCCTCCAGCCCTGAAGAAACTGCCAGTGCAGCCTGCTTCTGTTGCCTGCTGGAGGTGTTTGTTTGTGGTTACACTCACTTGTGTCTGTGTAAGAATCACACCCAGAGGAAGGAAGACAGAAGTGACACCTTTATTTCTAATCTAGGCATTCTAGTAACAGAGACCAGAAGACAACGCTGCAATGAAATGTGGCATTTCTCAGGATGCAGTATGCTGTAAGATCTAGCCCAGAAAACTCAGTGCTGGATGTATTTAGCTTACAATCAGTAACCTTTACAAGGTGAAATTGTTGGTGTAGTACTCTTCATTAATCTAGTTTTGAATTGCTATCACTTTGAAATGTTTTTTTTTGTACCTAAATTCATAAAAGCAAGTCAGAACATGAAGCCTTTCTTAAACAGGATAGTGATTTGCATATAATCATAGCCATCCAGTTCCCTTGATTGTTCATTCTCAATGTTAAATGTTTGCAAAATTGCAGCCTGTTTAGTGGTATTTTAAGGTAGCCACAGCTGTGCAATTCAACTGCTCAACATGTTAGCAAAGAGCAACTTTACAATAGTACCTTTTAAAAAGGTGCACTTCTTTCAGTCTTTTCCCATCCTTCTCAGCAATCCCAAATGCCAGAGTCTCAGGTGGAAGAATGCTCAGTGGCTTGAGTACAACCACCTTGACTTGTGCCAGCTGCGAAGCTGAACTCTGGGCACCTATCCTGAACTGCTCCCAGCCAACTACTTGTTTCAAGTGCAACTGCCTGCTGTCAGGACACAGCCATGCAGCAGCTGGTGTGGCAATGCAGCTTCCTCATCCTGAATGCAAGTCTGCAGGGGTTGCTCACAATATAGGCAAGGTAGATGAAGGTTAACAAACATGAATTACCAGCAGGGGCTTAGGTTTGCAGACAAAGATCTGATGAAATTGTTAAACAGGAAGCTGTGGTGAGCAGGCAGCTGTCACAGTTAATATAAGAGCAAAAAACAGCTCTTAAAACACATGGGCAAAATATCACAGTAAAGATCAGCTAGGCCCTCTTCCTGACAACAAGGGTAAACTAGGTGCTGGCAGTCACTGCAATGTTTGCTAGCTGAGAAGAAATGTGGAGAAAAATCTCTCATGTGAGATACATTTCCTTGCTGAGCTCTTGGTCTACACAGATAGACATGACTTCCTGCTTGATACTTCAGAGAGAGACAAAAGAGCAACGGTGATAACAGTTATGTGTATTTAGCCACATGTTTACAGCTCCATAAGACTCCTCCTATATTCTAACCTAAAGACAGTAATGCTGTGTAACTGGTTGGATGCTCCTCCCAGGCACTGCATCCACCAGATGATGGTGTGATTGTATGTATAAAATCCCTTCCGTTGTACACAAAACGCCTTTGTCTGATGCTATTCATCCTGGAAACCATTTGTGGTCAAACAGGACAGGTGTCAATCAAACTAATGCCTCTTAACACAAAGCCAAGCTGTCTGTGGTTGAGGGGTTTGAGCCAACTTAATTTAATTTATTGGAGTTGAAAGGAACCTTTGCCTCTGTGACAATGGGTGAGACAGTTAGTAATGATTCTCATTTAATTGGTGAATGTAGACTTGGCACTTGACAATTAGCCAGACACAGTAAGACACTAGGGGTGAAGTCCCAAGAGGATTCCACAAGCATCTACATGCTTCTAAGGTTTATTTTCCTAGAGCAAATTCATCTGCAGCCTTTCTCAGTCGGGCAAAGCTGGAGCTGTTGAGCTGTGCCTCACAGAAGCTGATATCCTCCACTCAGAGAAATAATGCTGCTGTGCAGGAGACAGGCTCAAGTCCCATCTCTGCTTTCAATGTGAGGCGCTGCTCAAAATATGCAGCCTGCTGGCATCTCTGTCATCTTATGTAGCCCTACACTGCATAGCCCTTTTGCAGTAAATGTACAAGTGAAGAACATTTAAGTTTATGCATTAGCCCCCAAAAGCCTGCAATAAATTAATCATCACACACACAGTTGTTTGGAAGGAGAAATGTTACTTTCTGGAAGCACTTTTATTTCTTACGTATTTTGCTAGAGCTTAAACTTACCTTACCTCTACAGTCTGTCCTTTATGGTTGCCTGATTTACCAATCCACTTTGATTAGCTTTTCTGTGTTAATTAACACATGTTTTCCAACCCTTCTAATCACATATCGCTCAAGGGTGCTTATTCTGCAGTCACAGATTTTAAGTTCAGGGTGCATCACTGCGAGCTTCAGTGTAACTGTCTATAATGTTAGCCTTTAGCCCAGCAGTGCAGTGCTGAATGTCTCTCTGTTGACTGAAGGAGGGCATTTTTTTAAGGAGTAAATCTAATCCTGATTTAAAGATTTAACACAGGCTAAGCTAACCACATCTGGCCATAAACTGTTTCACTGGTAAAGATCTACATTTTATTTTTAGCTTTACCCAGCTCCAGCTTCTGTGGACTGAATCTAAGTGCTAAGACTTTGTTTTCTGAACTGTATTATTTATAGACTGTGACAGATCACTTCAGAATCTCCTCATTTACAAGATAATTAGATTCTTCTTTTTTCTCCCCAGAGATAGTTATATCTCTCTCATGAAAAGAAAAGCCCTGGAGAACAGCTTTGGTCCTCTTGCTCATGCCTTTGGCTCTCAGCTTCCTCCTGATCTGCTCAGAAGCTGCTCCCCTCCTCATCAGACAAACCCTTTTGAGCCTGCCCTCACCACTGCCAATGCTGCTTATCACCTAAACAGCACCAGCAAAAGTGCCGGTTGCTGCTGCCACTATTTCTGTGTAGCCTCTCTGTCATACAGCTCTCAAAACCAGGTTAGTTAGGTCTGTCACTGTCGTGTTTCCTTCTGTTCACTTGCTTCTTGTCAGTCCTCTGAATCCACATGTCCCACTAGTAGCTCACGTTCATAGATTTACAGAATGGGTTGGGTTAGAAGGGACCTTACATATCATCTAGTTCAAATCACCCCTTCCATGGTCAGGGCAGGGCAGGGACACCTTCTACTAGACCACTTAGTCTTGAGCACCTCCAGGGAGGGGACATTCAAGACCTCCTGGAGTAAGCTGTTCCAGTGTTTCACACCCTCACTCAAAAAAAATTCTTCCTAATCTCCAGTCTAAATCTGCCCCTCTCACACTTCAATCCATTTCCTCTCATCCTATCACTAAGGCCCTTGTTAAAAGTCCTTCCCCAGCTTTCTTGTGGACTCCTTCAGGTACTGGAAGGATCTTCTAAAGTCTCCCCAGGGCCTTCTTTTCTCCAAGCTGAACAGCCCAAGCTCTTTCAGCCTGTCCTCATAGGGGAGGTTCTCCAGCCTTCTCATCATCTTTGTGGCCTCCTCTGGACCTGCTCCAGCAGTTCAGTGTCTGTCTTATGCTGAGGGCACCAGACTGGACACAGTACTCCAGGTGGGGTCTCATGAGAGCAGAAAAGAGAGGGAGGATCACCTCTCTCATCCTGCTGGTCATACCTCTTCACCCATTACCTAGAAGGCCACCTACATTTTTTGCACAATCCCTCATCTCCCCCAGTCAGTTCCACTCTTAGGCACCCTGTACTTATTTGGATGATTCTATTTTTATTTCTAGTTATTGACACCAAAAAGTTGTGGTGTGTTGTTCTTTTTTCTTAATATTATTCCAATGGTTTATAACTCAATGGGAACTGTTCTCAGAGCACCTCCATGCAATATGTGCAAGCTTGGTTATCAGGTGTTTAAGGCCAGGGTGGATGAGGCTCTGGCCAGCCTGATCTAGGGTAGGGTGCCCCTGTCCATGGCAGGGGGTTTGGCACTAGGTGATCCTTGTGGTCCCTTCCAACCCTGACTGATTCTATGGTTTGTCCCTGCTCTGTCCCCTGGTGTCTGTGATGTCCCAAATTGTTTTAAAAAGCATTTACATTACATGTTTTGTAATGTTTACATTTGTTCTGACATCCTTCAGATGTGCTTTCCTGCCTGCCTTCCTTTTCCCTGCCCATCCCTCTGCCTGCAGCCTACACTTTCTGCCAGCTATAAAAGGATTCCAGAACTTTAAATATAGCTACTTAAAAGCAACAAACCAAAGCTGAAATGAAATACAGCAAGGAAGAACTGCTCTAGAGAAACTCAGTAAGCTGGAATACACCAGGGCTTTCCTGCAGGGTTTTAATGGTGATTTTCTGCAGTTGCATAGACTTAATTCTGTGTATTTCACAAGCTGAACCATCACTTTGAGAAGTTGGTTCTTTATCTGAGTATAGCTAACTGTAGATTCATTTTGGGAAGAGGAATTCCTGGTATAAGTTTTATTGTTATAGTTTTCTTTTTCCTTGAAATCTTACTCTTCCATCCTGAGTGTTTACAAGTGAAATCTGGATTTAGATGCCTCTGTTCAAAGAAACAAGATGAACAGATTTTAGCCCATGGTATTTAATGAAAAAAAAAAAAGAGAGAGAAAATGCCATGAGGCCTTTCCCTTTAGAAATAATCAGCTGAGAAAAGATTAGTGAAGAGATATTTATGTTCAGACTGTCCCCTGTGGTGAGGTTAGGGAGTATATTCATCACATAGATCAGGATTAACTCCATTTCTGCTGTAGCAGTTCTCTTCAAAATGTATAGCCACTGACCTACTTTGCGGGTGGCTTGGTGGAAGTCACTCCAAATCCCTCTGGCGTTTCAGCACCATCACACTGTAATGTTTGACTGGGATGGAGCATCTTGAAATGGCAAATAATACAAAGGTGAGTCACAAAATGGAATGTGGCACTTTAACAGTGGGAAAACAATCACTTTTGTATCAAACACACTCCAGGAGCGAGCTGACATGGAAGGCCCCTACTAAAGTGCCCTAGAGTTGGTATCAAAGGGAAGTCTCTGTGACATCCTTCTGCTCTTCCCCTTTTGTAAGAAGGTTACTGGAAGACTCACTTTATTTCCTCTTCCCCTCCCCCCTCCAGGGTTTTATTTTTTCTCCATGTAAAACAGTATCTTTACTAACCCTGACATGTGTAGGTACAATTACACCAGCAACATGCTGCACAGCACAGTTTGTCTCAGTTAAATATACTGATTCTGGAGGCTGAAATAACACCAGATTCCTCCAAAGCCCTTGCACCCAGCTAAGGCACAGTTTCTCAGGAAGGTGGTGTTGGAATACTTCCCAGGCCAAGAAGGTCGTGGTGAAAGCCCAGCAGAGGCATGTTCAGCATTCATGCTCCTCAAGCTGTGCACGTAGTAGATGAATGCTGTCAATTGAGGTGGCATAGAGCAGCAGGCCTGGAGACATGGATTTTTCACCCTAAAACAAAGGAATAGCCAACTCCAAAGCCAGCAGAGATGTATGAGCTTATATGGAGCAAATCCTTAATCACTCTCTTAAATGCAAGAAAGACTTCTCATAAATTTAAACCCAAACAGATTATTATCTTAAAGCTCTTTAAGGATTTGCTTCTGATTTTACAATATCAGCCTCAGTGAAAAGTGGAGCAGCATCTTCTGCAATTCATTCCCAACATTTTCGTTAGGAACTCCTAACATAAGTTATTTTATAGCAGACAAAGTAACTGCTGTATCACTACTGCTATAATGGTAAAATGATCTCCCGTGTCCCTTTAGCCTTTCTGAGGATTTGGTGAGGTTATTAGTGAGCATTTTTCTGCCTCCCTGTCTGGCTGTACAAAGGCTGCCCCAGAAAAGAGGGCATAAACCTATCACCCAGGCAGTTCCAAACCCACATTGATTTGTCTTGCCCAGTAACTACATTAATATCTCTGTGGTATGGTTGCAGAGCATAGCCAGTGGGGAAGAGAAGAAAAAGGATCTGGTGAAGGGAAAAAGAGGGCACAAGTCAGCAAACGAGCTGTTACATTGGAGCTTGGAGATGTGCCGGGAATTGCATATTGCTTCTCCATCAGCTCTTCAGTCCTGGTCACCAGTTCAAGGAACTGAGAACAGTATTGAATGTAATCAGCATTTTAATGGAAAATGCTGGAGGATAATTGACATAAAGGCTAGAAGTCAAAAAGTAGTGGCACCAGCACAGCACTGAATGAGGGAGCTGAATGCTTCTGCACTGCTGTGCCTTGCTGAAGCCAAAAGGAAAGCCTCTGTGTCTCTCCTGCTGTGCATTACCAAGTACGTGGAGGGAAAGCTTTCTACACTATGTGCCCCTCTCTCCTCTCCGTCATTTCCAGGCCTTATCCAGGCTAATGCTGGGTATTCATCTGCTGGCATAGCAGTGTTAGGCAGATGAGTCACCAAAGGACAACCACATCAGATACCAAGCAGATCCCCTAGTTTTAGGAGCAGGGAGAATTTCCCTCCTACTAGCCTACCATGTAAATTAGAGATGGGAAGATTAGCTTTTACTGGAGTTGAAACACTCAGCTGACACCCCACAGAAATATCCCAGAAGACAACTCACCATGGAGCCTACAAGGTTGTAAAGGCAGGAGCAGGCTGTGCTACCTACAGCTTGTGATACCTGGAGGAAAATAATGTTTCAAGATGTCTAAAAGGTTTTTGTGACAGTTTGTTACTTTTGCCACCCCCCTCTCCCCCATGAAATCACCCAGACTAGACTCAGCCATGTTAGAAATTAAGATTGAAGCTTTATATTTACAGCTTAGCACAATATACAAGCAGGTATTTACAATATATATACAGAAATGTGTTAAAAAGTAATAAACACAGCAGCCCTCTCAGAAACCAGAGTCCCCAGGAGGGGCTCCCAACCACCCTTCCACCTCCTTTCCACCCCTCTACCTTATCCCAGACTTTGCCTTATACTGAAGGTGAATTTGGAAGATTGTCCAAGAGGGCTGGAAAGCAGGATTAGTTAGACAGCAGGTTAGGGAGAAAAGTGCAGGCAGCCAGAGACACGCATCAGTTGCACTATCTGTGTTTGTGTTCTAGTTTCTATACAGCTCAGCAAGCCTATGAGTGAAGCAGACATCATCATTGTTTCCTTTTCACAGCCTGTAATCTAATTTCTCTCACTAAAATATCCCAGCTAGGCTCAAACTAGCACAGGTTTGCATCCCAAAATTGTTCCAGCTGACACAGGATGACTGCCTCCTCTCTAACAGGTCCCTTGGAAGTAATCCAGTGCTTCCATTGGTGCATTTTCCTTTACACCTGTCCTGTTAGAAAAACATAGAAGGAAAAAGAAAGTAGCAGACGTTTGAGTGTCATGGTGATACAGAGTAGTATCTGCCAGTAGCTTAAAGAGACTTCAGAAAATTGAGGAGTAAATGTCTTTCCTTACAGTAACACTGTGCTAAATCAAAAGCTTTCCTTTCACTGACTTCGAGATAGGTTTAGCTATATAACTGAACAGATAGCCTTTGAGACAGAAAGGCTTTTCTATCAAAAAGGACATAGTTACTGAGTTTGCCTGAGGCATGCTTCCTTCCTCCAGATTGGAAAAGGTGGGAAAAGCAAGTGGAAAAAATCTTTTGTCTGACTTATTTTAAAATACATGCATTACATTGTTTTTGTTTTGCATTGTGAATAATGGTTTGTTTAAATTCTATTCTGGCTGTAAGTTGGTTTTTTTTTTCTGGGGTAATGGATTTGATTTGCTTCTCACTTTACATATACCCCTGTCTTGAGGCACCTGAAGTATGCTTTTCACTCAAAATTAAGCTCTGCCATTTTGATGAATTATGTCTGTATTAAAACTGAACTTCAAGGGTTTGTTTTTTTTTTTATTTTAACTCCTTTTTTTTTCCTTACTTGTAAGATGCCAACAGCGAGGGGAGTTATACTTAGCTATAAAAATAATTGTTGAAGTTCAAAATATATTCCTTTCCCCCCCCCTCCAGGTCTTTCAGGCTTCCCTTCGGATTGACTGGCAATTCAAAGTCATCCAGAGAAGCCTGAAAGAAAAACTATTACAGAAGTAAAAGATGAGGACTATGGGAGCTGGACTCCTGGGTGTCATAGCTGTGCACCAAGTTTGGCTCAGCTCAGCTCTCCTCCTCTTGGGCTGCTGCTGCTTTCAAAGCAGCTGATGCCTCCGTGGGCATTCCTCCTACCTGTAGTTAGGCCTTGTGATGTCTCTTCATGCAAGACAGCCAGCCACAAGCCTGACCCCGTGTGCAGTGTGTAGCCTGCCATGGAACTCTGAACCTTTCATTTGACCTCCAGCTTTCTGGTAAGGAAGGTGGAAAAGGTCAGCCACTTTAGGCTGTAATTCTGCAAACCTCTTCCTAAACGCAGTCAACTGTGAAAAGAAGTCACACATTTCTGAAGCATTTGTCATTCAAATTGAGCATTTGCCTGGACTCCTACCACCCCTCAGGCCCTGAGCCCTCCTTCACCAAGAATGTGAAGCAGTGAGACAGACCCTGTACTTCCCTATTTTTGGTGGAAATGGGCTGCAGTGCCTCATCCACTGATTTCTGAGCAAAGAGCAGGGCATTCTTCACCTGGAGAAGTGTAATTCATCTCCTGCGTCAACAGAGCTCTTGCTCTGGACTAGAACTTCAACCCTTCTCCTTCCTACTCTTTGTATTTTTGTGGTGTCTTTGTGACTAATAATTAATCACTCTTAGCCTAAAGGTGAATAAATTTTTCTAGCCTTTGCAAGGATCAACCTTTTACCTCAGTGTGTGACAGAGGCACTGATTTTCCTTTCAATAATTTGTCTGTCTTTTTTTTTGCAAAAAGCTACTTTTGAGTGTTAATGGCCACAATATGTTCAAGTTCATTACACTTGGCAGGTGGACTATTAATTGAAATGAGCATTACTGAATCCAGAAAAATCTTTCTCAGTTCCTCAGGTAGGTTTTGATTTGCTTCCAAATACTTGCTCTGTGATCAAGCTAGACATTTATAATGGGCCTCTCTGTGGTCATGGCTTGGAATGCTTAGCTGGGGGGTTTGGGTCAGATTTTCAGAAGCACTGCAGCCTCTTACACGTGAGGCAGCAGCAGATCTCTGTCCATATTTAGCAACAGGAAATTGGTCCTTTATTGCCCAAAGCCAGCAGCGTGTCCTGAACTTCTCTGCAGCAGACTGAAATTGTGAGGTTATCACATTTTTAATACAGAATGGGAGCTCAGAGAGACAAAGTAATTTGTAGGTTCAAGCTTGTGACTGTTATTAGAAGTCAGTTTGCCATCCTAGTAATTGCACTCAGATGGGTTTGGATCAAACTCACTTATATTGTTTCTCCTAGAAAATGAATGCTATGGTCCTACATGTCTTGAGTGGCAATTTTAAAATATTGATGGAATTATCACAGTCTTAAAGGTTTTATTTAAGGTAGTGATGAAAAAAAATTACTGAAAATAGTTTAACTGTGAAAGTCATTATTTTTAATACCAGCAACCAATTCTCTTACTGCAGATTTCTAATACTAATCACAGAATCAACCAGGTTGGAAAAGACCTCCAAGCTCATCCAGTCCAGCCTAGCACCCAGCCCTAACCAGTCAACTAGATCATGGCACTAAGTGCCTCATCCAGGCTTTTCTTGAACGCCTCCAGGGATGGTGACTCCGCCACCTCCCTGGGCAGCCCATTCCAATGCCAATCACTCTCTCTGTGAAGAACTTCCTCCTAACATCCAGCCTACTCCTCCCCTGGCACAACTTGAGACTGTGTCCCCTTGTTCTGTTGCTGGTTGCCTGGGAGAAGAGACCAACCCCCACTTGGCTACAGCCTCCCTTCAGGTAGTTGTGGAAAAAGAGAACACCTGATTTTGATGTGGTTTTTCTCAACCAAAATATTTTCTCAATCAGTTACAGTCATTAATTTTCATTTATTATTTTCATTCTCTTTCCCAACCATCATCTGCAATCAATGCTGCAGACAGATCTTTCATGCCACTTCTCCAGCTTCCTATCAGCATGCTGAAAGTCTGATGGATGAAAGTCAGCTAAGGGTGCAAGTGTTTTCCTCTGTCTCACTCAGGCCATTCCTAAAGCTAAAACTAAGTGCAGCAGTAGAAAAGAATGATTTTTTTCCACTAACAACCCAAGATACAAAGAACCACCAAGTGTTCCTGGACAGCAATACTGCAGCACTGTCAGCTGTAGCACTGCCATGCACACCTGCTCACTCTCTAAAAATACATTGCTTGGATTGTGTCACCAGGATTGATGACCTTAAAAAACTGTCATGTCTCATAACAATGAGACTCCTGGCTGGAAAGCTGGGTGTGGAAAAGTACGGGCAGATGTACTGCAGACCTCATTTGGCTCCCTTGTAGCTGTGGTGATAAGGTCCAGTCAAGGTGCTCCAAGGCCGGCAGAGCAAGTCAGAACCAGACCCACAAAGGCCAGCCTGTGGCAGCAAAGACCAGTCATTTGCTAAGGCTGATGGTGGGCCCAGGTGCTGCTGGGCAGGTACAGCAGACCCTTTAACTCCTCTCTCTTTCCTCCTTGAGCAGAATCCTGAAAGTGAGCTTCTCGAGTGGTGCTGTCCAAAGGCCTGGCTTTGCCCGTTCACTAAATGTCTCTCCTCTGGAGAAAGCCCAGGCCACGGCAGTTGTCAGGAGGTAGTGCGCTTGCCCGCAAGGCCTCGGCACTAGCCAGGAGGCAGAACTAACAATGCCTGCTTTGCAGTGATTTGCCACGCTAGGAGCCCTTTCTTTGACAGCATTATTCTATGCACCTCAACTGTAATGCGATTTGTCACCAACTTCAGAGACGTGGCATGTAGCTATCCAGGCTCCTGCAGGATTTCTTTTGGCCTGTAAGGTAGTTCTATTAGATTATTTATTCTGTGCCCTTCCTGACCGAAGCTTCTTACTGATGTGCTCTTTGAATGGAAGCAATGCTTTCCTACCGGCCCCTCCATGCCTCCTTTTAAGCCCCCTTCCAATTTCTAATGGCTTCATGTTCCAGAGGTGACAATACCCTTGGGTCTTTTTGCTCCTTAAGGAAGTAGGACTGCCCAGACCTCTTGAGAACCAGGCTGGCAATGTGCATATAGAAAGGCAATTGTCCTCTCTGCAGGCAGCTCTGGGCAATGTCACAATGCGCTCTGTTAGGTGAGGACACCCTCTCCATCTCTTGTGTTCACAAAAGATGGAAGGGGTGGATGAGAGGCTAGGAGTGAGGCAGGACTGGCATGAAGAAAGAAACTCACATCAGCCTATTCCACTGCCTTTTCCAGTGTGCAGGAAGAGTAAGCTGAGTAAGGATGAGTCTCTCTCCTGTTGCAAAGCAGATGAAGCACAATAAACCACATGAAGTGGTAAGGGTGAAGAACACTGGAAATGGCTTGCTTTAGCCCGTGATATTTCTCTGTGTGGGTCACTCAGGGGAACTTTACACACCTGTGTAGTTTAAAGTTGCATTCTCTTTATAAAAGGTTTGTTTGCGCTGTACACAAATGATAATTAGGGGATATACCTCAACACATCTTCAAAAGATACTTCAGTTGCCCCAAACCATAGAATCCTGCAGGTTGAAAACTCAGATTTTCCCCCAGTTACTTCCTAAACTTCTTTAATGAGTATTTCTACATGAATAAGAGAGATGGAATTAGGATCATGGTATCTGCTATACAAAACAAGTGCGAATTTGAGGATTGCAGCAAACTGCAGTTGCCTGCTCCTGCACAGTATGTGCATTCCTGGGTTAACATGCACCGATTGACCTCTATAGCTGCATCTACAAGCACCTAAGCATATCCAATGGCTTGGTCTTGCCATAAGGGGGAAGTCTTGTTCCTTCTCCTCCTTTCCTTTCTCCTCTAACCCAGATCTATTCCCAGCCAAAGATCTACCTCCTCATCTGTGATGGCTCTGGAGCTTATTTGACTTGCCTGTAGGCTTCAACTCACTGAGCCAGCACAACACTAGGCAGCTGTTTTTTTTTCTGGGTCACGTTTCTGCTTGGTTAGTGACCAGCACTGGTGACTGAAGGACTTCATTCATTCACTGGTAGCAGAGCTGATGAACGGGAGATGGGCATGGCTGAGAACAGAGCCTCCTTGGTTTGTTGGAGGTGAGCTGCTGCCTTAGTGCAAGCCATCCTATGAACCCAAAACCTGAGGCTGTCTAAATATGAGCACTTTGGGTATCTGAAATTGCAGTTCAATAAAACCACCTGCTTTGCACAAGTTCGGCTGAGGCCAATGCAGTGAATCTGGAGCAAAAGGCCGCCAGCAGTGGGGGAAACCTTGCTGCCTGCTCCCTCTGCTCCTCCCCACACTGGCCAGCTGGGCAGTCAGGGCATATGTGTGCCTTCACTGGGAGCTAGGCTGGAACTGATCCAGCTGGAAAATAACTTCTGCACCCAGCTCACTTACCAAGAGTTGCACCAGTACAATGTGAAGCAGCAGAGGGGCTGAACTAGGGACAGAGATGGATGATTCCAGTCCAGACCAAAGCCAAGCTTGTATGTGTCCATCTGCTCCTTGCTGCTGCTCTCCCAAATTCTTTCGAGTCAAGGGCTGTGACCTCCAGCAGTTCATATGCCTTTTCCTTCAGCAAGTACTGTTAGCCTGCTGCCTTAGCTGCACCAACAACAGCTGTTTGGGCAGAGGTTAAATCAGGTGCTTGGTTCTCTCTGGTTCTTGAATGGGAAAAAAGAAAGTCACAGAAGTGCCTCAGATGGAGTATGGGTGAGTCTTACATGTGTAGATTACTCTTGTATGTTTTACACGTGATTATAACCATGAAGATGTGTAACTGGCTGCAATGCAGGCTTGCAAGGCTTCAGCTGTCCTTCCTCTCCTGGTCCCTTAATGCTGGTTTTTGCATTCCTTTGTTGCATTTTTGGCTCGTGCTAAACTGTAGGGCTCTTGTGGCAGTGCCCACGTCATCGGTGTATCAGCACAGTGCCTTGGATAATGGAGCTCTAGCAGTGATGAGGACCTTTGGGAGCACCTGTCACACAAATGGCAGAAGGGAATAGTTTCACTCTTATGGAGTACAGAATTAATTGTGTCTAAGAGTGCCTGATTTTTGCCAGCCTTTTGGAAGGACTTCATCTTTACCTCTTTACCCGGCTCCTTTCCCTACGTCTCTCCTAGCTATCCACTGTCTTTATGCCATGCACCCCCTACTGCCCCATGACTGATGCTTTAGCTTTTGTCAGGAGATTGTGGCAGGTGGCCTCCTTTCAGCCTCTGCATCTCCCTTTCCTTTCCTGATCACTGCCTGTATGCTGAGTAGGGGTCAGTTAATGAGCAAACCCCATTTCCAGAGATTTAGAAGAGAAACATGCAATAACTGTTTTCATCCTAAATACAGAGGAAGATAAATTGAACCAAATGGTATTTGGAGGGCAAAGAGGAGAGAAGAGGTGGGAGAAAAGAAAGAGAGAAGCAAAGAAGAGCCACTTTGCTCCTTTGGAGCTGGCTTTGGCTTTGTTTACATTTGAACAGGAGGACAGGTCAGAATGAGAATATAAATCTTTATGATAATACCCTTTTTATACTGTATGTTACCACTCTTCTTCAAAGGCAAGTATTCGGTTTTGCTTTAGCTCATGTTTTCTGGAAGTTTTTTCAGCTAATTAAATCCAAATAAACTGGAGAATCTGGATGGAGGGCCAAGAATGTCTACAGTAGGTTTAAAGGAATGGAAAGTTCTTGTGTGTTTCAGTACTGGCATGGTTTATGTGTCCCTTGTGAACTCTCGAGGAAAACTACATCTTGCTGATGACACCAAGCTGTGCCAAAAGACATAGCTGAAGGGTTATAGCTGCTAGAACATCAGTTTCCAGTCTTTTTGGTCCTACATGATATTGTTGCTCTCCAAAATTTCCTGCAAAATAGAATGTGATTTCACACTTTAAACTGAAAACTCTGTGAGGCACCAAATGGCTATGTTAGCCTACCAGGGCTTTATAGGACATCTCAGATCTTTGAGCAAAGCCACTGGTCTAAAATGAGGGAGGACAGAGGTAGACAAGTGCTCCATGTGTGCAAACCTTCACTGGCTACAATGACAAGAAACACAATTGGAGGGGAAGAAAGAGTTAAAAGTAATTCAGATAGTTGGTTTCATTGCAGAATCACCATGTGGGATATGAATGCAGATGTGAGTGGTTTCACAAAGCTTGATCTTTACTAATGGAAGGGTTTGATGGGGACTCTGCAAGAACAGGCAAAGGAATCCACAGAATGAAGTCCGAGAAAAACATCATTAGATCAGCTATAATGTGCCAGTATAGTGGCATGTCATGAGCAGAGAAGAAAAGCCACACCAGACTGCTAAAACCACAGTCATAGAACAACAGAGGTTGGAAGGGACTCCCTACCAAAGCAGGATCACCTAGAGAGGCCACACAGGACCATGTTCAGGTGGGTTTTGGAAGTCCTCAGAGGAGCCTCCACAATTTCTCTGGGCAGTCTGGTCCACTGCTCCATCATCCTTGAAATGAAGAGGTTTTTTCCTTAAGTTGAGGTGGAACCTCCCACGTGCCAGTTTGCACCTATTGCCCTTTGCCCTATCACAGGGCACCACTAAAAAGAGACTGGCCTCTTTTTGACACCCATCCTTCAGATATTTGTAAACTTTAATCAGATCCCCTCACAGTCTTCTGAAACTAAAGAGCTCCCAAGTCTCTCAGTCTCTCCTCATAAGAGAGGTGCTCCAGTCTCTTCAGCATCTTTGTGGCCCTCCATTGGACATTCTCTAGTATATTCCTGTTGCTCACGAACTGAGGAGCCCAGAATTGGACACAGTGCTCCAGATATGGTCTCATCAGGGAAGAGTAGAGGGGGGAGGAGAACCTCCCTTGACCTGCTGGACACACTCTTCTTAATGCACCAACAATCAGCTGGATATTACAAAATCTGTTGGGCTACATGATAGAATAACACACACTTTCTTCTAAGAGCCATGTGGGCAAACCAAGGTGGGCTGGACTCAGACATGGACTGTGTCACCCATTGAGGACAGATGTTGTTGGACAAAAAGCTTAAAGAAGACTCAGACAAAGCCAAACAAAACAAAACCCAACCAACCACACAAAACCAAAGACAAGCAAATCACTGGGAAAACTCAACAGCTGGCAATACTGAAAGATGATGTGAAGAGAGGATGAGCTCTGAGGATTCATCAGATGGATGTGCATGGAAATAATAAGCTGAGCCAAATCTTGCCAATGATGAAGTGAAGATGAAAACATTGATGATACTGTTTTGTTGGATTATTAAAAACACAAGCAAGCAAACAAACCTCTCCCTAGTATTTCCCTGCAGAGGTAAATCCTTCTTTGGTAAGCATCAAATGTTGAACCAGTTCTGCTGAGGAGAAGATGAGGGAACTGGAGCTATGTAGTCTGGAGGAAAGGAGGCTGAGAGGATACCTACTCACTCTCTCTGACTCCCTGAAAGGAGACTGGAGCCTGGGTGATGGTTTCTTCTCCCTAGTAACAAGGAAGAGGAAGAGAGCAAATGGCCTCCATTTTCACCAGGGGAGGTTTAGGTTGGATGCAATAAGAAAATTCTTCACTGAAGGGGTTGTCAAAGACTGGAACAGGCTCCCCAGGGAGGTCACTGAATCCCCATCTGTGCAGGTGTTGAAATCAGGCAGAGATGCGGTGCTGGGAAACATGCTTTAGCTACCAGCCGTGGCAGAGAATGGTTGGACTTGATGAGCTTAAAAGGTCTTTTCCAACCAAAAGGATTCTATGGTTTAGGCTCAAACCTTGAGCCAGCCACATATGTGACATTTGTGCTACTGCAGAATGGAGCACGGAGTTTGAATTTGTTCCCAGGAAGTAAGAAACTCAGTGGGTGTTAGGTCAGTCCTTACATCTGGGGGGAAGCTTTAGTAATTATGCAATTTCCCTAAGAAAAAAATCCCCAGAGGTCTAAGTCAGCCGTTTTGCCTTTGCAGTCTTTCCTGCTTGTGGTCTCGCAGTGCTTTTCACCCGCGGTCCTTGCACTTGGCTACATCATGTACAAGACAGTAATTTCTTACAGTAAGTACCACCCGTAACTACGCGGAGGTCCGTTTTGTCGCAATACGAGTCTTCCTCAGTCATGCCCACTTAACCGGGGCGCGGGGCGGAATGACAGGCTGCCTGGATTCATCCTTTCCCCTCTCCTTTTCCAAGCTGCCACCGCAGTGCCCTCCAGCCCCAAATGCAGTAGCCGGGGGGAAAGAGGGGGCTGGGAGGGTGGGAACGGCTACATCGAACCGCTGCAGCCGCGGCCTGCCGCCAGCTTTCCTCGCTGCTCCGCGGGGGGCCCGAGCCCAGGGAAGATCTCCCCGGGGCCACCGACACTGCCGCACGATGCTCAGCGTACCCCTCGCCCCAGCGGAGTTGAGCGATGCGGCGGCAGCCGCGACCCCGCGCAGGCTCCGCCGAGGCGGGAGGGTGTGAGGGGGGCAGCGGGACAGTGCTGCCCACCCCGGCTCCGCCGCCGCCGCATCGCTCCGCACTCGGTGCTGGCTGCGGGGACATGCGCACTGCCTGCGCCGCGCTCCGCGGCCGCGCTGCGGCCCTCCCCTCCGCCTCCCCCCGGCCCTCCCGCCGGGCGGAGGAGGAGGGAGAGAAGGAGGAGGAGAGACACACGCCGCAACTTGCTGCTGCTCCACGTCCCCTCCCCTCGCCGCTGCCCGGCCCCTGCGGGCTGCGCTCGGCGGGAGGCGGCATCCCCGGGCGCGCCGCTCCGCGGGGCCGGCGCCTCCCGGTGAGTTGAGGGCGGTACGTGAAGTTGCGGTGTCCACGGGGATGGGGGGGGGGTCTGGGGGTACGAGTGAGGGGATGCGGCGGTGCTGCGGTGCTGCGCGGCTGCTGGGATGGGGGGGCTGCGGGGCTCGGCGCGGTGCACAGGGCAGGGCAGCTCCGGCAGCCCGCGTTCCATGCTGTGGAGCGGCGGCCATTTAGCTGTTGGACGCTAATATGGCCTGGAGAGGGCACAGGTGCAGGGCAGAGGCTGAGCCGTGCGGAGTCCGGCCCACGGCGGGGGGGTTGGGGGAGGTTATCGTGCTGTTCTCCGGGCGCAGCGCATCCCAAGGCGGCGGGAGCCTCCGCGCATCCCAGATCTGACTGCTGCCAGCCAGTCCCGCAGCTGCGTTCCCATTCAGGTGGTGACAGAGTCCAGCTTGTTTCGCGGAGGCATCTGTGCTTGGTCTTGAGAACTCTTGAAGGAGGAAGAGCTCACCAGGGAGACGTAACGCAGGGCAAAGCAGCGGGCACAGGTTAGCCCTAACGCAGTCTTTGCCGGGCGAGCTGACTGGAGCCTTGTTTTCCCTTCGTGCGTCCAAGGGGAAAAGGGAAAACGGCGTATCAAAAAGTTGAGAGGCTTGAAACGCTGCATGGCTAATGGAGCCAATTAGCTAAACAAACAAACGTAGTGATTTATAGGCGTCTGAACTATGCTGCTTTGAACGATGGAGGTCTTTAACCTTGCCTTCTAATCTGTTCCCCAGAGATTTGGTTTTAAGGAGAGTAATGCATCATCTGTAGTGCTGAATGCTGGAGTTGATTACATTTGTAAAAGGAATGGCCTTTGAAATAGCAGGTTGAGCAATAAACGCAGGAAAAGAGTGAGAGAGAAAAAGAGCACAGAATTGTAGCAGAAAATATTCTGCCTTCCTAGGAGCCATGTTTGATTAACTTTTATCCTAAGTTCTCATTTTCTTGAATTGAGCTTAAAAACAAGTGCACCGTGTGAAGCAAACCCTCCTTGGTCCTCTCGAAGCCTGTCTGCGTTGCAGGGAGTTGATGATCGGGGCAGCATCAGTTAGAAGAATTTGCAGAAGCAGGCACTGCCAAATGGTATGCAGTAGGTAAATGGAAGCATGTCGTTACTCTGTGCGTGTCTCTTAGATGATACAGAAGCAGAAATTTATGATCCCAGAGTTTCTTAATTTACATCTTGAAAAATTTTGCCTTGCTAAATATAATTTAATGTGAGGTGCACAGCTTCAGTGTAGCAGAAGTGCCTCCCTGTACTGGAAAAGTGATTAATTAATTTGTTAGCTTATTTAATGAGGGCCAGATTTGGCAGCCTGTGGAACATGTCCTGGAAGGGGGGGGTGTCTTCTGCCCTCATTGAAAATAGTGATTACAGTACATGCAATGTTGTGCAGGCCAGAAGCACAAGAGCAGTTTTAGCTTTAACCAGTATTTCAGCACAGGATTCTATTAGCATAAAAACAGTATTCAGGTCAGCAGTGGGGATGTGCAATTTTCAAATGAGAAGCTAACCTGAAGGCAACACATTGTTAATGTAAGGGTTGTGGGATCTGACACTTGGCAAGCTCACCCAGCTTTTGTTGAGTTTCTTTTATGGAATGTCATTTAAGGAGGAAAAGAAAACAGGTAATCCATTGCATTTTAAAGCACAGGGCTCCTCATAAGCCTCATTGCCAGACATTTGAGCGTGAGTGTGGCTGTAGCTCATGTATTGTGTACAGATGACTGCTACTAGATAACTTAAGCTCTAAATTTATCCGACTATTAAAGTTATATTGATCAGAAAGTGGCAGCTGGATTTCAAGTCCTAAATAAGAAATGCTCAATAATCTGGAGCTAATGTATATTTTAAGAAGCACTGTTCTGAGAAATCCACAAGAAATGCAGTCAAGTTGTTCTTACTGGCTGTGTGGTGGCATAGAATTAAGGAACTCTCTTTCTGGAGCAGTGAGGGCTATGCTGACATGCCAAGGAGTTAAACCTGTTCATCGTTTAATTGACACTGATGGTAAAGTGATGCAGTGATCAATGTCTGCAACAGGACCCAAGTGTTTTTCCTTCTGCTAAGGATGGGGATGGAGAACAGAGGGACTACTTCAAAGCAGTTCCAACACCTGATCATTTGTAACTGCACAATATAGTGTAAGAATAAGATTAACAGAACACAAACGGCTTGAAAATATTGTTTAACTGAAACAGTACATCACTCAAATAATGTCACTCAGATTCTTAGAGTGATGCCTCTGTTTCCAGATGTTGAGAATGGAGCAAATACTGGGTGCAGGGTGCAAGGGTGTCTCAGCTCCAGAGCGACAGCAGAAAAGCAGGTGTACTGCAACCCAGTGGCTGTGCTGTGGCCAGGAGGGAGCCTGGGAGGGAGTCCAGCTGGGGTAAAGGGACAGATCATGCTGAGAGACATCCTTGCCCATCCTCCTATCCCACCCCCCCCCCCCTCCAGTCTGCTGAATGAGTGGCATCTGCTGGTCCAGGTACTCTGTGAAGCTGGCAGGGGTAACACACTGGATTGTGCAAGCCTATAGCTTGCAGGCAGGCTGTCCTGGGTGCTCGCTGCCTTCATCCCAAGGATGCTATCAGTTGTAGGTGTACTGTGTATAATGATACCAAAGAACTTCTGACATGGGAAGAAGTTCAGGATAGCTTTTCCCTTGGGTAAGTGGTGTGTTTCTAGTTGTTCTTATGACTAAAGCATGGAGAGGACAAGCAATGCAGACTCATTTGTGTAGTAGTGCTACAATGAACTCTGGACCTTGAATGTCTGTACATTCGTACAGGCTCTTGAGGCTCTGAAAATCCTGCTCTGCAGGTGGCAAAACTGAAACCTAAAGACTTGGCTGTACATTTACTGAAGGGAGTTGAGATGCCCTTGATTGCTGTTTCCCCATCTCCATCCTGATGTGCCTCGTGCTCTGAATTGCTGTGCTGCAGCTTCTCATAGGTCTCTTATGGGCAAGTGTGCTGCATCCATCTTGCCTTCTCCCTAGCCCTTCACAACTCCAGAACCCAGTGTGCTGCACAGGCAGTGCCACCCTGCTTGTGGAACAGGATGAACACCAACCAGCACCTGCTTGGTGACTCACTGGGGACCGTGAGGTGCAAACCCCTCTGCAGTTTCACCCTGCTTTTCTTTGGTGGTGAAGCAATCATTTTACAATGCTGTGCCCACAGTTACCTGAGCTAAGGAGGGTGCACTGTGGGAGTTGGGACCTCCAAAGCTTACTCCTGCAAAGGTGCACCCAGCACAGCTGTCAGATGAAACTGATGAGTGACAGGGGGTGTTCCATCACTTGGTGGATGTGATAGAATGAAGTTTTAATTAAAGCAGTGATGGTAGATTATTAGGACAGATAAATACTGCCTTGTTACAGCCCTCTTGGGTCATATGTAAGCAGTATTCATTTCAGAAAGGGTGAATGAATGAATGAATGAATGAATGGGCAATGTGAAGAATAAAGATCAGCATTGTCAATCGCTCTGCAAGTCTTCCGTGGGAAAGTGGAAACTTATGAGGGAAGATGCTCCATAAATGCATTTAAGTATTTGCATAACTTAGGGATGAAATTTTACTATTAAAGGCACACCAGTACCAAGCCACGTTTGGGTTGCTGTCAGCAGTAACTAGGACTTGTACAGCTGGGGTTGGTCAATAATAGGCTGCATTTCTATGTAATACTTTGCTAACTGTTAGGAAGTTCTTCCACACCACTATAAAAAAATTTGATTGTGTTTGTCAAAATGCAGGTACAAAAATCAGAAACTTGTGAAGCTACATTCTTGTGCTACAGGTGGAGTTAACTCTTCACTTCTAGTGTCCCTGGGTAATCCATCTGCCAGTCACTGTTACCTAGAAGGACAGGGAACTACCGGAGAGAGTCCAACAGAGTGCCACAGAGGCTGAGCAGACTGCATTATGTCTGACAAGGAAAAGCTGAAAGATCTTGGGGTTGTTCAGCCTGGAAAAGTGCAGCCTGAGAGGGGATCTTCTCAATGCATGTAAATATCTGAAAGTGGAGGTCAAAAGGATGGGGCTGGGCTCTTTTTAGTGGTGCCTAGTGATAGGACCAATGGGCACAAACTGGGAAACAGTAAGGAAGAACTTTTCTGTGAGAGTGCCAGAGTATTGAACCAGAGAGGTTGCAGAGTCTCCTTCCCTGGAGGCTTTCAAAATCTGCCTGGATGTGTTCCTATGCAACCTGATCTAGGTGAACCTGCTCTGGCAGGAGGGTTGGACTAGATGATCTCTAGAGGTCCCTTCCAACCTCTTCAATTCTGTGATCTAGACTAGGGGTGTGTTCATCAGCTCAGTTTATAGCTGTTGATACATCTTAAGGGTGGTAAGGAATGACTCCAGGTGGGAAGGGGTGATGGTTTTTCTCCTTCCCACAAGTGCCTGGCAATAGTAGGGTATTTTCCTGTGCTGATCCTGGAATTTGTAATCCTCTCAAAAGTTTCTTTTGTCCTTTTCCAGCTCTCAGAATGCAGTACAACCCTTGAAGGAAAATCTGTGTGCTTTCATGTAAATGCAGTGAGGATGAGCCTTTGAAAACGTATCTTAGCTGATGCTGATGAATAAACAAACTTGGCCGGAGTAAATCTTTTCATCTAACTTCAAGAGCCATGCTGTAATGAAGTAAATATAGATGTACTTAATGGGCTTCTTTCATCCAAATACATAACAAACCCTCCAGAGAAATGCAAACAAATCTAAAATGGATTTCTAAGTGGCTTTTTTGTTTGGCGGGTTGGGTTTTTTTTTGGTACTGGAGCAGTTTTGTCTAGCCAGACTACGGTAGGAGTGGATCTTGTTCCTGGAGTTATAGAGCTGCTGAGGCCAGGCTGGACTAAGAAAGCCTGTGCAAGGGCAGGGTAGCTGTCAGTCATCTTTGGAGTGGCCTCTGCATGGCCTGCCACCACTTGGCCAGATGCTGACATGCCAAGGGCACTTGCTCTAGAGGGCACATCCTGTCTGTGCCTCAGCCTGGTTCCTGGGTTCACAGCATATCAGATTTGGTGTTAAAGGTGGCTTTGGGGCCATCATGACAGCTGCTATAGGCACAATCATTGAAGTATGACTGCGGTGGTGGTGTTAACTTTGGCAGCATCTTGTTGGTTGGTAGCTGTGGGAAAGAGGAGCGCAAAGAACAGTTCTGCAAATCTGAATGCTGCCTGCATGACAGTGGGTTTGGTTTCATTTTGAGATTTGCAGGATGCCTGCTTTCAGTGGCAGCATTTGTAAATTTGCACACTTCCACTTGTGGACAGTGTGCCTAGCAAATACAGCTGCTTGGTTTCACTGGCCTTGCTTCATGAAAAAGACCAGTGTGCAGTGTTTGTATTTCCCATGTCACAGAAAGAGCCTTTGTTGGTTTATTTCTTTGAAAAATGCACTTATAAACCAATTTTACTCTGAAGACAAATGCTTTGTTTTGAAAAGGATAAACTCTGTTTGGGAGAAACACTCTAAGTTGGTCTTTTCTTAATAGGAAAATTTCAGATCTGTTTCATTCCATTATGGAAAAAAAAGTCCATTCAAAACTAAGCAATAAGCTCACAAGAGTTTGAATATTAGGCTGTTTAGACAACTCCATCACCATAATTACAGAAATTCTTCAGTATGAGCAATTTCTTTGCTGAGATCTTGATGATTTGGAAGTACTGCAAAGAATAACGTCTGTAAGTGTTGGAGGAATTTTGGGAAAGAGCTTTCAGTCTAGCATGCTGCTGTACTTTAAAAAACCCAGGAGTGATTTACTGAGGTCTGGATTCAACTCACCGTTTGCCACCTTGAATAGCCAGACATCCAATTTAGCGTGTGTCTGGTTGTGTTGTGCCGTGTGTACGGGAGTGAAACGTATTAAAAACTGTTCAGCTGCGGATGTGTTCGTCTGGGGATTTACTCATACATAATTGAAAACCCTCTGAAACAAAATCTCTTCATTACTCCGTGGATTGCTCACCTCTTCCCTCCCACGCTCATTGTTCTCGCGGGGGGTGGGGGCAGCTTTAGTGAAGGTGGATGTTGCTTTCAGGCAGCTACCCAGCATCAGAGTGGCAATGCAATGCATGACAGAAGATAAACATTGTATTGTACCACAGAGATATGTGGCATCAGAGTGGTTTAGAGGAACCACTTAGCTGCTGTATTTAAGACTTCTTTTCATCCTAGTGCAGAAGCAGTGCTTTTGCTGAGTTTACTAAATCAATGAAATGTTTGCATCTGGTGCACTGCAGGATAGGATGTCAAATTAAGGGCCTTTTGATGTGCAGCACAGATTGCAACAGGAATATTTGGGCTTCATCTCTCTCATGATTTTGCTGCAATTAAGTATCCTTGCTCAGGCAGTTGACTGCAGTAGGACCAGTCTTTGTGAGCAGTGGTTTCCCGTTTGAGCAAGGGTTTGATTGAGCTTCTGTTTAGCAGACATGGAAGTGTAGTGATGGAAAAAAAAGAGCCACCATTCTGTCACCACTGACTTAGTGTATCTGAATTGATCTAACAAAATCATTTTAGTGGAAAATATGTCTTAATGTAAGGTCAGTTCATCTTGCTGATGATCTGATTGCTTAAGAGTTATTGGCCAGGTTCTGTAACGGTCTTTAAAGGTGTTAATACTTGCCTCGAGCTTAGTAGCCCTGACTATTGCTAATGTGCAGGAAATGCTCGGATCACATTGTGAAGAGAAACCCCTGAAATATCTTAGAGCTATTTTAATGTGAAGTTTCAGATGTTATTCTTGTTTAATTGAAAGGTGAATGCAATTAAAGTTGTCAGTCTGCTGTTTGCAGATGATACCACTTTGTATGGAGTAACAAAGTGGATCTGGAAGTCTTAGAGTGCTGATTCCAGCTTTCAGCTTCAGGAATCACAACTCAAACTCTTCCTCTTTTACCTTGCAGAAGTCTACATCTGTAGTGTTGTCTGGATTTGTGTCTTAAAAAACAAACAAACAAACCAACAACAAAAAAGAAACCCAAAAACTGATTTCCATCAAATAAAATGAGAACACAAATTCTGAAATAATATTCATATTCTGTCTGATATTGGAGAAAAGGGAACCTTTGCTCCTACTTCTACAAACCAAAAGATTAAGCTTGCTTATAAAGGATTAACAGAGCTCTCTTCTGTTAATTCATAGTGGTGTAGTCGAACTGCCTGATTCTACATCAGTGGAAAATCCATTATCAATCAATGGGAATTTTGCAGCTGAAGCCAAAGGGATTAGACACTCATCATTCAGAAGTGACTGAAAGAGAGAAAGACTTGAACATGCTTTTTGCCACATGGCTGTGAGCTGCCACTGGGACATGGCCGCAAAAGTAAGGGAAGTTACTGGTTGCTTCAGGCAGGCTGTTTCCAGAGACCTATGAAAGGGCTGTTGCCACTGCACAGGGCTGCTGAGAAACATACCTGGGGTGCTGTTGATGGTGAGTTGTTACTCTCATCCAAGCAAGAGGATTTCGAAGTGCAGGAGGTGCACACGGAAAGATGACCTGAAATCCTCTTTTAGGGGTTGTTCCATGGTGGGGGAGAGTTAATAAGGTAATATGTGTGATGAGACTGGGACACTTAGGAGGAGCAGTTTTGGGGGATGAGATGTGCAGAGGAGCACTGGTGCCTATACCAGGCTCTCTATCTGCTCCCACTTAGGCTGCCACCCAGGCATGTTGGTTTAAGAGACTGCAGTATAAGGTAGATGCTAAAGAATTTGCTACTGATGATGTTGAGGGTGATATGCGAATAAATTGCATTACCTGCACAAGTTTCTTCTTTAATATATAATAGGTATTTGTGCTTCTAGTGGAGAGCACAGACCAACATTCAGACTGCTAGAGCCTGCAAGCTATAAGAAAACTAGCAGGTCTGGAGCCTTAATTTAGTAATGGCAATTCACCAAGCACCTTCCAAAATACAATTTAGCTTTCTCCAGAAATGCTGTCATAGAGCTTAGCTTAAAAGCAGCTCTGATCCAGAGCCTACTTGTGGAGAAAATCGTGATCCCCATGACCTCTGTTGCAACATTTGGTAGGTCCTTTCCTGAGATAGAAGCTAATACATCACAAATAGCTATTTGGAGCAAAAATGACACTTTTTTTTTACAAGGATTTGATAAATGCACATGTATTGTTTTAATCTGTTGTAATAGGCAAAATTGTGTCATTTAGTTTTGCAGTTACAGAGATTAATTTCTCTTTCCTTTACTCATGTTAAATAGAAGATAATCGAGCACACACCACAGAACTTTGGGACTCTTGTTTGTAGCTTCATCATTTATTAATCTAAGACATTAGATGAGAGTCTTTTTAGATTTGCTTGCCTAAGGAGAAAGAAGTAAACATTGAAAGGCCAAACCAGATGTGTGTGTTTTGAGGTGCTGCCAAATTCTGGCTCATTTCTAGTATGTTTGGTAGGAGAGACCACTGCTTTTTTTTTTCTTCCCCAGAACGGTCAATTGTGTGCTCTGATGCTTAAATTTTGGGAATGAGCTTGTGTTTGGATAGACACAGTAGCTTGTGCAGTTCCTGCCTTTCATGCTCTATAGAGATATAACATTGTAAGTGGGCAGGCAAAATAAATTCAGATAAGCATGCCATAGGAAGCTACGTTTTGGCACTCTCTTGGCCCCCTTAATTGGCTGTCCTAGTTACAGGAGGGAGCCATTTGTGATCTGCCTTCCTCTGATTCAGGCTTTTCAGAATAGACTGTTGGGCTAATACAGGCAGCAGTGCAGTAACAGCTTGGTGGTGGCAGAAGGGCTTCTTTTTCTTACATTTATGTAGCTGGAGGGGATTTGAAAATTGGATATTTCTCTCCATCTCTGCAGCTCCAAGTAGCCCTGACACTGTCAGTCGTGGATTAGTGAAATAAATCCCTCGTGTTCATAGTGGAGTGGAAAGTATAAAGAGCATTTTCTGCCTTTTTTTCCTCCTTTTTAATGTGTCATTTGCTAGCTGGCACAGTGACCTCCATTTCATGACTCTTGTGATGTGACTTGTCACAGAGCTTTTCTGTATGGATTAATTCATCACTCAAGGGAGTAGTAGCATGTGACATAATGCATGTGGACCTGAGCAAACAGTTACCTCTAGACAACCTATAATTAATCTATATTTCAAATATAATCTGTTAAAGCAGTTTAATTTATTTTTATAATGTGGTTTTCCTTCCTTTTTCATAGAATCATAGAATTGCTTCAGGTGAAAAAGGCATTTAAACTCATCAAGTCCAAACATTCTCAAACTCTACCAAGGCTGATGCTAAACCGTGTGTCTCAGTACCACATCTCTGCCTCTTTTCAACACCTTCAGGAATGGAGATTCAGCCACATCCCTGGGGAGCTTGTTCCAGTGGGCAAGAACCTTTTCAGTGAAGAATTTTCTTCTAATATCCAACCTAAACCTCCCCTGGTGCAACTTGAGGCCATTTCCTCTCATTCTATCACTTGTTACTAGGGAGAAGAGACCAAACCCTGCCTCACTACAACCTTGTTTCAGGCAATTGTAGAGAATGAGAAGGTCTCCCTTCAACTTCCTTTTCTCCAGATTAAACAACCCCAGTTCCTTCAGTCACTCCTCACCAGATCCTCCAGACCCTTCATCATCTTTGTTCCCCTTCTCTGGACCCACTCCAGCATCTCAATATCTTTCTTGCAGTGAGGATCCCAAAACTGAAAAGAATTAGTCTCAAGTATGTCCTTGGTGGTCAAATGTGATGCACGCATACATAGTCAGCTTCTCATGTTTTCATTGTAGCTGAATTTGGGAATGAGTTTGTGACTTCTTGGTAATGATTTTAAGCTAATTATGTAAAGGTAGGGTCCAACAGCTCAGTTTTCTGGGTAGAGAGTCTGTCAAATCTTTTAAATTGTTGTTCCAGTCAATTATATTGACTGAAGTGAAAGCAAAAATGAATCTTTTTTCCCCCTATTCTTAACATAAAGATTTAATTTCATACTTGTGATTTACATTGTGTATTTTAATTTGTGTGAGTGAACCCTGAATCACTCAGTTGTGACACCATCCTTAATCTTGCCTGGCAAGTCCATCTCATTTCTGGCAAGCAGATACTCCAGGAATTGATCAGGGCTAGCAATGGGGTAAATGGTAGGACCAGAAGTGATGTCTGTGTCTGGTTATGGCAGAACTTCACACTCTGGGGTCAGACCAGTTACTATGAATCAGTGGATGCTGTTTTCCAAGTGGTTTCTGTTATCCTACTGCTCAACATCTTTGGTTAGAAACAGTCCTGGAGAAGTACTAGAGAAAGTAAACTAGACCAGAAGCAGAGAATTGATTTCCCAGCAGTATGGGAGATCATAATTATGATGAAATTAACTAAATAATTTACTGCCCCAAACAGTCAAGTAGCCAATAACTCAGCATGTATGTGTTCCTCATTTAATCAGCGCTTGGGCATGGTGTGCACAGGCAACATGGTGTGGTTGGTTCCCACAGGCACTTTGACACCCACAGTTGACCTGGGAGGAAAAGTCCAGTCTGTGGTACAAGTGATGGGACCCCTAAACTCATGCAGGTGTGACCTTGATGGATCTGCCAGGCCATGTCCTAGTTTGCAATACCTGCAGAGATGTTGGC
The DNA here is from genome assembly GCF_015220805.1 of Pogoniulus pusillus. NCBI lineage: Eukaryota > Metazoa > Chordata > Aves > Piciformes > Lybiidae > Pogoniulus > Pogoniulus pusillus. Next base: position 24,194,001 of record NC_087277.1, read on the forward strand.
AGGATAGGGCAGGTGCCAGACTATGGAGAAATGGGAGTATTCTCTTTGGGGTTTGCCAGAGGCAGGCACCCAGGGGATTAGGCACCATCCCTGGAGGTGTTCAAGAAAAGACTGAATGAGGCACTTAATGCCATGGTCTAGTTGACTGGATAGGGCTGGGTGATAGGTTGGACTGGATGATCTTGGAGGCCTCTTCCAAACTGGTTGATTCTATGGACCTCAGAGCCTGGAAGTGCTAGAGTCATCCAGCACCATGAAACGGATCCACACAAAACTGAGGTGGCCAGAGGAGTTGGTTGTAGCCACCATGGGATGCTAAAGTCCTGATTGGCAGTTTGGGAACCTGGAAAACCTTGGTTGTTTCTTTTTTTGGTAAATTGCATGCTTTTCCCAGCTGTGGGAATTACTGAAATTCTAGTTCTTGGACAGAGGTAAAATGAGCACAGGTTGCCAACTTAATCAGCAGTAAATAAGGTTTTATTCAGGAAACAGGGTAACTAAGATAACTTCTTTTCCCTTGGTTTTCTGAACTAGGCAGAAACTATGCACTGCAGTGCTGTGATTCTCTGGGAAGGAGGATTTCCAAATCCTTGCAGTGTCTGTGTTCTGCCCAGCATGATGTGTGCTCTGCTCCACAGAGCAGTTGTGTTTTCTGTATTAAGCCTGTATAACTAATTATGCTGGTGCTAAAGAAAAGTAACAGGTTTAAGCAGAAAAGGCTTCCTTCTGCTGGAGTCTAGAGGAATGAGAAAACCTCTAAAAACCCTTGAGAATTTTTGTGCTTAAGCCATCTGTCAATAGGTAGTAATCGATTTTCTGAGGTGTAACTCAGAGATGTTATTGTTCATCATTTAATAAAAATCAGGCTCCTTGCAGTTCATCAGCAGCTGGCACTTAGAAAGATTGAATTCAGAAAAAATAAGTGGGAAGATTGCTGTTGTAGGTAAATGACCAGAGCTGAGAGATTTATAGCTTTAAAACATGTAACTACCCAAATGTATTAACCCTCCAGTGCCTGTGCTCTATGTCTAGATCAGGATGATTTTATGCAGGTAAATGCAAACTCATGCAGAGCAAAAAAACAGTGTTATTGAGTCAGTTGTATGCTAAAGAGTAGAGTTGTCCTTTGACTATTGATGTTGTTTGGTTTTAAACCCTTTCTCTCTCTGTTTGCAAAATAAAGTCTGGAGCATTTTTTGTATCAATTCATGGGGTTTAAAATTCACAAAGAGCCTGCTCCAGTATATACCGGTGCTGCCCCCTAAGTGTAAATACTGTTACTCTGGTGCTGTCCTTGGAGACTGTAGGAGGCTTTCCAGGTCAAGGATCAAGTTTATTGAGGCAAAAGAGGAACAGCCTTAATGTAAGTTGTTTGATTTTCCCAAAGAAGGAGCATTCCCTCCTTTTAAGAGAAGATGAAATCTGAGCCTTTACACAGGACCTTCCCAGTTAAAGGCCTACAGGAGAGCTTAGGTACCATTTAAGTTTTGAGTATACTTGTAATACCAGAGACTTCAAAAGAGAAACAGCTGCCTGTGGGATAGACTGGATAAGGCTTTAATGAGCTGCAAAATGGGTTAAAACTTCTCTTAAAATCTGAGCTGGGAAGTAGAGGTAGACTTGAGCAGGACCAAGTTTAACTGAGAGATGCTCCTTCCTACAAAGAAGATTTTTTGTGGTTTGGAACCTACAGAAACAAATTTCATTCTTAACCAAAAGGTTGCAAAGGTTGACAGGCCAAAGTGTACATGAACCATAGCTGTTGAGATTTCCATGATAACTGAAAAAGTGGACTGTTTTTACAGTGACTTTGAAAATGGCATGTTCATACCCCATTGTGGCTTGAGAGGGATTATACTTGCAAAACCTATGTGGTTGTTTGACCCTGGCTGGATGTCAGGTACCCAGCAAAACTGCTAGCAGCCCTTCCTCAGCTGAACAGGGGAGAGAAATTGTAATGAAGGGCTTGTGGGCTGAGATAAGGACAAGGGAGGTCAGCCTCCAATTACCAGCATGGGTAAACCAGACTCGACTTAGGCAAATTACAGTAGGATAATGAGAAAAAAAATCTCAGCCCCCTTCCCCCGACTCTTCCCTTCTTCCCATTCTCCCGTTTTCTTTATGTCCTACCTCACAGCAGTGCAGTGGGACCAGGAACGGGCGTTATGGTCACTTCACCACATGTCTCTGCCACTCCTTCCTCCTCGGATGGAGGACTCTACACACTCTTCTGCTCCAGCATGGGGTCCCTCCCGCAGCACCTTGTGAAAGTCACATAAGGCATCCGTATGTAAACAAACAGAAACAGTGTTCTGCTGAAAGCTCAGATGTCAGGAGTTAGACAGGAAAGATTTCCTTGAGCATATAGATACCTGCCCCTCATGATTCCCACAAAAATACCCAGCCAGGCTGTGTTGAATTGAATGCAAACTGAGCATGAAGAGCTGAAAAGGACTTTGAGGAGTAAAGAGTATGCAACATCAAAGTAAATGATGAGCTGTGTATCTGTCTCTCAAAAGGTCGATACCTGTAAGAGCACTAGTGGGCACGCAGGGTCACTGGGCAGGATCAGAGAAAGGAGAAGCTAGTTGAACTGGTTATTACAGGGGAATCTGGGGCTGTGCTGTGTTGGGTAACAAAGATTAAAAAGTGTTGCACTGCTGAGAAGTGCTGGAAGATACTGGAGAATTGATTATGGAGGTGTCGCTGTGTGTTGCGCAGAGCGTAGCCAGTGCTGTGCTGAAGAGGCTGCTGACAGAACATACCATGTGCATGGTTGCCACAGCTGTGATTTGTGAATCTGAGCACTGGATTTCACTTTAAAAAACATTGAACTTTTTGGCAGATAGTGGTGATTTTGAACAGGCTGGCAGTTACAGTCCTGGTAATGAGTCAGTTCCCAGGGGGACCATTTCTCTCCTCACCCCATTCCAGCTCCCTCCTTTTGACTTCTGCTGCTTTTCTGGGTGGGCACAGCAGTCTTCTTGCCTTCAGTTCCTGCCATCTAAGTCCATCCTAGCAAACTAGTTCGTTCTTGATGAGACATTCATCTTCAACTTCCCTCTGGTTTGTGCAAGTGGAGAAAAATAATAGGAAAAATGGGTGCTTGGCCTTTTGGATATTTCATGAGAAGGTTGTATTGTTGATAAATAATGTATGACTTTGAAGCTACACACTTTCTCCCTGGGACATGTCTTGTATAACTGAACTGTATGATTTACCTTAAATTGCCCATCTGCCATGCACGGCCAATCTCCATACAGCACCATTTCTCCTCTCCTGTGCAGTCTTCACTCCTGGAGAAGAGATTTGCATAAAATGATTTCCTGATGTAAATGGGAGCGGGCTGCGGCTCCAGCACCTTGTTATAACGTCTGTACCAATCCCCTGAACTGGGCTAGCAGCTACCTCAGTAATTGAATCTATTTGTTTCTTGCCGCGGTTTCAGGAATTAGCGGGCAGCAGGATGCTTGTGCTGCTGTGCTTTCATTGCAGCCTTCCTAGCTTTGCCTTGTCCTAAGGCTTCTTTGAAAACCAGAGCAGACAAGGGCTGGGATGGGGATAGGCAGTGCTGCAGCTCAGGCAGGGGCCAGGGCAGAAGCCAGGGGCTGAAGGAGGCTCCCTGGGGACGCCCTGGTTATCTGCACTGGTCAAGTCAGGCAGCCAGCCCTATGGGGACAAGTCACTCAGGGCTGGGACACCCAACCTAATTAAAATGGTGCATCAGGCAGAGAGATAAGAGGCCCTGCTGTTTTGACTGGTGTCATTCAAGCCGTGCTGGGGCTTGCTAGGGGGCCACGAGGTGCTGGGGTGTGTGAAGCCCCTGCCCCAGAACAGAGAACCAAAGCACTTCACAGACCTTTCCTGTGCCTCTTTCTTTCCAGCAGCCTTAGCCTTGTGTTTTCCCCTCAGTCACTTTTTGTGGCTGAAACTCTTCCTTGGTGGTCTTTTTATGCTGGTCTGACTTTTCCTTGCTCTCTTTGATTTCTCTTCTATTCTTACAGCTCCTTTTGTAGCCATCTCCTCCCAGCTCCTGCAGTCTTGCTGGCACCTCCTTGTCTCTCCTTTACCCGAAGCACAAATAAATGAGATAATGAGACATGGGCCAGTCATCTCACTTATGGTGTGTCTGTGTGTGTATGTGTATATATATATATGCATATGTATGCCCTCACCCACTCCTTCATCTCTCATCCTTCTGTCCTTTTCTCCAGCAGTCTCTGGAGGAGGAGATTATCTTCTGGTGTGTATTTAAGCACACTGACAGTGCCACAATATGAATAGCATAATGGCATACGTATTTTGAAGACCTAAAGCTGGATTGTGGTGTTCATTTGGGCTAGCAATGCCAAACAAATTACCATCATTGCTGTCAAAAAAAGTTTTCCTCCATTCAGGCTGTTGTTGCACAGCTTCATATTTTTGAATTTGAAAGAGAGGAGAAAACTATAGTCAATACATCCTCTAATAGTGATTTAATGCTTTTTATACTAATGTTACGTGTTCTGAATAGTGGTTCATGGAGAAGATCTGCTAATTCAGGCAGTGGTGATAGTGTTTTGATCAGGTGTATAGTAAATTCAGAAGCTGGAGGGTATTTTTTTTGGAGGCTTCTTCATCTTTCTGTAATTACCAGATAGATAATAGGAACTTGCCAGATCCAACATGCTAATGATTGCCTTCCAGCTTTTAGAGAGACAGAAATTATACGCTAGTAACATCTGAACGAGGTTCTGCTTTGGTAGTGTATTAAAACATAAAATACTGTGCTCTCTTGCCATTGTGTAAATAGCTATGAATATGTCCCTGGTCTTTCAATACAGAAAATAACCAAGATGAAGCTAAATCTGCTTTAGAAGTACTCAAGTGGCTATTGACGGCTTGGGAGTGCTGGGTTATCAACAGTCGATGAACTGCTTTGCTGTTGTCTTTGCTTTGTAGGGGTATCTCATGACTTATTTTCAGATGAAAGGTAAATGCCCTTGCTTTCCAATTTTGCTGCTTTAAAATTGTTCAGTTTTTCAGCTTTGTCTGCAGATTTCCTGTGCTGAGACCTGAGGTATTTTCTTAGCAAGATGCTTTTTGGAGCTGGCTGTTAGCTGTGCTGCGTGATGAAAGGCCAGGCTGCTGAGCTCCTAGCACGCCGCCATCATCTGCTGTGCTCTCTGCTCCACAGGCAGCCCAGCACTGCTCTGTGCTGGGCCATTAGCAGGAAGGTAAAGAGAACTGTATTTGGGTAATTTTCTTAAATGCATCACACTCTTGCTGCTTTGCAGCTAGGTGTAGCCTGATGAGGAAGAGAGCACTTTGGCTGGTGCGATTGGCCAAGCCATTTTATTAATTGCATCTTGCTGTACCTCACTTTTAAAGGACTAAATTGCAGCCCATGAATCCCTCTGAGATGAAGAGAGTTCTTTCCAGTACTTATTTTCTTCTAAACTGCAGTCACTATGGGAGATTACTACAGAGGAGCGTGGAGACCTTTAGTCTTTCGTGCTTACTACCACTACATTAGGACTATGTAGGCTGTCTGATAAAGAGGAGACTAAAAAAGGCAGAAAGTGGCAGAAGTGGTAGCAGCAATATTCTTGAATCTACAGGAAATCATCTAATCTGATTAATATAAAACATTCCTAAAATTACCAGAGCCTTGGAAATCAGTTTTTGTGTTTCAGAAGTAAGCAGTGCAGCCCCAAGGCAAGGAGTGGCATGAATTTACTGGGATATTGCTACAGAAAGGTCTCTGCATACAGAAGTCAGTAACCTCAGCTCTTTGCTTAGCTCAGGAGCTTGAATCGGATTGTGTATTGTTGGAGAGTGCTTTGCAGGACATGGGGAAATGCTGAGAGAAAACTTTAAAGGCGTATTCTGACAATTCATATATTAGATATCACTGTTGGTCGTGTATGTTTTATACTGGTCAGTGTTCTGATTAAGAGGTGTGGCTCGAGTTCTCCCGAGCTTCTTTCAACTCTTGCTGGATACCTTCTTGTATCTTGAGTTTCACTATCTGTAACAGTTTGACTTCTCTAGCTAAGGCAAGGACTGAAAAAAATTGCTCCCTGAGGCCGTAAGGGTGATTTGGGCACAGAACCTCCAGTTCACAGGCAGGTGAAATAAGCCTTTTTATAGTTTGGATGAGTGCTGCTTACTTTCTTGCCTCTCCTATCATCCCCCTACCTCAGATCTTCCACTGAACTTGCTCTAGATGGCTATTTGAAATGAGGCTTTGGTGGAACATCTGCATTGGGCAGCAGTGAAGTCCCCCCCACACCCTTATTTGCCAGTAGCTAAGAGGCTGTTGTTGACATCCAAGTGTATTGCTGAGTTGCTTTACAAACTCCTTCCATACTGGGTCATGGGAAAGGTTTCCAGCACAGTATTTTACCCTGATGCATCTCAGCAGCCGTCAGCAGCACCACTTCAGCAGTGTTTTTTGCTAAGGAAATAAATCTCCCATTTTTCCTGGGCTCTGGGTGCCAGTTGCATGAATTAAAATGCACAAAGAGAATAGAGCATGAAAGGAGGGTGGCTGTGTACCTGCCAGTTACCATGGAAATAATTAAGGGCACACTTCAACTGGTAGACCCAGAAGCACTCACATCTGGGTATATGGAGTATGTGAGCCTTTAGGGTAAGACTGAGGCAGGTGTCTCCCCTTTTCTCTCTTTTCCTCCTCTACAGTGTGGTTTCTGCAGGAACAGTGCTTGCATGTGAGATGCAAAGGGAGCTCCATGCCCTTGTGCAGTGCTTGCCAACCTCCAGAAACCTGAGGACAAGAGCACCTGAGTAGTTTGAGAAGGTTTCAGACCTTTGTTTGCCTAATTGACTATTTTTTTCTCTTTCACTCATAAGCAACATCTGGCTTGCTTCTTGTGTGGTGTGCTGATGGTGTCCCTGGTCTGTCCAGCAGAAGTTGAAGGTCATTTATCCCCTCCCATGATTGTATCCGGAGAGCACAAACTATGCTGGAGGCAACGCAAGGATGGGAGGCATCAACACCTTGCAGAGCCGTAGCTGCCTCCTCATAGCCTCCAGTAGATGCTGAGCAATTACAGGGCAGGTCAGTCTGGTTTTCCACAGGGAGTAAGGACTCCCTGTGGCAGACTCTGAAGCTGTTGGCATGTCTAAAGAAGATGGCTTGAACAAAATCCACAGGTCATGTAAATTGGCATCCCATCCCTAATAGGCACAGACCATCATTGTTTCATGATTTGAATGAACTGTCCTGTAATACTAGTCCATTTTATTACTCTTCTGCTTTGTGCTGTTGGTGCCAGCAGAGCTGAGAAGTGAGATAAAGCAAAAGATCTCTTCTAGCCCAGTTGCCCCCAGTTGCTTCTGGCATTCTTTTGACTAGGCCTGTTTGTTTCTTCTGTTTGTCTTTTCCTGAACCTTATTCCTGCCTCTTTTGCTCATTTTTACTTCTCTTCTAGGTGTGCTTCCCTCCACAGCCACTCTTCCTATTTGAGCCATCTGTCCATTTTCTCTTTTTGCCCTAATGGACTTAAATTGCTTCCCTGACTTTTCACTCCTCAGTGTTGCCAGCCTCCTGTGCAACCCTTGGGTCTCTGTTACTGCAGCCTCAGCTTTGTGTCCTCTGGTCTCTGCCAAGCCAGTGCCTGTTTCCCTTTGTACCATCTGAAATGCTGGATGAGTCCCAGCTCAACCTGTTCTCATCCAAGTAGTTCTTGATATCAGTCTCCTGTTTCACACATTTTTTTTTCTCCTTAGCTTTTGCTTAGAGTGACTGACTCACTCTCCTTCCTCACTACTCTCTTTTTCTCCCTCACCATGCTTTTCTGTCTGGCTCCCCAGACAATTTTCCTTGCCTTTGTTCATCTATCATCTTCCCCATGTATCCCTTAGCCCAATTTCCCCCTCTTTTCCTTACTCTTCTCTTGTTTCTTGTTTTCACAGGATTACACCCTCCTCTTTTCAGAAGGCAGTAAAAAGCATCTCCTAGACATAAAGCTTTTTCCTGGGTCATGTCAGATCCCTCCTTCAAAGAGCTGAGATGCTAGAGCTTCTCAAAGGAAAAGGGTGCCAAGACCTTTTAACTTGGAACAGTGAAAAATACTTTCCTTTGGCTTTATTTTCAGCAACAAGTGCATCACTTTAATGGAGATGCTCAAAGTGGCATGCAGTAAGAGGCTGCATTATTTTAGCTGTTGACAGTGGCTCTGGGAAAGGGGACAGACAGCTGTGATAAGCAGCACTGCTGCCAGCCTCAACTCTGGTACTTACCATCAGGAAATGCCATTACAGTCTTCCAAATCCTTGTTCTCAACATGCCAGCAAATACATAATCTTGAGAAGACTTAATATGATTCTGCAGAATATACAAGACTCCCAGCAGAGTCGGTTGAACAAGGAGAAAGAGATGTATGGGCAGTGAAGTGATGCCTGCATTGGGGACCTCTAAGAGTCATCCGGGGAGTGAGAGCCTCACTTTGGAGTTGGACATTGTTTGAGAGCCCACTGATGGTAGGGTTGCACATGTGTGTGTATATGTTTATTTATTGTATCTGTATCTTCTAAACATCTGTGCTTCAAGATTGATTCTATATATATGCATCAGAAAAATAAGACCCTGCAACAAGTTGCCCAAAGTGGTTGTGGTTGCTGTGTCTCTGAAGTTGTTCAAGGCCACGTTGGATGAGGCCTTGAGCAACCTGGTCTAGTGGAAGGTGTCCATGCCAATGGCAGGGGGGCTGGAACTAGATGATCTTTAACCATTCTGTGATTCTATGACATTTCATAAATTACAGGATCTTGTGTCACTGTAGGCTTTCCATTTTATAGAAGGGTCAAACTGGGATGCTGATAGCAGAAGAGGGTTGATGATACTGCAGAGAATTCACTACTGCTGAAATAGATTTGGGGATTTTTAATGGGTAAACTTAGCAGCTTCACCAACCTTATTGTACAAGATATGTCTGTCATGTTGTACATTTTCCCAGATAGTAAAAGGGAGGCATGATCTCCAGTGAGTTAATAAGGATAATTCTTTCATGCTGGGGAAAAAAAGTGAAAGGAAAAATGATCTGCCTAAGATTTGCCTGTGATATTTAAAGTCTAAATCTGAGTTTGAGTAGTTTATCTTTGGGTATTTGCAGGAGGGAGAGCAGAAGAATATGAATGAGTTCATTTCAGTTATGTCTGAACTTTCTGATAGATGAAGAGAAATTTTTGGTGACTCCATCTGGCTGGAAGGTCTATCTGTGTGATCTCTTCTCTGGCAGATGGAAGATAACACTAGGAGGAATCCTTTGATTATCAAAGCATGGGAATTACTCCAGTGCAGTATCACCCTGAGACATCCTTCCCTTCCAGAATGACAGGTGATGTTTCTGGGATGTTAGAGAGAGCTGATTTCCCCCTGCTGCACTGAACATGTGTACACCAGATTTTCTTTGGCAGTGTTGAATCTATCCATCCTCTGTATTTCTTGCTGGTGATGAAAGAAATGAAAATAGAGAATATCCATGTAGAGAACATTAGCAAGTACAAAGGGAACGTATATCAGCCTCATTCATTTTTCTTTTACAGACTGCTAGGATTCTTGGAGTTTCTATTACTACCTTTTTGAAACATATTAGGCTGACATTAATTGAAGTCTTTCCTGAATGTAGAGTTCCTTTCTCCTAGAGCACAGCAATTTTTATTCGCTCCTTCTGCTGCCTTTGTGCTTTCACACGTCTGCGGTATCCTACTGAGCAACCTTGTGCTCTCTCTAGCTTCTTACTGCAACATGCAATATAAGCATGTGAACCTACCAGCAGCCCTGCATCCAGACCTTCCTTCAGTTTCTAGGGTTCAGCTTATTCCTGTGAATACCGAGAGTTAACTAATGGGCTAACAACAGCCGTCTGTTCTGTGAACCACTTTCCATTTTGGTGTGTTACCTCCATGTATCTGTCAGAAGGCAGCTTTGAGTCCTTGCATGGAGGCAGGCAGAGAAAGGACTATGCAGTTATGGAAGCTGTGGATCAGCAGGGTTTCTTCTGGTGCCTGGGAAAATGTGTACTGGGAAAGACATTCTCTACCCTTTTCAGCACTAAGGCATTTTCTGGTCCATAGGAGGAGGGTGCACTTGCTGCATACCACTTCTGGGGATTGCTTCCCAAGAGACAATAATGAAACACAATGTTTATTCTTCAGCCTGTACTTGTTTCTTATCTGCTTAATACCACAGTTGCACATCATGTAAAGTCACTTGAAATAGAGCTGTTTTCACCAGATGTTTGCTGGTGAAGGGGCTGCTAAGGACTTTTGCCTTGTCTGGTTTGGAGAAAAAGAGGCTGAAGGATGACCTTATTGCTCTCTACAGCTTCCTGAGGAGGGGAAATGGAAGTGCTGAGCTCTTCCTCCTGATATCCTGTAATAGAGTGTGTGGGAATTGGTCAAGGCTGTGTCAGAGGAGGTTCAGACTTGAGAAGCATTTCTTTACAGAGAGGTTCATCAGAAACTGAAATTAGCTTCCTAGAGGGGTAGTTGATTCCCCAAGCCTGTCAGGATTTGGATAATGCCCTTGATACCATGCATTAACATGGTGAGCCCTGAATTAGTCAGGAAGTTGGGCTAGGTGACCATTGTAGGTCCCTTTTGAAAGAACTGTTCTATTACATTCCATTTGATGGTATTTTGTAGTCTGAACACTGTGCAGTGGAATTCATTTGTGCTAGTGATACACGGCAGGAGGCTGTGAGGTTAACAAAAGCCATGCATGTGAAACCAAATTTGCCTCAGTCACCACTCACACTCAGGGTAGAGAATTAGTGGTCTGAGTCATATCTTCATCTATAAATATGTGTAGAGGTCATCTTTGTTGACAGGGAATACTCATGTGGAGTGTCCCACTGTTCATCCATATGGGTTGTTATGCCTGAACTTGTGCCTTATACCATATAACTACTGTCACCACATCTATGGCATTAACTTAACTTATGTACAAGCAGTAAGTGTTTTGTTCCTCAGAAACCTGTAGCAAATCAGGAACAGTCAGGTTTCTGGTCAGGGTTTCTGAAATGAGATGAAGAAGTACTTCCCTGTGAAGCTTCCCTGTGTCATTTGCAGGTACATCTTGCTGTCTGCCCAATCACTACTTGTTTCATTTCAACTGTTGCCCAGTCTTGGTTCTCATCATGAAATTCTTAATCATAGCCAATGTCATATCTTCAGAAGATGCCATTATAGTAACCTCACTACTGGTCTTTGGCTGTCTTTTGCTGTTTGCCGGCACTAAACAATACAGAGAGGACACTCTAAACGTCTGAGGTTTCAAATGTCAAACCTCAAGATCCCGTTAGAAAGAACTTAGGACAGCAGCTGGGTTACTCCAGAAGCTTTGATTGAAACGAACATGTTTACTGCTTCTTAAATGTTTTATTTGTTTTAATATTTACCAAACCTTTCCTGCCTTAGGTAAATTTCCTACATTTCCTTTTCTGTTCACACCCTGGCCTGGCTGTGTCTAATTGGCACAGTTAATGGAGTTTTGGTCTCGAATGTGATGCCTTTGGCACTCCTCCTGATTTTTCTTCTTTGCTTCAGACTGGCCACCTGAGACACTCTCTGATTTTTTTTTTTTTTTTGGCATTCCTTTTGGTTTGGTAGTTGATAGTGTTATTGTTTTATCAAATAACCTGATAAATTGTTACAGCAGCAGCCTAAGCACTAATGCTTTCTAATGGCACACTTTGCCTCTGCGCTGCTATTGCTGCCCATTTCATTATTTGCAAGTTGATTACAGCTGCGTTTCTCAGGGGCTATGAAATATTCAGCAGCCCGGACTAGCCTGGGGAGAATCGCAGCCTTTGCAGTCAAACACCTGCCCTCAAAGGCAAAGAGGAGCTGAAAACTTGCTGTTTAAAACTAATGGGGAAATTCCTTCCCTGTTTTAGCTTTCCCACAGCGCTGGCTTGGAGGTGCACACTGATTAAAAATTGCCTCTTATGCTTGTTGTTAGATGAGGGGGGGAGGAATGAGATTAAGTATACAACTCCTGCGTTTCTGCCCTTCTTGGCGTGGCTGCAGCAAAGGAAAGAAGTGCCAGTTTAATTAGTTGCCTGTGTGTCAGTGTGAGGCAGTTGGCATTCTGGGTGGAGTTGGGAAAAAAGGCTCTCCTTTAAGGGCACAAATTAGCTCTACTACTTGTCTTCTCGCACGTGGTCTTTCCTGAGGAGCAGCCAGCAATGATTGACTGAAATGTGCAATATTTTACCAAGTAGGAAACAGATAAGATTTTTATAAACAGGATACTTCATCATTAAAGAAACAATTGTTTTGACCTTGACACTGAATGAGTAAGGCCAGCATTGTGATAATTGAGAATGTAGCTAAGCAACAGTTCTCCAGGAGCTTGCACTGCTTTATTTTTAGTAGACTCCAGCAGTAAGGGGTGGGGGGAGGGTGGCTGAACGAGCAAAGCAACTGGTTAATGCTTACAAAAAACCCAGACATTATTTCTGTCCTAGTTCAAAAAAAGTTTGAGCTGTGATATGTGCTTATGCCAATTTTAATTTGGGGTTAACATCAGAAGAAACTAATTGAATCGGTGTATCCTTCAGTGGTCTGAACAGGCAGATAGCCTGTCAGTATCCCTGATGTCTTAAGCTGGTTTAGAGACTTGAGTCCCTTCCGAAAATTAATGGTGTGGAAGAAATGGCATATTCCTTCAGAAACAGTCCATCCTCGTATCTATTTCTGCTTACTTTGGCAGTAATTAGATTTGCTAATCTTAGTTAGCACTGTACAGCCTAATTTATGTGAAACGTTGGGCAGTAGTTTTAACTAAATTAATGTGGAAAACCCTTTAAATAAGTTCTTGCAACCACTTGCTGTAGATCTGCTCTAACTTAGGTTTAAAGTAGTATTACACTACTATAGCAAGCCAGTTCCCTGTATGACCTTTTAAATCTGAAATAAACATCCAGGGAAAGGAAGGTGCTTTCAATTTACAGGCTGAGTTTAATTGGTTTACTTAAGCATTGGAAAGAAAATCAGTCTGAGAAGTTCAGCATTTTTATTGTGTAGGCATGGCAGGATTGATTGCAACCACGTAGCCACTCCCTTAGCTATAACTCAAAGTCTGTGTTGCAAGGCTGGAGCTAATGGAAGGTTTGCAACCTCTTTACCTTTCCCTGTTCCTAGTAAATCTGTCATCACTGCCTTGGATGCTCTTTCTTTAGATACCAAATCAATACAATTACTAAGTAACAATGAGTTTCTAGTCATAAAACTCAAGCAGCTGCAGAAATCTCTGAAAATGCTGTCACTATGTGGGTATAAACCACCCTAACCTCACATATATGAGCCTTTAATCCTGCTTTGGTCTGTGAAATCCTTATTATTGGCAACATTACATAGGTGAGAGAATAAAAATGTCAATTCTCAGCCTAACTTCTTTATCAGGTCTTTGAAAGAGGGCAGTAAACGGACAAAAACCAATAAAAAAGGAGTTCAAAACTGTTTTAGATACACTAAGAATACAGGAAGGAAATGTTTTATTGAAGTACTTTTCTCTAGATATGAATTTAAATTTGAAGAAAGGGAATGATGTGTATTGTCTGCTATATAGTGTGGCATAATTGAATTAAGAATTGTGAATGCTTTCTTGGTTTTTTCCTTTCGTGCCTAGGAGGAAACAGTTGTCAATACTGTATATCACTTGAACATCGAGCTCCACAGAGACTCCAAGGTAATTATGAGCTGCTTTTTGTTTCCTATGCTGGTCAGCTTGGCTCTGGTTCTGTTTTGTGAAGACCCCTGTAATTTATGAAGGTGTCAGTGCTAAGCAATGAAACTGGGTAGCGGCAGTGTTCCAGGTAGCTTTTACAGAAGCTGTTGCTTACAGCTTCACGATCCATGGTGTGCTGTGTGAGATGCCTCTATGTGTATAAAATAAACTTTGAAAATGCACTTGTTTTGTTTTCATGGCTTAAAAAGCAGCAGTACCAGTCCCAGATGAAAGGTAAGATAAGTTGGATGTGGGTTTGTGTATGGTCATTCGGAAAGCCTTTCCTTATCCCTCAGTGTCCCAGTTTTCCACCTGGTTGTCTTCCTGGAGCGGTTTGAGAGGCACCACCTGCTCTGCAGTGCTGGTACAGGCTTTCTTGCTCCAGATTATGGGAGTTTTGATGGGTTTTGATCAGGCAGAGCAATGACTGGCTCACTGGAAATTGCTGTCTTGGCTCACTTTGCCAAGCTCTTAAAAGCTGGTTCTGCTGTTCTGAGTGCTGTATGTGCTGCAGATCCATACATTCCATCTGCCTGTTTTGAAAGCAGAGCAAGTGAGGTTTTCATTTGATATGGACAGAAACTAAGTAAGGAAATAGACAGGTGAGGATTTTTCATGTCTGAGTTGAAGCTGTTCGTTCTACTGCAGAGGCACAGCTAGGGACTTAGCCTGGGCACACAGGCTGCAAGGATGTCTGGTACCTGTGCACAGAGACCGATCAGCTCCAGTCTTCAGTATGCAGACTGGTGCTGCTCACATTCAGCTACTGGAAGTCTGATGAAATTTGAGCAATGTCAAACTTACTTTGGGTTACCATTTAGATAATTAACATCCCCTGGCAGATGGTGAGTCTTCAAATGTTGCAGGAGACTTTTTCCCAAGTATCCCAGCCCTTGCTGGGTGGCTGTTTCTGGTGACTGATGGTATGGTACTGGACCAGATTTGGTTGTATGTGATGCACTCAGTTTGTGGCTGAGTTGATAAATACTGGGAAAATTTCAAGTCTCTTCCTTATCATAGTAATAGCCTTGAAAATTTCCATGGAATCAGCATTTTGCTAATGTTTACCAAGCACATGGTCTCTACTTATGGTGTGATGAAAAGATGATAAATGAAGAATCTTGAAGGTAACCACATTGCTCCAAATGGCCTGGGGCATGTCCCTGGCTTTTCCTAAAGGAAAGCTGATTTGCTCAGACAAGCTTACTGGTTTAACCTTGCTTTTGCAGAAGTTGAGAACACACCTGTGGTCACATCCTGTTACCACCCTTTGTCTGAGCAGGTACCTCCTAAGCTACAGTGATTAGTTGTATGAGTTTTTGTAGATATACTCTGAGTCTCTCTCTCAGCCTATTTATGCTATCTGTACACACTTAGAGAGATGCTTCAATCACAGATCTTGAGCCTGTGAGAAATGCATAAATATAACTGACACATGATTGATGGAAGCGTTGCTTTTCCATAGCACTTATCTTTAAAATGAACATAGAAATCAAGGAGATTGATCAGACACCTTAAAGATAGAATTAATGTAAAATCAATGTAATATCACACATGCTCCTGCAGTCTTACCTTGTGGAAGCCAGAGGATTGTGATAGTTGTCTTTAAATCTGTCAAAGATAAAGCATTTTAGTTCTGAACTCTCATTCTCTGTGAAAGATACTCAGATCTGGAAATGAAACACCTCTGAAAGGTGAGGCATTTTTCTCTTTCTTCCCTCTTCAACAGCTCATCATTTGGGAAATTCTGTTTGCAATAAAAATGTGTTGATGTCTCTGCTGCATGCCTAAAGGACCTGAATAACCTGAAATCAGAAATTGTGAACAGTTTACCGTGCTATGTAATCCTCCAACAGCATTAGAGAGCTGCATGATGCCATCTGAGCACAGCTATAGGTCCACTGAATTTTTCTTCTGGTTCAAAGGAGTTAGAAATCTTAGACATTGGAGGGGGAAAATTACCTTATTGGATTTTTAGGGTCTTTAAAAAATCTAGAATGACTTTTTTTATCCCATTTATAGTACAAAGCTGAAACAGTTGTTTGGCCTTGAATGAGGCTGGATGGTGAAGACAGGTTCTTTTCAACCAGCTTTGCTGGTGAAGAAATAGTATAAGCTTTAGGCTGGCAGCATGGCATTTTTGACTGTGAAAAACCAAGCAACCCTCCTGTGGATAACCTTATAGCTGCAACTTACAGGACAGAGAAATTACCTTCAGATAGAGATGGAGAAGGCACGTGTGGCTAGTGATAAAGGAGGTGGATTGCCTGAGGACTTCTTTCAGCCAGCCAAGCTGCTGAAGGTCGCTCAGCTTGGAGCCACATCTCCAGGTACTTCACACATGCAAGGGTCTGGGTATTTCGCTGAGGAATTCCTCTTCGGAGATTGATAGGACTCTGCCACATCAAAATTGACAGGTTTCAGCCAGTGCCAGTTTTAGGAAGAAAAAATTACTCATTTAAATAGCTTAAAAAGCACAGGAAAGTATGACAAGTAGTTGTCAGTGAAGTGGTCCTGTCAACCAAGGGCTGGCAGTTATTTTGTAAGAGGCAAAGGAACAGCATTTTCTTGATAGGTGTTGTGGGCTGAGAGACAGGTGAAGGGCAGGACGGACGTCTCTTGGGCAGGTCTCTGTAGCAGGTCAGGTGTGGTTTTTGCAGGCCCTCCTCTGCAAACCTATGTCTGTGTAAGACATGCAGGCGTAGTTTGACATGTGTAGTGGTCCTGTCTGGGCTCTGCAGCAGTCTGCTGTGTTCCCTGTGTCTCTGCTCCGGGTTGTCTGGCCTGACACTGGCACGGCAGCGGCGCAAGACATGTGGCTGAAGGACAGAGCGCAAAGCTGGTGAGCCGAGTGATAAAAGGAGAGGACTTGATAGCATCCAAGGGCTGATCAGCACTAGGGAAGTGCTGCCAGGAGCCTGGCCATGCTGGCTGCTGAGAAGGCAGCAAGAAGGGATGAAGAAGTGCTTCTCTCAAAGCTTCCTCATTGCTTGAGACGTGTGGTTTGGTGCTTAAAATTTATAGCTTGTCTGTGCTGGAAGTAATTCAGCAATGGCTGCTCTGCTTCCAGTTTCCATCCTGCTCATTTGCACAATAACATTCACATGCAAAGCGTCCACTGCCACACTCAGGGGTTGAGGGGTGTGTGTGTTCAGCATGAATACAGAGCCATACCGATTGTGTAACCTGAGCCTTCCTGCTTGTGTGAGATATTGGCAGTTTAGAGGGCTGGCAGGTTGGTTGGTCGGTTTGGTTGGCCGGTGGGGGATTTTTTGTGTCTTTTTGTGTGTGTATGTGTAAACCCCCTCTCTTTAGCACTTCAGGTTGAGTTGGTAAAAGCATGTTCTTTCCGTGTTGATGCTAATAGGCTCTACCGTGTCAGGCTAGTGTGAGCCTCAAGACATGTCTCATCTCTGTTGCTGCCAGTGGTAGCTTCTGCATGTCGGCAGGTTTCCTCCTGAGACGTCAGGTTTTTGCTGTGCTTTCTTTAGATTGCTCTTCCAGATGGCTGGCTCTCCTGCAGGAGTGAGCACCCCCAGGCAAGGGCACTCAGCTGCAGCTCCTCAATCTGAAAGGGTCATAAATACACGAAGTTCGTGCTTTTCATTACACCGAAGGTAACAGCAAGAGCTGTCTTGTCAGCACGCTCCCAAGGGAAGGATCTGCACCGAAAGGTCTGCTTAACAACAGCGGGCAGGGGCTGAAAGAAACCCTGTGAGAGCAGTGTCCCTAGGCTGGATGTTGGCGAGTTGGAGTTAGTGATCTCACAGGTCATCCATGGGTCTGACAGCAGTTTGCTGCCTTGCCTTTACCTCTTCGTTTTCTTTCTCTTTTGCTGTTGCCGTGGCCACACCGCTGAACCTTGGATACCTGTGGCTGTTATGAGGGTTGACCCCTGTCCCAAAATAACCGAGCTACCTCCTCATGGGTGTCTGTTGTGAGGACGAGGTATGTGAGGAGCATAGTGGGAAGGCAGCGTTTTTAAGGAGGCGAGGATCTGTCAGACTTCACCTTCCATGGCTCTCAGTGAGCCGGGATGGGAGGTAATGAGCCCTTGGCAAGTGCTGGGTGCTGCTGCTGCCTGGCACATCCCAAGCTTTCCTGGTGCTGGAGGACACGGAGGTGGAGGGAAGGAGGTGCAGGAGTCAAGCTTCTTCTGGAGCTCCACCTTCAGTAAGGTGCATGAAAACAAGCAAGCAGCAGTTCTTTCTGATGCATTTAACAAAACCTGCCCTTCTTGAGAGTAACGTGAAGGAATTAAAGAACCACCTTGTGACAGAATTAAGGTCATTTGGTCTAGACCCGTCCCGTGGAAGTGGAGTGATGCAAGTATCACTGGTGGGTTTGCATCTGCAGCAGTCAGACCAGCAAACTGCCCTGGCTGCGAAAATAGGCTAACGTTGCAGGAATGATTAAGGCGATTATGGAGCTGCATGAATGATTAATTTACCCTGCTTTTGTTTCACTTTTGATCTCAGGCCCTCTGCCAAAAATATAATAGGGCAATTTTGAGAGAAGGTGTTGTTAAAATAAAGAAGTCAGTTGTAATAACAGCTTTACTCTGCAGATGTGCATCAAAACTGCTCCAAGAGGAACAGAGGGGGAAAAAAATCAGTTGCTGCTGTATCTCTGTGACGTGAATGTTTTAAATTTGTAGATAAGTATTCACCAAACACTTGGCCAGCCAAATACCTCCTCACATTCTAAGAGGACAATGTTGTTATTCTTCAAACAGGATATGCAGGGATGTGTTGGCAGTGCTTTCTTAACAACCCCCCTTTCAGCCCAGTTTAGAAACCATTTGTTTTGTAATTAAAATTACTCTACATATTTGAGACAGACTTCAGCTGAACAACTGCCTAACACGTGCTAGACACATATTGATTTTTTTTTGTCTTAGCCCAATGTTTCCCCTGGGCACCGTATTATTTATTCATAAAGCAGAAATGATGTCTGACAGGCAGTTAGAGGGGTGTAGAGCTGGAGTCCAGAAACAATGTGAAAAGCTTTGCAAAGACCCCAAGAAATCAATGTGCTGATGCTAAAGAGCTGCCTCTCTCTTAATTCCAAGCACACGTTCTTGCAATCGCTCAGCGTGGAAAGGCAAATTTAAATAACAAATAGTTGCTATTAAAATCACAGGCCTAAATTTTCATTCATCTTCATTCCAATTAGCAAAACCAAGGTGAAAGTAGGCAGAGAAGGCAACTAGTCAAGCTCAGACACCTCTCAGCCGTAAAGCAGACTGCTTGCTCTAGCCCTGGTCTGCACATTTGTATGCAGATTTCTGTGGGAAGCAGGATATTTTTATCAATAAAGATTGCAAGCGTGGTTCAGAGAGCCAGATATTTCTCCAACGTGCATGATTCATAACCACTTACTCTAATTGAGTGTTAGACTGATGTCTGTACATCAGATTAAAATAAAGGGGGGGAAAAAGTTAAATCTGGTGTTTTTAGGATGCGAGTTGAAATATTTTGCTAAGCTAGTCATTGTGATAGACCTGCCTGAAAGGAAAATAATAAACCAGGCAAAAGGAGCTTTGTCCTGGGTTAGTTTATTCAAAATCAGATCACAGCATAGTAGCAAGCAGCATTTGCTGCTGGAAGATGTATTTTATTTCCAAAAATATGTTTACTGCTTAACAAAATCAATCTAACTCGTAGGTATCCTTAGGAAATCTTTTGTTTGACCTTATACTTCTCTCAGCAAAAGACATAATTATTGAAGTATTACTTTTGAAATGAAATGGGTGAATGTCTTCTCAAATCAAGTCACTGTGGATTTATTTATTTTTCTTTAAAACAGATAATGTAGTAAAAATAAAAAAGTAGCCTATCGTGATGTAATTAAATATTTCATCTTAATGTACAAACACAAAAGAGCTGAACTAAATTTGTTCCGGCATTTCTTGACTTTCTAGTGCTTGACTTTGAACCAGAATGTTCTTTGATATATAGGGTTGGGAATTTCAAACTCTGCTTTGCATATTTTGAGGGGGGAGAGGAAATGCAAGAAAATAATTTGTTTCTGTGTTGGAGACATGAAAGATAATGCTTTGATTTTGGTTAGTATGAAGGTCATGTTATTTACAGTGAAACAAAGCCACAAATTAACCTCCTGAAGTGAAGAATTTAACACATATTGCTTAAATCAGCCTGCAGAATACCTTATAGTTGTTCTCTCCAGGGAAGGCTTTGACCTCTTAATTCACAAAACATCATAATAACTGCAGTTTTAAATCTCTCAACTGGGACAGCATAATCTGTGTCCACCCAGAATAAGTAAGAATGCTTGAAGCATTTAGACTTCTTTTTTTTTCCCTAGGAATTCATCATTTAAAATAAGGGGAAAATATGAAAGTGTGGTATCTATTGGGAAATCAAATGCATGACCTTTCATATTTTGTGTTCTGACATATGAAGGCAGCATTGAGGAAGCTTGACAGTCTTCTCAGACAACTCTTCTTACATGGATTTGAAAATCTAATTTCACTTGACTTGATCTGAAGAAAGTGTACCTAAAATGACATTTTTCTGGGCTATTGTACGTGCTGCAGTGGACACATTTTTTTGTGGTTGCTCTCTGCTGAAAGCATGAAGTTGTGAAAAGACTTCATTTCTTGGAAGCTGCAGCCTTTTTGATTTACTCCTGCCAATGCTTTTGAATGCAGCTAACTTGTGAGAGTTCCCATGTATTTACATGTAGGTTTTAAATAACAGCTTTACTGTGTAGTGCTAGGGGTGCTTGGATGTTAAATAGTGACTTTAAATGTCACTTTTCCAAACTGCTAGACTAGAACTGTAATACTAATTCATTTAATCTGTTTAGATTGCTGGTAGTCGGTCAGGTAATAAGGTTTGTTCATCCGAAGCTCAACCGCATCGCTCTGAACTCTGTTTTCTTAATTTAGTTCTGTCATTACTGTTGTCAGGAACATAACTCACAGAGTTTGACAGCAGAAGAATACACAGCCCCAGATAAAGCACTAAAACATGAATGCATGCATTTTCTGCTTCACCAACTTGGAGTGCTCTTCAGGACACTCAGAGGATGTCTGCATCATTGCTGGTCACCCAAGGTCTCCCTTTAGTTGGAGGAGGGAAATAGCTGCTTTTATATGACATGGTCCATTTAACTTGTTTTGGAGGCTTGTTTTGTTGCACTTTAAGTTGCATCTTGTGGGAGCCTTATGGGATGCTGTAGAGAGCGTAGATTCCCAGTTGTAAGAATCATAGAATCAACCAGGTTGGAAGAGACCTCCAAGCTC
This sequence comes from Pogoniulus pusillus, assembly GCF_015220805.1. Lineage (NCBI taxonomy): Eukaryota > Metazoa > Chordata > Aves > Piciformes > Lybiidae > Pogoniulus > Pogoniulus pusillus. The sequence goes on from NC_087277.1 coordinate 24,215,012, forward strand.
ACCCAGTCCAATCTAGCACCCAGCCCTAGCCAGTCAAATAGACCATGGCACTAAGTGCCTCATCCAGGCTTTTGTTGAACACCTCCAGGGACGGTGCCTCCACCACCTCCCTGGGCAGCCCATTCCAATGCCAGTCACTCTCTCTGTGAAGAACTTCCTCCTAACATCCAGCCTACTCCTCCCCTGGCACCACTTGAGACTGTGTCCCCTTGTTCTGTTGCTGGTTGCCTGGGAGAAGAGACCAACCCCCACCTGGCTACAACTTCCCTTGAACCTTGAACTCTTCATATCCAGAGCCCTTCTGGCACATCTATCCATGCATCCATCCAGTTTGTCTGCAATATCAATCCGCTTGATGTGGATTCAAATAAGCACCTGTGGACTTTATTTGTGGCTAGAGCCAAAGCTAAGGATGAGCTGTGAGCAGACAGAAACACACTTAACCTCATTTCCCCCTCTTAAATCCCTTCTTAAAACCTCCTTTCCATAATCTCTACCAAAAAAGTAGGTTAGCAGTACACTGCAGCCGCTGCCTCCTGTGCTGACTGATGCAGTCCCTTTGTTTCCTCCTCCTTCCTTGTCAACCGTTCATACCCATTATGAATCCATATACAACCATTAATGACTTTTTTGTGTGTTGTAATATTGCTCTCCAAGGCAGGAATATTGTCTTTTTCTTTTAATTCTCTCTGAGCACAGCCTTCAGTGTGCCTGTGTCCTGGCCTGGGAATCCTATTTGCTACCATAACACAAGGAAAAGAAAATAACTCTGATGGCTCAGTGTTTCACAACTTTCATAGACACTTTCACAGCACCATGTGAAGAAAATGAATGTTGTTATCATATGGCAAAGGTGAAACACTAAGACATATGTCCTTACTAAAGAACATTCTTATTTCTTGAGTGTCTGAGCTGAAATACAGATATCTTTTTGCTTAGTCTTTGATACCGGATCTCCCAGTACTTCCATTTAATGTCTTATCATAGAATCATGGAATGTTTTGGGTTGGAAGGGACCTTAAAGATCATCTAGTTCCAAGCCCCCTGCCGAGGTCAGAGACACCACCTGCTAGACCACATAGCTCAAGGTCAAATCCAACCTGACCTTAGAGTCATAGAATTGTAGAATCAACCAGGTTGGAAGAGACCTCCAAGATCATCCAGTCCAAACTAGCACCCAGCCCTAGCCAATCATCTAGACCATGGCACTAAGTGCCTCATGCAGGCTTTCCTTGAACACCTTCAGGGGCAGCAACTCCACCTCCTCCCTGGGCAGCCCATTCCAATGGCAAATCACTCTCTAATATCCAGTCTAGACCTTGCCAGGCACAACTTGAGACTGTGTCCCCTTGTTCTATTCCTGGTTGCCTGGCAGAAGAGACCAACCTTCACCTGGCTACAACCTCCCTTGAACCTTGAACTCTTCCAGGGACTGGGCACCTACAGATTCTCTAGACTACCTGTTCCAGTGTCTCACCATTCTCATAGTGAAGAATTTCTTCCTTCCTATCTAATCTAAATCTACCTGCCTTCACTTTAAATCATTACCACTTGTCCTATCACTCCCTAATCAATAGTCATTTGCCATCTTTCTTGCAGGCCCTCTTCTGTATTGGAAAGCTGCTATAAGGTCTCCTGGGAGCTTTCACTTTTCCAGGCTCAACAACCCCAGCTCTCTTAGCCTGTCTTTGTAGCTCCCTGGTCATCTCTGTAGCCTTCCTCTGGACCTACTCAGACATACTTAGTACTATTGCAGATCATGAGCTTGGGAAATGTGAGGTTTGGGTTTGGGGGGGGGACTTTAGTGTTTTCCCACGCATCTGTTGGAGCTCTTTGCCAGAACCTCAGTTACCAGCTTAATCATAACGCTTCCTCAGGTCTCCTACTGTGGTGACTCTATGCCTTCCACATTATGGAATGAAGGCAACATGGTTTGATGGGCTGACAGTACTCTAAAAATCAGTAATACAGGAGCCATCCTCTACATTTCTGTTCATATACCCCTGTTGTGTAGACCATGAGTTTTTGCATAGGGACGTGATGCACACCTGGGTCCCAAGGACAGGCTGAGGCAGGACCACAGGCATTAGAAGCTGTGCTTTTGAGGATATGATTTTATACCAGTAGTATTGAAATATAAGTATTATTTTAAATGAATGTGAATATAAACTCAAACATCTCCTGGCTCTTAAAAACTCTGTGGTATACTACTAAAAGCACTTGCTTTCAATTATTGAAATGTACAGCCTACACACAATACCTGCCAGGGCAGGGTGGGATAAAGTTTGAGCCACCATTTGAGATAAGAAAGTTGTAACTGCCATTGAATCAATCTTTTTAATGTCTCTCCTGGCAAATCTGGGTGTTGTACTCTTATTGCACAGAGTTTGGCAATGTTCCTCTCCTGAAAATGTGCTGAATTTCAATAGATGACTTTTTTTGTGTACAGGAACATCAAGATTTTAAATGTCCCATCTGTGGCATCTGAGACAAGTAGCAGATACCAAGGAGAAACTAAACTTCTTTTTCAGTGCTGTCAGTTCTCTTTGTGATGTCTTTAGGTGAGCCATGGCTCTCTCTCAGTAAGGCAGGTATGGTTGGAAATCCAGGTACTTTGCATTTTTGGCATGGAGAGTATCTCCATTTTGCTTGAGAGGCAAAAGGGATGCATCCATGGCAGGCTGACTCATTTGATGATGGTCAATCAAGGGTGCTGGTATACGCTGCTGGAAGTTAGTGAACAGGAGAAGTACATAAACATCGTTTGCATGGCTTCTGGATCTGCAGGATATTTGTCAGAATGTGTACAGGGAATGCATTTCTAATCCCTACCTAGCTCCTCTGGAGAAGTATTTACACCTTCTGTGTTGACACCACCAGGAATGTGCACTTGGTCTTTCAGCCCTATCTCTGCATGTTCTTATTAAGAGACTGGATCTTGTCTGAAGCCATCAAAACCTTTTAACTTTATGGCCATCTGTTGGACAAAGAAAACTGCAAATATCCCATTGAGTATAAACCTCTTCAGAGCTACCAATGGACTTTTTTCAGAGATAGTGAAGCTGTAGTCTGCAACTTGCTTTGAGGAAAATGGAAGAGGAAATGGGAAGAATCAGTTCTATTGATACTGATAGTGTCACTATGTTTCTATTCATTACCATGTTTCTACAAGTATGGCACTTCAGGACATTGTTTAATGGCCATGGTGGTCTTAGGTTGACAGTTGAACTTGGTGGTCTTAGAGGCCTTTTCAAACTGAAACAATTCTGTGATTTAGAGGCCGTTGCAAGTGATTACCATCCAGCTTTTAATGTTCTTGCACTGCAAGAAGCTGAATAACACTTTCAGTTCTCATTCACAACATATACTCTTGGCATATATTCCTGCAGTCCACATCAGGCAGAAATCTCCCTTGATGTAAATGGGCTTTTTGCCTGACATAGTCTCTCACTCTAAATTAGGAGCAGCAGACCTAACTATAAATTGTTTTTGCTCTAGGCACATTCCCCAATAATTATCCTCTGGTAGTAAATACTTCACTGTATCAGTGAGATACAACAGCTTTTAACTCTTGAAGCTCAGCAGCCATCTCCTATTTCATGGCAGGATCTATTGGAAGAGGAGTTTGGTTTGGTTTTGTGGTAAGAGAGATCACTCTTGAAAACAAGACTGAGTGTAAAATTAGGACATTGCCTTATGAAATTACTACCTTATCATGTGTAAAATGTGAAGTTCTTCACTACTGAGTGTCTTCTGCATTAGAGATTGATGTGTCCAGGTCTAGGAGGGCTGGGTTTTTAAAAATGCTTTCATTTTCTGGGTATTATTTTTAAGTAGAGGCTGATTTGTGCTAGACTTCATTTTTAGTATGGATTTAATCCCACCAGGAATCAGGGTAGTGAAACGTGCTGTATGGCAGCTGGCACAACAGCATTTTTAATCAAATAATAGATTCCAGCTGGTGGGGAGTCAACTGGATTCTGAAGCAGACGTGACTTAATGCAGATCTTCCTTATTTCTACAATAAAATGCATTACCTTTGCATATTAAGCAAATGTAAGTGGAGGAGGGGAAGGAAAGCAGATCTACAGGTTTGCTAGAAATAAACCTAATCATTGTAACCTCATCAAGGGAGAATAGAGGGGTTTGTGTTCTGCTTGATAAATTATCCTGGACTCTTCTCACATACCATGAAATGATTTCTGGTCTGCAGGTGTGCTGGTGATTGCAAAGTTCATTTTCTGTCCTTGAATCCCACCTTTAGAGCTCTTCAGCTACTTACTACTATCCCTACATCAGGCAGTTTTAAGATTCAGCTTGACAGGGCCTTCTCATTTAGACTGTACTGTTACCTAGAAGGGATGGACCAGATGATCCTTGAGGTCCTTTCCTCATTCTGGCACTCTGTGATTCTGTCACCAAAAGTCATCCTCACATTAGTTGTCTGTCTTTGCACAGTATCTGCCTGGATAGGTTACAGTCGGGTGGTGTGAGCAGTTAACCCCAGCAGCAAAGTTGGGAGTCTTTCAGTTGTCACTGAACTGACACTTATTTCAGACAGACTCTTTTCAGTACTGTCTTTTTTCTCTGCTCTCGCTAAAACTGGAAGTATTTTGATGAGATTGAGATAGTGAGTATCTTATTGATATGTAATGCTGGAATGATATGATTGAGCTGCAAAACAAGCTGTAATTGTACTGGAAAGGTCAGGGTATATTGGAAAACAGCAACAGGTGCTGCATTTCCAATGATTTTTCTTGTTAGTTTCTATGGCACCATCTAAGCTCAGTGGTTAGCCAGGATAAGCAGTTCATTCACCACCTGATGTTTGCTGGGGCTTGGTTCACGCTGCCAAAAGAAATGGTAAACCTAACGTTAAAAAAGAAAGTATGTGGCTAAGGTTTTTCTTCCCGTTTTTCTTCCCATTTTCTTCCCATCTGCAAGCTGAAGTGGTACACCAGTTAGTCTCTCTTGTTATTTTGCTACTGGCTGTTCCTTACAGAGCAAAAGTGAAGATCAGCATTGCCCTGCCAGCATCAGCAGGGTCTGGGTGGGAGCAGATATCCCACAGCTGAGAAGTATGAACCTCAGAGGAGCTGATAACTCCCATCCCATTAGCTACAGTGATTGGTATTTTGCATAGTCCAGACTGAGAGTATGAAAAAAACATGCCTGATGTGAGGAGACTCTGTGAGCTCAGTGATCTCCATTCCCTCCCAGCTGCCCTGAGGTTACTTGTTTTAATCCGGGAGCTGCTGCACAATAGCATGATCAAAGCCATCAGAAGCAATCAGACCCCTTCGTGACATCTGCTGAAAGAGCTCTGCAAGGTACGTTTTCCTCTTTAAAATATTTATTTATTTTTACTTTATCTGTGTCTTCAGAACTTCATCCTCAGTAAAAGTCCTATGGAAGACACTTAAGTAAGCTTTTATATTAAAAGTCATGAAAAATTCTTATTACACTTCTGTTGTGCATTTGTAGTTCAGGAGAAGCTTGATGATTGCTTTATGTCTGTGGTTGGTCAAAACCAAGGAGTATTTTTATGTAGGTGGCCACAGTTAATGTAAATCTGTTAATCCAGGCTAGCAGGAAAGTATTGATTGCAGTGTTTCTACCTTCTGTAAGTGATGGGAGGAAAAACAAAGCCAAATTGATCTCATAATTTGAGGAAGTATCTTGAAAATCAAATATTCACACAGCTTTGATTTATTGCTTTGATTAGTTTCATGCCATTTCTGTAGTTAATTGCCTGCTTTGGACAGTGTTATAGTAAATGTTGGAGACCTGTGCTGGGTTTGGGTTTGTGATGTGTTGCAGAGGGGAAATTAATTGATGCTAGATGATATTTTCCAAAATTAATATTGTTTATTAATGTTGCTATTCAGAGCTCTCTGCCACCCCAGACCACCAATGTTAATAATATTTTGGTTCTTACACACTTATGGAAACATTCTATGGATAATATCTGCATCTAATATAACCAGCAAAATATAGAAACATGAATTGAACTGGAAGAGGTTTCCCACGGTCAAACACCACTTGTGGTCAATATGCCATTTGCTGGGCCCAAGCTCTTTCTGCTCTGTGGCAGCAGGCAGTAGAGAATTACAAAGGGGCATTGTGATGGTTTGGGGGTTACCCCGCCCCCCCACACTTTTGTATTTGCCCCAGCTAACTCAGACGGACCCTGGGAATATAGATGAAGCAATTTATTTACAGCTAGCAGAATTTACAAGCAGCTATTTACAATATATACAGTTATATACAATTATATACAGAAATATACAAAGGATAAACAATACAAAAGCACAACTCCCCTCCCAGAAACCTGAGTCCCCAGGAGGGGCTCTCAAACCACCCCAACACCTCCCCCCGGCCCTCTCAACCTTACCCCAGTTCTCAGGAAGAAAAGAGATGCAGCCAAGAGGTTAGGGAGCAAGGTTAGTAGGAGCAGGGTTAATGAGATGTGACCAGGTCTAAGGCCAAAGCAAGAGTGAGAAACAAAATGGAGAAAAAGTCTTTCTTCTTCCCAGAGTTCTCAGCGTGACTGTGAGAGAAGTAGACACAATTGTTTTTCATTTCACTGCCCGTTATCTAGTTCTTTTACCAAAACATTCCAGCTTGCTTCAAACTAGCACAATCCACCCCTTGTCTACTTCGCTCAGAGTATCGCTGAGAATTATCCAATCTAATCTAAACCAATATTTACACTAAAATAATATATACAAATTCAGATCACACTTCAATCAGATGTAGGTGATTCAAAAGCTCAGAACAGGGACTCCCAGGTGATGTTGGGTTCGTGCTCACGTACTGTAGATTCTATTGTAGATTCTCTCAGTGTTGGGCGCCGATGTTACCTAGAACAGAAAACTCCTAACAGCTTGAATTTAAACTCTCTCAGCTAAGGTTAAATTTCTCTGTGGAATACACTGAATTTCACCATTCTCCTGCATTACCCAGTATGTATGACCAGGACCTTCAGCAGAAACCACCCCTCGGACAGGTTTCCCTTCGCCTGAAGGAGAAAATACCCAAACAGTTTTCCCTAACAGATTCTTCTCACGTACAACAGGAACTTTATCACCGTCTACTGTTTGGACCAAATCTGATTGTGCAGGTCCTGCTCTGTTTACTGAACCTCTACTATTTACCAACCAAGTAGCTTGTGCTAAATGTTTGTCCCAGTTTTTCAGAGTTCCACCCCCCATGGCTTTTAGGGTGGTTTTCAGCAAACCGTTGTAGCGTTCAATCTTCCCTGAAGCTGGTGCATAGTAGGGTATGTGATAGATCCATTCAATACCATGCTCTTTGGCCCAGTTTTTCACAAGATTATTCTTGAAATGAGTACCATTGTCTGACTCGATTCTCTCTGGAGTTCCATGTCTCCACAAGATCTGTCTCTCCAAACCAACAATGGTGTTACGTGCAGTAGCATGTGGAACTGGATAGGTTTCCAACCATCCAGTGCTGGCTTCTACCATCGTTAGCACATACTGCTTGCCAGAACGAGATCGAGGTAAAGTGATGTAGTCAATCTGCCAGGCTTCACCATACTTGTACTTTGACCATCTCTCACCATACCATAAGGGCTTGATTCGCTTAGCCTGCTTAATAGCAGCACAGATGTCACAGTCATAGATGACTTGGGTGATAGCGTCCATGGACAAGTCAATTGACCTATCGCGAGCCCATCGGTATGTTCCATCTCTGCCTTGATGTCCAGATGAGTCATGGGCCCACCGAGCTAAGAACAGTTCACCTCGGTGTTTCCAATCAAGGTCAATGTCAAGTTCAGAGTTGGTATCAACTTGAGCAATCTTAGCAGCTTGGTCTGCCTTCTGGTTATGTTTATGTTCCTCAGTTGCTCTGCTCTTAGGCATGTGTGCGTCTACATGCCGCACCTTCACTGGAGTTTTCTCCAGCCGTGCATCAATGTCCTGCCATAGATCAGCACACCAAATAGGCTTTCCTTTCCTCTGCCAACCATTCTTCTTCCAGTCCTTTAGCCAACCCCATAGAGCATTGGCTACCATCCACGAGTCGGTGTAGAGGTAAAGGATAGGCCAATTCTCACGTTCAGCCACATCAAGAGCAAGTTGAACAGCTTTTACCTCAGCGAACTGACTGGATTCTCCTTCTCCATCTTTCGTTTCGGTAACTCTCCTGGTTGGACTCCAAACTGCTGACTTCCATATTCGCTTGTTCCCAACAAGACGACAGGAACCGTCTGTGAACAAAGCATAGTTCTTTTCCTGATCAGAGAGATCACCATAGGGAGGAGCTTCCTCAGCACGAGTTATTTTCTCCTCTGGAGGTTTGGAACAGTCTGTGCCTTCCGGCCAGTTGGTGATCACCTCCACCAGACCAGGTCGGTCAAGATTACCCATTCGTGCTCGTTGGGTTATCAAAGCCATCCATTTAGACCAGGTTGCATCTGTGGCATGATGTGGTGATGAACCTTTGCCCTTGAACATCCAGTTAAGAACTGGCAGTCTAGGAGCTAAAAGCAATTGTGACTCAGTTCCAATCACTTCAGAAGCTGCTTTCACTCCCTCATAGGCTGCTAGAATTTCTTTCTCAGTTGCAGTATAATTTGTCTCTGAACCTCTGTAACAACGTCCCCAGAAACCAAGTGGACGACCACGTGTCTCATTTGGAGCTCTCTGCCAAAGGCTCCAAGTTGGACCATTGTCACTGGCAGCCGTGTACAGAATGTTTTTAATGTCCGGACCAGATCTCACAGGTCCCAGGCCCACTGCATGGACCACTTCTCGCTTGATCTGATCAAAGGCTGCTTGTTGTTCAGGTCCCCACTCAAAATTGTTTCTCTTACGAGTCACATCATGCAGAGGTTTGACAATTTGACTGAAACCAGGAATGTGTAGTCTCCAAAATCCCACCACACCAAGGAAAGAAAGTGTGTCCTTCTTACTGGTGGGAACTGCCATGGTAGAGACTTTGTTAATCACATCCTGAGGAATGTAACGGCGACCATCCTGCCACCGCACTCCCAGAAACTGAATTTCTCTGGCAGGTCCTTTGACCTTGTCTCTCTTAATGGCAAAACCTGCTTGCAACAGAATGTCAATGATTTTGTTACCTTTCTCGAAGACTTCCTCAGCAGTTTGGCCCCACACAATGATGTCGTCGATATACTGGATGTGCTCTGGAGCTTTACCTTTCTCCAGTGCATTGTGGATGACTGAGTGACAGATGGTTGAGCTGTGTTTCCACCCCTGAGGCAAACGATTGAACTGGTACTGGATTCCTCTCCAGGTGAATGCAAACTGAGGCCTGCACTCCTTTGCTATGGGAATAGAGAAGAAAGCATTAGCAATGTCTATGGTTGCATACCATTTAGCCTCCTTCGATTCCAGCTCGTACTGGAGTTCCAGCATGTCCGGCACAGCTGCACTCATGGGTGGTGTCACCTCGTTGAGGGCGCGGAAGTCAACTGTCAGTCTCCAGTCGCCTGTAGGTTTACGCACAGGCCAGATGGGACTGTTGAAAGGTGAATGAGCTTTCTCGATGACAGCCTGACTCTCCAGTTGACGAATCAGCTGATGAATGGGCAACAAAGAGTCACGGTTAGTTCTGTACTGCCTATGATGAACAGTTTGAGTTGCAATTGGCACTTCCAGGTCCTCTATGTCATGATGTCCCACAACTGCAGATTCATCAGAAAGTTCAGGTCTAATAGACAATTTCAATTTATCATCCTCAATCTCTACAGATGCTATTCCAAAAGCCCATTTGTGACCCTTAGGATCTTTGAAACAACCTTGTCTCAAAAAGTCAATTCCCAAAATGCAAGGCGCATCAGGACCAGTTACAATAGTATGTGTCTTCCACTCTTTACCAGTTAAACTGATCTCAGCCTGTATCTTAGTTAACTCTTGAGATCCACCAGTGATTCCAAAGATAGAAATGGACTCTGTCCCTTTGCAATTAGATGGCAATAAAGTACACTGAGCACCTGTATCAACTAAAGCCCTGTATTTCCGAACTCTTGAACTGCCAGGCCACCTAATGAATACATTCCAATAGATTCGGTTTTCTCCACTATCCCTTTCCTCCTCCTGGCTGGAGGCAGGGCACCCCTAATGCTGAACATGGCATGTAGGGTGTACACAGTGATTGGTGTTGTTGCGAGAGGAATTGCAACTGTTGGAACAATTGCAGTTGCTCTCAGGAGCTGAAGAAGTGACAGCTACTTTCCTGGCATTATTGCCTCTGTTTCTGCCACTCTGCAGTTCCCTGACCCTCTTTGAAAGAGCTGAAGTAGGTTTACCATCCCATTTGTTCATGTTCTCATCATATGTGTCACGCAGAAGTATCCACAGTGACGCACGTGATTGCTGCTGTCTGGGTGGAATTTGTCTCCTCCTGGGCTGGAATTGCCTTGCAGGAGGTGGGCGTCTGTTCCTCACTGCAGAAACATGCACCCATTCAGATGATGCAGGAATAGTATCCTTTACCAGATTTTTGAGATCCTCCTTCAGTTCTTTCATAGTATCTTTAATCTCTGTAGTCATAGTTTTTATGGCACAGATTATACCAGAATGTGACAAACTGTCCTCAATCTGCCTGAGCTGATCAGTGAATTCACCAACAGTGAAAGATCTTCCATTATCACTCCTTGCTAGGAATTTACTGGCCAAGATGTTAGCATAGGATGAAGGAGCAAGCTTAATCAGCTTCTTCATGAGACCTGTTCCCAAAGGAATATCATCAGGCTCATGTGTGCCATGATCTCCATAAAGCACTTCCTTCACAGCAAACTCCTTCAGAAGCTTAATTCCCTGCTCAACGGTGTTCCACTTCTTGGCAGCCCATGGCAAATCATCTCGGGAAGGATATCTCATAGCCACAGCCAACAGAAGGCGTGTCCACAAGCTAACCCTACCAAGAGGACTTGCTAGGTGTTTGTCCACTCCACTCTCCTTAGTGAGTGGTCCCAGCTGCTTGGCAGACTTGTCTCCTACCTGCAGAGCATTAGCACCAATGCCACGGCATCTCACTAGCCAGCTTAGGATTGGCTCACCTGATTCCCTTGTGTATTCCTTCCTAACTTCCCTGACCTCTCTGAGTGGATCCTTGGAGCCTTGGATGTCATCTTCCTCCTCCTCTTCCTGTTGTTGATCTGGTGGTACCTGGCCTAACACAATCTTCCTCATAGCATTCCTAAACTCATGGGAACCATCCTCTCTCCTGGCAGCTAACCTCACAGCGCTCCTCTCACTTGAGTATTGTTGTCTCAGCACATCTACAAGGTCTCGCAGACTGACTGTCTCCTCCTCCTCTTCTTGCTGCTGATCACCAGAGGTCCCATCTCTTACATCCTCCTGCGAACCACTCTTTGTCTTAGCTTTTGCCTTAGCAGGTGCCAGAAGGGCCTGAGCAGCAACAGACTTGGATGTGTCTGCTGGAGGATTTGAATCTTTAGGAGTCTGACTTGGAGGGTTTGAATCCTTAGGGGTCTGACCTGGAGCATTTGAATTATTGGAGGTCTGACTTGGAGCATTTGAGTTCAGATCTGCCTTGCTTTTAACAGGAGGATTTTGGTTCTGGTCTGCTGGCTGGGGGTTCGAATTGGCTGAGCTGGTGTCATTAGGATTTGGACTGACTGGGCTAGCGTTACCAGCACTAGTAGTATTATTAACATTAGTGGGATTATTTGCCTGTCCTCCTGGGATGCCTGCTGAACTCTGTGGCTTGTTTTGGTTATCCTTATCATTGTTTACATTATTGGCAGGAACACTGGCTGTGTTCCCAGCACTTGGAGAAGGAGGGGCAGAGGCTGGCATGGGGGAAGCCGATAACTGTGTTCCCTTGTTTTGCTGTGAAAGAGACTGCTTCTGAGACACAGAATTTTTCCTAGCTCTTACAGAAACTAGTTTTGAATTTTTCACACATAATGCCAAAATTAATATGAAATTTAAAACTACAAGAGCCAGTATAATGCCCAGCATCCCTGCCATGCTCTGTTTCGAGTAGAAATCCTTGCATGGATTTGGCATTTCAGTTTGGGGCTGGATGACCCTCATGAGAGCAGTAGATAAAGCAGACTCTCGATTGATTGTAACATTATTGACAAAAACTCTTGTAATATCACTTGTAATATTCTCAGTGACACTAAAACCAGCATAACCAAGAATAAAATCACCCCAGCTCCAGAACATGTTTGAAAGCTTAACTTTAGCCTTCTTAAAAACTACATGAAGCAAGAAATAACCAATTTGATCTTTGATCCAGTTGTACACAAAAAACCAGAAAACAGGCCACACAGCAATCCCCACCAAGTACAATAGCTGCTTGATTAGCTTCATCTTAATTCCCAGAGCTAATTTCCACTCACTGAAATATCTAGCCCCACGTTGGGAAAGCCAATTAAAAAAAAATGTGATGGTTTGGGGGTTACCCCGCCCCCCCACACTTTTGTATTTGCCCCAGCTAACTCAGACGGACCCTGGGAATATAGATGAAGCAATTTATTTACAGCTAGCAGAATTTACAAGCAGCTATTTACAATATATACAGTTATATACAATTATATACAGAAATATACAAAGGATAAACAATACAAAAGCACAACTCCCCTCCCAGAAACCTGAGTCCCCAGGAGGGGCTCTCAAACCACCCCAACACCTCCCCCCGGCCCTCTCAACCTTACCCCAGTTCTCAGGAAGAAAAGAGATGCAGCCAAGAGGTTAGGGAGCAAGGTTAGTAGGAGCAGGGTTAATGAGATGTGACCAGGTCTAAGGCCAAAGCAAGAGTGAGAAACAAAATGGAGAAAAAGTCTTTCTTCTTCCCAGAGTTCTCAGCGTGACTGTGAGAGAAGTAGACACAATTGTTTTTCATTTCACTGCCCGTTATCTAGTTCTTTTACCAAAACATTCCAGCTTGCTTCAAACTAGCACAGGCATTAAAGCATTTACTCACAGATTATTATAATTACCCTTGCAGGGGCTGGCCACAGCCCAGACAGTGCCCAAATGCTTTCAGAGGACTCTGTCTTGTTGGATGTTGAGGCCTGAATCTTCCTGGCTTCTGGGGAAAGGACACAGCCAATCTGACCTCGTTCTCCTGGCTTCCTCTGGATGATATGTGTTTATGTTCAGGGATTCTAGGCAGGACCTTCAGGTGCAGAAGGCAGATGTGGTGTTGTCATGCTGGCCACACAGGCCAATCATGTGCAGATATCCAGGGTCTGCTGCTGGTAACTGGCAGCAGTGGAGTTTAGCAGGCAAGCAGTAAAGCAGTGTGGAACAGCAGCAGGGCTGGGCACAGCAGAGAGAGCAGGCACAGAGCAGGGAAGCAAAAGCAGGTTGTTCACCTGCGTATCGTCTTTTATCAATGTGGGCCAAGATTCACTGCCCTTTGGACACAGAATAGCCAGTCAGGATGGCAGTTAGCCAAACCTTACCATATTAGTCAAAGCCACAGGCTTGCTTTTCCCTAACTTGGGAAAAGCACAGGCCTTGCACTAGGCAGGCACAAGCTCAGTGTGTGTACCTTACACCACAGGACTCTGGGCAGGCCAGACTCTGTGGCTTCAGGTTTTGTGTCCATTTCCCGCGCTTGCCTCTCTGGTGGGGCAGAAAAACATGCCTGGGCAAGGCAGGACATGTGTAAGCCTATTTTGGGCCTATGAGGCCTACCACAACATGATGTCAGTTGCCTTGTTCCTCAGGTAGCTTATTGATGCTGTAAGTTAGTTTAAAATGGTTCTGAATGTGGAAAATGCACAGAAAAGGTAATCTGAGCAATGGCAGATACTAACAGGAGTTTGAAGGAGATACTTAGCTAAGCTTTTCTATTGAATGTTAGGAAAAGTTCTTATTAAGCTTCCATTGTGCATTTGTAGTTCAGTGGAAGCTTGATTATCACTTTTGTGTCTGTGGTTAATCAAAACCCCAAATTTAAGTGCAACATGCCAGATTTTAAGCTTGCTTTTTGTTAATAGAGGAGCAAAACTGGGCCTTTTGGAAGCATTAATGAAACAGAGAAAAGTTCATCCCAAGAGCAGCCAAGTGTATTTTGACCAGGTGCTTTTCCTGTAGCACCAAGAGCCCAGTCTTGTGCCTTACACATCCTGGGCAAACGCTGCTTAATGCAGACAGTCAGCAGCTTTTGGTGAGAAATGCTATCCCCTGCTTTCTCCTGCTCTCTGTTAATCTGGAAATCTTAACCCACAGCTGGGACTTTTTTTAGCATCAACTTTGTTAGAAGTGACATATGACTGCAAAACATTTCAGTTGCCTTCAGTCTGAAACTGAATTTGACAAAATTTAGCACCAGCCCTGGTAATTTAAGCTGGCTGAACACTGCTCATGGTCTCTTTTTCAGAAGGGCCCTATGAGTTCACAGGCTTTACATTCTGCATGGTATGTGCTGATGCACATCAAACAGTTGAGGTTTTGATGACCGAGTTAAAGATAGGGGTTTATCTGAGAGCCTTGCTGACTGGAATGGCAGTACACTGGATTTCCTTTAGATGCATTGAGCTTCATGCAGGACCTGCAAAGATTTGACCAACAAATACGATGGATATGATGAAGTTGTGTCAGACTTGTAGGATTCATTTCAATATGAGCTGAGAAATGAAGGCTAACAGATTATGTATTGGTCACGTAGTTTAAGCAAGCAGCTCTTTCAGAACTAATTAGTCTATTTATGAAATAATAAATATTGAATGATTTGTTTGATTCTTACAAACAAATCCTTGTGCTTGTGGATGCTAATTACATGAGCAGAGCCCTTCACTTTGCATGGGCAGAATCATATTTGTGTTGAAGTGTTTGTTGTATTTGTGCCAAAAAAACCAACCAAAAAACCTCATTAGGATCTGATCCTTCAGACGTGCATGTGCTTAACTTGACTGCTCAAATAATGTTGCTTTGGCAGTGTTGATTTCTGTACTTTGATCATGAAATACCTCATCTAAAAGGGGAGGAAATTAATACAGCAGTAATGTTGATCTCTATAAACAGTTATTAATGAGCACATGTTGCACCCTTCCCTGGAGGCAGAAAAACATGGCTTTGCTAAGCTGGTGAGTAAAACGAAGTTGCTTACCAAAGATACTTGCTATCTGGAGATCCATTTTACTGCTGCTGTCTTAGCCCAAACTCAGACTTCAGAGTGACTGTTTCAGTGTTTTCCTGTGCAGGGATTTCGCTGGGAGTGTGCTAGTTTGAAGCAGGCTAGAATGTTTTGGTGAGAAGAACTAGATTACAGGCTGTGAAAGGAAAACAATGGTGATGTCTACTGCACTCATAGGCTTGCTGAGATGTATGGGAACAAGAAATAAAAACATAGGTAACCTCTTCTCTTCTGCTGCTGGGGAACTGGCTGAGCTGCATCTTACTCTCTAACCTCACTCTCCATTCCTTTTCTAATCCACTTTGCTTCCTAACCCCTGGCCAAACCTCCATTCTTCCTTGGGACTGAGGTAAGGTTGAGAGGGGTAGGGGGAAGGTGAAGGGGCAGTTGGGAGCCCCTTCTGGGGACTCAGGTTTCTGGGAGGGGAGTTGTGTTTCTTTACCTTTTTACTTTGTATATTTCTGTATATCACTGTATATACTGTAAATATCTGCTTGTATATTGTGCTAGCTGTAAATATAAGCTTCATTCATGTTTCCAGAGCCGGCTGAGTCTAGTCTGGGTGATTTCTAAAGTGTGGGGAGGCAGGGAACACCCAAACCATCACAGGGTGCTGTTCTGCAGTGCCAAGGCTCTTACTGCTATTCACTTCCCCAAGCTGGACTAGTGACTGTACAAAGACATTTATATAAAGATAAACAAGAATATTATTTTAGTGTCATTACAAATTACAGGAGATAATTTGTTTGCCCAGTGAAGGAAGAGTGTTTACTATCTAGCAAGGAAGGAAAAGTACTTTCTCTCCAGGCTTTACTAAGTAGAAAAAAAAACCACTGCATCTTTAAGCTAACCAGAGTCCCCGTGTTAGCTAACAGCAAATCCTCAGTGAGGGTTTAGGGATACAAAAGAAGAGTCCTAGGATCTAGCAGGAGGGGCTGAGGCAAGATTAAGAGAGAAATACAGGAATAAAAATTAAAATCTATATAAAATTCACGAGGGGTGGGGAAAGGAGATCAACACGAAGATGACAGAGGTGGATTTCTGTGATTGTTGCTCCTGAAGGCTAGCTGTCAAACTCTCCACCTGACAGCATTTCCTATGCCTTTCTGCTTGGCCAAGATCTCATTTATAATTATAACAAGGTACTTTAATTTCTTCTGCAGTGCTCCTGTGTGGTGTTCTTCTGCTTTGTTTGGCATGTTTGTTTTCTCAAAGGAGAAAAAAATTTTGCAGACTCCCCCAGTACTCCAAGAAGAAAAGCCAGCTGTTTATTTAAGCTGGCTCTCAATATGCAGAAAGTTGCCTCCAAAAGAAAATGCTAATGTTTGGCTTTAGGCTTTCCTGGGAACACAAATAAACTGTTTATTATTTTCTCTTTGGAGGTTTCATAGGTGGTTTTGTTTCTTCCTTCCTTTTTTTTAAGCTTTTTTTTTTTTTTCTGCTACTTATCTAGCAGCTTGCATAACTTTGATAGTTATCTTTGCAATAGAGGAATTTGCATGGAGACATGCAGGGGTTTGTGAGGTTTACCAGCAGACAGAACAGGAAGTTTAAAATCATCTGTTCTCCATTAGGTGTCTATTTTGCTGTTCATGTTGAGACATACACTGCTGCGTGTGTGATGAGGCTAATTCTGCCCGTGTCTTAGTGGAATCCTTCATACTGAGGTTTCATTCCGATTAATTAAATGATAAATTATGGCTAGATTAACAGTGGGTTCTCGAGGGAGTGATCTGTCAAAGCCAGGAGCCTGTGCTTCTTGCTCAAAGTTGTGTGAAACTCAGCCAGCCCCAGGTCTACCCTAGCCTGCTGCTGCTACTATGTTGCTGCTCTGTTTGTGGAGGGTCATCCAAAGGAAGCTAAGGCTGACTATATGCTTCAGGAGGCTTCAGCACTGCTTTGGATACAGCCTTGCTGTGAAATTTAATATTGGCTCTTGGTAAACCAAGAAGAAAATCATTTAGGTTAGACTATCTCAGTCTAAATAGTTTGTTTTCTGGGGCTCCTGATGGCACTCCTGGAATCTTTGTGCCACACAAACTTGTGAAAACAGAGTAGCTGTAAAGGGGAATGTGTAAGTTCATCATAGAATTGTGTCATTTGAGAAGGACCTCTAAGATCATTGAGTCCAACTGTCACCTTAAGACCACTGTGGCCATTAAACCATGTCTTAAAAATGCCACGTTCACAAGTTTCTTGAACACCTCCAGGGTTAGTGACTCCACCACCTCCCTGAGTAGCCTGTTTCAATGCCATCCTTGACTCCTTTGCATTTGCAAATGGCCCAGGTCAAGGATATTGCTGAGAGTGTTCTGTGGCCAACCACATGGTCATTTTGACAACCCACATCTGAGTCTTGGTGAATGGCATTGAAGGATTTCTTTTTAATGACCATCTGCAAAGGGACAAATTTAGTTTTGTCATTTAAAGTAATTTCTGATACAAGTGATTGCTGGCAAATGAGATGTTAGGTCTACTATAATTTGGGTCTCATTCAAGTTTTGTTTTGCTCTGTATGCAGCTGTGCTCTTTAGTACTTTAATGTAGATGAGTGGTTGTGACCATGGTGATGAGTGCAGTAGCTAAACCCCCTGTAAGTCAATAATAAAATGTCCCTGCCATCACCTCCTTAAAAAAAACAAACAAGATGAAACTCCAGTGTGCTTGGCTCTTATTTTCATCCATGGCAAGTGAAAAGTGAATTAAACACATCTCTTAAAGCTCCTCATGAGCATTTTTAATGCAGAGCATAGTGTTACTGTGGAATACCTAAAAATATCACCAAAGTTTTTATTACAAAGAATAATGAAAAATAAGCAAAAAAACCCTAATCCAGTATCAAAGTAAAGAAACTGTGCTGGGGGAGGGATAGGCTGGATGTTAGGAGGAAGTTCTTCACAGAGAGTGATTTGCCATTGGAATGGGCTGCCCAGGGAGGTGGTGGTGTAGCCATCCCTGGAGGTGCTCAAGAAAAGCCTGCATGATGCACTCGGTGCTATGGTCTAGTTGACTGGATAGAGCTGGGTGCTAGGTTGGACTGGATGATCTTGGAGATCTCTTCCAACCTTGTTGATTCTATGATTCTATAAAGCTAAGAATAATCCCCTCAGTAATTAAGTATATTCTATTTTATACAACAGTCACAGCACATAAAATATTCTGGCAAAAATTCCCACTTCAGGTAGTTCACTGCACGCTGGGATGCTCACAAACAGTTCTGTCCCAGCTTTACTGAGCTAAGGAGAGTAAAATTCTAGTAGAACCTAAATGTGCTGTGCTTGTAGAGTAGAAATGTCTGTCACGAGATTGTGCTGCATTTAGGTTCATGATGACCTGTCTTTTCTTTTTACTTTGATTTTCCCCCAACTTGTAGTTACTGAAGTCCCCAAAGATTACAGAGGCAGAGTGGCTAAAAGTGCTCTTTAACGCTTGGCAGCAAGGCTCTGACAGCATTATACACACATTTTAAACATGCTAACAATTGAAGGATAATGCTGCACGCAGTCTAGAGGATTTACAGAAGAGGCAAATAGGGATTTTGTGGTTTATGATGGAGAGCCTTTGGTATAACAGTTTCAAAAAAATAGATTAGGGTGTATATCATCTGAAACTCTTTTTTCACTTGTGCTGTAAATTTAATGACAAGGTTTTGTTGAAATGAGCTCTTGTGGCCTGCCTGGAAGAAAATCAATCAGTGTGCACCTTACCATTTTTCGATATCCTTGGTGGGATGCAATTAAATTCAGTGCAAAAGGTCACAGTGTAGGGTATACATTAACCTCAGGCTAACCCTGTGTAAGATGCTGCCACTGAGAATGAGTTAATAAAGAGATCAGTTGGAGCTCTACATTCCTTTCTCTTTCTTTTTTTTTCCCTTTCTGAGTCACACTTCTAATTACATCTCTGTGCATAACATTAGCAGATATGTCGAACGTTTGCAGTGCTGTTGATTAGGCTGTGGGCTAGTGTACAGTGGAATCTACAGCACAGTTCCACAGTTGGTGGCAGAAAACACTTAAACTCATCTGTTGGAGTTGATGTTAATGCAGGGATATCTCAACAAACCAAGGCTTTGAGTCTTTTCCAGAATCTGATGATGTTTGAAACAGCACTTGCAAAAAGTGGGTTTAATTCCAAAGTGCAGTGGAGAGTCTGAATGCCATTTGCATTATTATACACATTAGCTCCAGATGAGAGAAATGAAATTTCTTCTTGAAAATTGGACGAGCACTTTGGTGGTGAAGAGAATCCTGACCTTTTTCACCTTTTAAATTGAGTTTATGGGGAGGTATTTGATTTGTAAGTTTGATTTGGGAGGCCTCTTTAAAAAGGAACCACATGTTTCCTGTATTAGCTATTAAAACAAAACCCCAGTGCAGTGAGACTTTGAGAACAGAGAGGCATTTTTAGGGGCAGGCTAGAGAAACATAATATCCAGCACTACTTTTCCAGAGACCAGCAGATCATCAAATTTTACTTCTAAAGCCATTTCTTCTCCTCCCTGGAAAGGCATTATTGTTATATGGGGATTGCAGAGTTTTAATGAACAATGGGGCATGAGAATGAGAAATGTAAAATTTATACTTTGAATTACGAGTTAGAGCCAGGGGGAAGTGGATTTGGGCAAGTTACAGCCTGTTAGGCCAGCCTCTAGGGTATGTGGTACTTTAGAGCAAATTTTGAACAAGATAATAAAGACAGGGAAGCAAATGGAAAATTGGATAAAATAAAGAATTAATAATAAATACTTTGTGCCCCGGGGAGCTGTTTCGTCTTCTTCGTTTCTGTTGCTGAAGAAAAGCAATAGATGTAATCCATCTCAATTTTGATAAAGAATTTGAATATGGTACCCATCATGGAGATTTATCAGTATGGGTAGAGAAAAAGGGGGAAAAATGTGGCTTGAATAAAGAGGAGATGGCAACATTAGACTTGAAATGGGAGTGCTGGGCTGACTAATTAAGTTCCTCAAAGGAGATGAAACTTAATATCTTGCTATCGTTGTCACAAATAAGCAGTAGGACACTTAGGAATTTACAGATGACTCAAAGGTAAGAGTCACTGACATTTCAGTAGAGGGTCATAGCATCATTTAAGAAGGATTAGATTTCCTTTTGAGCTGATGTAATAGATACAGAATAAAATGTAATTGTGCAAAGTGCAAGGCCATACTTTTAGAGAATAAGGATCTGAATTTAGTCTGGGAGCTGGGAAGTCATCAGCTGAAAAAATAAATACAGCTAGATGAGGTCATCTAGGACCAGGATTGAAGATCTATGGCCTGCTATAGATCTAGCATCCTAGGAACTATCCTGTCTAAGATCAGGCTACCAGTGTGCTGCTGCTGTTTGCAAGACAGATACATGCCTAGAGGACAGTGGGTGAGATGTTTCTCTCGGGGAAGGAAAGTATTAACGACGTGTTGACAAAAGACAGTTAAGAACAGTGTGTGCCACTGACGTTACAGAAAGATGAGTTCAACCTGGAGCAGGCTGACAGAGAGGCTGTCAGGATGATCAGGGGTGGTGGCTCACATGTTCTACCAGAAGGCATTGTAAAACCCTTGGCTTGTTCAGATAATAAAGCAGAGGCTGAGACACTGCTGTCTTCAGGAACATAAATATACAGGAGGAGAGTAAACACCAGGAGATGAAAAGAGCTACATTTTAGGTTAAATGACAGTGAGCATCAGAAGAGTAAGCAGACCACAGGTGAAGCAAGTCCAGGTGATAGAAGACAGTCCCTGGTTATCTGTCAGAGTTGTGAATAGCCTTTACCTGGTGTAGCAGAAGTAAAAATAAAGAGCAGCTCTGGGATGGAGCTTCTTCAGTTGATGGAAGGGACTCGAGAGTCTTCTCTCAGTCCTGTGCTCCTGTAGTTATTTGAGGTGTTTCTCCTGAGGAAGGGGATGCACGCATGGCTTTCTGTGCAAGGATGTTTTAATTAAATTGCTAGCTGCTTGCCTGTGTTTGAAGTGTTCCCTGGTGGGGTGTGTGTCTGTGCACTGCAGGCAGCAGGAAGGAAGATGCGTTCCTGTGTGCGCAGCTGCAGCACAGCGGAAAAGTAGAGCAGCAATCTGCATCTCCTGAAGGGATGGCTCTCGGTCACGGAGGCTTATCTCTGGTCCTTAGCTGCTGTGCAGATGAGCTCAGGTTCTGCCTCTCTTGGGGTGTGATTAGTGACCACCGCTCATGGGCACATTCTAAATATTGATCTGCCTGCAGAAAAGTACAACAACTGCCTTTCTACAGCATGTAGGTTTCCGTCCTGGAAAGCAAGTTGTGCTGTGAAGTTTCACAGAAGGCTTGAGGTGGGAAGGGATCTCTGGAGCTCACCTACTTGTGCAAAGCCACCTAGAGCAGAGTGCCCAGGCTTACAACTCCAAGGATGGGGATTCCACTACCTATGGAAGTGGGTTGAAATTATGCAGATAGGCATTAGATGGGAAGATTCCCAGCAATTGCAGGACATTTTGGGATGGAGTGAGGTTTTGGTGGGTAATAGACCCAACATTAAAGAGTGCTGGAGTGCTGCATCCTGTGTTTGCGTAGTTCCCAAAGACAGAGAGGGGCTCTTAAGTTAGTTCTGGTCAACCTGACTTTTCACACCAGGCATATTATGGGCAAGTACTAGCTCTACTGTACCACCTTTCAACAGTGCATGGTGTCAAAAGCAGGCATATAGGTACCCTTAAATACTGTAGTTGTGCCATCAGTGCTCTTAGCAGAGCATGGCTTCTCCACAGCCTTTGGGACAGGACCTTGGACACATGGAGAAGGGAGCTCAAGCACGGGAAGTGGATGATTTGCCAGGCTCCACGGTCTGCCTGCAGCTGTATGCACAGACTTGGGTCATGGCAGCTGACTGCGATGCTTGAGTCAGAGGGTGCTTCTGCTTCTCCGCTCTTGTCACTGCTCATCTTCCCTCTGTGCATGTGGTCCTCTAAGGTTTGTAGATCCTCTGTGGATATTGGGAGAAACCATGTTTCATGATTTCTGTTCTCCCTAATCTTGAAAAAGCAGAACTTAAGATTTCACAGGAATTACAGACCTTTGTTTTGTTCATTCATATGCACATGCTCATGTTTCTCTAACTGCCACACAAGAAAGAAAGTGGAGATGACAGTTTATTCCACTTAGGACATGTAAAGCCTGCTTTTTGGATGAGCCATAACAATGAGTCGTGGAGTTGCATTGTCAGGCATCTGCTTAATGTTTCTCTTTTAAACGATTGTTCTCACTCAGTTTCCATGCTCTGTTCACCCCTAACATGAATGACTACACCTTCCAAATGCATTAAACATATTAATCGTTTTCAGGGCTGAAACAGGTTTAAGATGCAGTTTTAGAAAAGTGTTGGACAGATTTCACTGTTGTGATTCCAAGAATTTTACTTGCTGATTTCCTCTGCTTTGAGAGTAAGACAGTCTTTTGTGTCAGACGTGCAGCATAGCAAGCCAGCAAATGTGAGAATCGAGAGTGGCTCGATGCTGCAAACAGGAACGTGTGGTTCTCTTTCCTTCATCTAGTACTGCTTAATACCAGTGGCAATGGCAGCTCTCCCACCTCTGTGCAAGTACAGCTTCTGCATTTCTGCAGTGAATCTAGAAAAGCTTCAGAAGGGCTTTCCCCAAGGGGACAGAGGAAGCTGTGGCACTGTCCAGCAAACCCACTGCTTCTCTGAAAGCTGCTTAAGCTGCTTCACATTCCAGATGAGTCAAAGGGTGTCTCTCTCTTTTTTTTTTAATTTTCTGTGACATGAAGACCTATGAATGTGCTCAGGAAATGTACCCTTCACTGCATCATTTTCTGGTTGATGATGCCTTGAGGAGCAATTAATTGAATTTTTATGTAGGAGTATGGTAAGAGTCCAAGAATACTACTTAACCAGCGTTGAACTTTACTTTGAGCATTGAGGTTCATGGGTTTATTCACTTAATATCTCTGGAATTCAGTAAAGGGTGATAATCACTGCAGGCTTTATCACTGCCTCCTATTGAGGAAAGCAGAAAGAAATACAAATGAATGAGGCACTTAGTGCCGTGGTCTAGTTGACTGGATAGGGCTGGGTGATAGGTTAGACTGGATGATCTCGGAGGTCTCTTCCAACCTGGTTGATTCTATGATTCTGTGAAATAGTTTGTTGAGATGTGAGGGATGAAGTGATGGTGATCCTCGTAAACTCACTACACAAAATGAAGAAAACTGGCCCAAAAGTTCATATCCTAATTAGTGCTGCAGTTATTAAATGCTGTGGGAACTATTTGGTCTCAGGGAATAAGGGAATACTTGCTCCTTACTGGTTTATTATTACTATCAGTATCATGATTCTGCCAAGTGAAAATACATATCCAGACATTATGTGACCTTCTGCTCTTCACAGTTCATTTTTCCTGTCTGTTGATGAGTGTAAGTTCTCTCACCACGATTTGGAACTTCTTAACAGTGTTGACAAAGAGATGTCCATTCCCACAGTGTTAAATGAGAAATCCATGGCTATTCTTACCCTGGGATTGGGAGAGGATCTAAGAAGATTATGGGACAGAAGATTGATTTCAACTCTTCATGCGAAAGGGAAATCTGTTTCTAATCTGGTTTGAGATAAGAATTGATTGTGACTGAGATAGGAATTCACAGTAACAATCTATGTGGAAATGTTACCCATAGGAATTTAATTTAAACCAAATCTGGCTCAAAATCTCAGCTGCCTAATTTTTTCCCTTTTTTCCTTTTTTTTTTTTCCTCCCTTCTTGAATTAGTTTTCCCAGTCTAGCAGCTCAAGGAAGAGCATGTGCCTCAATGACACCTTTGCAAGTTCTGGGTTATTGCTCTTCACCTTTTTTAACTGTTTTTTCTGTCATGGTGCTGCATACAGCCAGTAAGAAATCTCCAACTCTTGTGGGCAAGCTCTGTTGTATAGACTTTCTCTAGTTTTGTCTGACTTCATTAGAGATGAACTGCACTTCACTCCTTAATGTGGATCTCTCTTTATCTCTTTACCCTAAAAAAAAAACAAACAACATTTTGACATTGGGGTTTTCTTTTGTTAGTCACAATTTTGACAGGCTGTTTCTGCTAGAAATGAGCATGCATCATACCTCAGCCTATTCAAAAGGAAATTACATCTAATACTTAGAAAGTCCAGTCTGTGCTTGGATTTGTTGTTATCTTTGATAACCTGTTTAGAAATTCCTGTGTTTCTAAGTTCTAGCCCAGATTTTCAGTAGGTCTCAGTGAGACCTACTGAACCTGGGATTTACAAACACTTCATGCTTAGGCTGTGTCCTATCCCCACAGGAGCTTTTATCAGCTGGACATTCAAAGAATTATCCATTATGCACATCAATACTTGCACAAATATTTAACATTCACATTACACTATATAATGTGCTTGCATTGATGTAATATATTGACATTGCTCTCAACACAGATGTAAGATGTTAATTGCAGGTGCTTGCACATTCTCACCGCAGCACTGTCTTAGGTTAAGGCTGCCACCGGGTATCAGAGGGGAGCGGCATTCCCAAAACTCCTTGACCTGGTTCACTGCAAGAAAGCAGTTAAAAGCCAAATGAGAAGATGAAAATATCTTTCACAGCTGTGACAGCACAACATATGTTACTACTTTGTGTGAAAATGAGCAGAGACAATTTAAACTCTGCATTTGGCCGATTAGTCTTGTGGTGTCTTTTCTTTGACGATAAAGATGCCGTTGGCAAAGCCTATCCAGAAAGGATGGAGTGGGTATTCCTGCCGAGACTGCCTAATAGATTGGGATGCTTCTGGCATACAGATATTTGTAGCAGATGTTTCCAATTAACTGTAATAATTCTGAAAAATAAATGAACTTTCTTCGAGATCTCCTCTATGAATATTGATGTGGCAGCAGCCTCCTCATCCTGGAGGGGCTCACACTGTCGTTGGAGAAGACAAAAAACTGCAAAGCGACAACTTGGCTCAAAAGCTGCAGGTCCAGGTCCTTGTATGGGGGGAAGAATGAGGAGAGAACTTCTGTCTCTGTTTCTCTGTATTTTCTGGCTTTTTTTCCTCTGGCAAACCCTCCCTCATGGTCAGCTCTGAGCACCTGCCCAAGGAAGGCAGCCTGACTCCTGAGGCAATGCCATCACCTGTCCACAGCGCACTGTGCTGGGCTGTCACATGCAGGAGAAACACTGATTTCTGCAGGCCAGTATGGACAATTGTTAAGCCTCTAGATGTGCCTAGTGCTAAAATGGAAGGATGTTTTCCGTGGGTGCTGGCACTTCTGAAGATCGCTCTGTCCATAGGGACTGGTGACCTCCTCAAGAGTCCAGCAGCTTTCCATGGGGACCCACACAGTTTACTCAGAAACATGTTCAAGGATGCATGGAAACCTGAACTTGATGTGGTTTTGCTATGGAACACCAGAGTGAGCATGGAGGTTTCTGGTATGGATCTTCCCTGAGCTTTGGGATGCTTGCTGTCTGCTGGCTACAAGCTAGATGTTGGTCTCTTTTCCCTTGTAATAAGCAATAGGACTAGAGGAAACGGCCTCAGGTTGCACCAGGGCAGTGTGCTAGTTTGAAGCAGGCTAGAATGTTTTGGTGAGAAAAACTAGATTACAGGCTGTGAAAGGAAAACAATGGTGATGTCTACTTCCCTCATAGGCTTGCTGAGAGGTATAGGAACAAGAAATAAAAACAAAGATAACCACTCTCACTTGGGCTGCTGGCTGAGCTGCATCTTACTCTCTAACTTCACCCTCCATTTTGGACTAATCCACTTTGCTTCCTAACCCCCTGGCCGAGCCTCCATTCTTCCTTGGGACTGGGGTAAGGTTGAGAGGGGTAGGGAAAAGGTTAAGGGGTGGTTGGGAGCCCCTCCTGGGGACTCAGGTTTCTGGGAGGGGAGTAGTGTTTCTATATTAATTTTGTTTGCCTTGTATATTTCTGTATATACTGTAAATATCTGCTTGTATGTTGTGCTAGCTGTAAATATAAGTCTAGTCTGGGTGATTTCCAAAGTGTGGGGGGGCGGGGAACACCCAAACCATCAAAGGGAGCTTTACATTGGATATGAGAAGAAAATTCTTCACTTGAAAAGGTTCTTAACCACTGGGACAGGTTCCTGGGGAGACAGTTGAATCCCCAGCCTTGGAGGTGTTTACTAGAGGCAGAGATGTGGTGCTAAGGCACATGGTGTGACACCAGCTTTGGTAGAGTTAGAGAGCGTTTGGACTCAGTGATCTGAAAGGTCTTTTCCAAGCAAGACAATTGTGTGATTCTACTTTTATAAAAAGGCAGTGGGTCTTTTTCAACTTGCACACACCTTCCTGTTGCCTATGGCTTTATTTGAGCACAGTTACATATCTTATTAAGTCCATGTTGCTTTGCTTTCTTCCTTATAGGTGTATTTGTTTTCACATCTGGAGCTGAGTCTATGTTTTAATCTGAACTTGATGACTTACATGTTTTTCATAGAATCAACCAGGCTGGAAAAGACCTCCAAGATCATCCAGTCCAACCTATCACCCAGCCCTATCCAATCAACTAGACCATGGCACTAAGTGCCTCATCCAGTCTTTTCTCGAAGACCCCCAGGGACGGTGCCTCCACCACCTCCCTGGGCATTTTGGAGTGCACCAGTTTAGGTTTGGGTTTTTTTTGCCAGTTCTATTTGTTGCTCTTTTCATAGCTCTGTTGCAAGACACATCTTTGCTCTGATTTCACCTAGTTCTTCCTACACTCTTGAAAACTTGTTTTGGTTTTGCTTTTTCAGCTCGTATGGTAGATTCCACTCTTTGGCAGTGATTGCAAACACCCCCAGTGCTGTTTTTCTGCATTTATTTTTGCTCCTTTCAAAGGTTAAAGCCGTGAATGATAGTAGTGGAACTAGGCATAATCTGTTTTAAGATTGCCAACTCAGGCTCCACCTCAGAACCTGACAGCATTGGCCTTGTGGAGCTCCTGAGCATTTACCAGGCAGAAGCAGGAACTCACTGGACAAAGGGAGCTGGCGCAAGGTTATCCTGAGATTTCTCAACTTTCTGTTCTGTTAGAAAGATAATTAAATCTTGTTTCAGGGCACTTTTTCCTAAACTGTATCTGAAAGGCTGCTGGACAGAAAGCTCCAGCCTAAGAAGGATCTCGGGTGACCATGCAGCCTAGCCACCAAGTGCATTGGTTTCACCACTTGCCGTTCTAGCACAGACACCCATCTAACCTGCTTATCTAGGGCTACCTCTGCATCTCCAGAGGTTTGGAGGTCCATCTTTCTCCTTTCCAGCTGCCAGACTCTCATGCAGTGCCACCCCCAAGATGTGTTTCCATGCTGCTCATGAGCTGGTCTAATGGCCAGAATCAGGTAACCTCAACCAACAAGGAGAGTGCTGCATCCTTTTTTTTTGTTTTCACACTCAGGTCTCTGAAGCCACCTCAGCTCTTGTCCTGCTTGTAGAGCTGCTGAGTGTAAAGGTCTCAGTTCAGAGCAGGGAGTAGCCTAGCCACATGGAAGAAAACTTCCAGGCTGGTATTAGCTGTAAAAGCCACCAGGAATTAATCTTCCCTTTCATTCCTGTTTATCACTCCTGCCCTTTTATGCAGCAAGGGTATTAGTGCAGTTGCAATGCAAACCCTTTGTGCAGGACCCTGCCTGCTGCTGTCCTTTGACATGAGCCTTCAGTTACCACATGCTCCATTTGCCTTCTGGAAACTCGTCTTCAGAAACTGCAAAGGGTCCATGTAATGTTTCTTTAGAGAAAGCCCAACTGGCTGTGTATAATCTTAAGCCACTTCATTTTCTACTGCTTTACTTCACATTATTCACTTTCAGTAGGGAGCCACGTGTTTGACAGACAAAAACCTTACCAAATAGTTCCTTGCAAGGCATTTTCTTCCTCACTGTTTCTCACCACTGGGGAGTGCCTGCAATTTACTGCAGAGTCAGGAAAACACAGAAGATAAGGCCTCTGCAGTGATAGGCATCCTTCACATTGTGAGTGTGCCACTCTGTTTAGTTTTAAGGCAGTCATCTGTTCTTCAGGCACGATTAGTAAGAGCACAGAATTGTATGGTGGGGTAGGGCTTTTGCCTTTTGTTGTTGTTGTTGTTTGGGGTTTTTTATGTTAAGGCATGATTGAGGATAGCAAAATTCTGTTGAGTCAAAAAAATCAACATCTGTAACTTCTAGGGCCAAAGAAAGAAGGAGATCTGGCGAGGAGTCTTGAGCAAACAGAAATGATAAAGCTGGAAACACAACTGTTTGTGGGAGCACAGGGGTTCCTACAAACTCCAGCTGTAGTGGAAAAGATCATGTCAAGAACAGGGTTTAAATTTTTCTGGCTGCATGCTTGCATGGGACAGAATGTAGTTAAAACAATTCCTGTGAAAGCTTCATCCTGAGCAGGCAGATGTCTGGAAGTATAAATGACTGACTTGGCCCTGCAGGCTTGCGACAGGTGAAGCAGTGGTGCCCCTGTACACAGCATCAGGTCCTGGGCTTTTCCAGCCGCACAAAATCAAAGCATTGCTGACGATTTCAACAGAGCAGCACAAAAATTTACACAGGCAAAAATAGGATTTAAAGTGGGGAACATGATGGGAATGCAATCTTTCAGATCACTGGTAGTGGTTTTCCACTTCTGTTTTAACCACTTTCTGATCAGAGTGCAGACAGAACAAAGCCTTGGTCATCTGAAATAATTTTGTAGGTGTTTTGAGAGCTGCTCTTGCAGCACAGATGAAGCATTAATGTGGCATTGCTTGGGCATGCCTGGAGGATTTATGTTGTGCTGATTCAGTGATGGATCAAGTAAGGAATGGCCAGTGCTGTGAGTGGTTCTGCTAATAGCCAGAGGAGGGGGCTGGAGCAGCCGATGGCAGAAAGAATGGAGATGCAGCAAAGGGGTGGTTGAAGAGCAGAACACCAAGCAGAATTCAGAGACAGTCACAGGTAGCAGCAGATCTGAACTGGTCTGGTCTTTGTGTCTATTAACAGTGGGTTGGTACATGCAGTTATACTTACTGTAAATCCATACTTTGTCTGGGGACATGGCTTCTGTTGCTTAGCCTTTTATGCCCTTCTCCCTGTTAAAGATTAGCTGTAAGACCACAGAATAACACTGTGAGTGTTTGGTTTTGGTTTTTAAGAAGAGCTTTTGGCAATTGCTGTTATATCAGTGCAAAGCAACATGAAGACCAAAGCGTTTGACACATCCTGTGCTTACTGACAGCATTACCAGCATGCAAAGAGTGGCCTCTTATTTAAATGAACAAATATGTACATGACTGTCTAATTTAACTGGGTTTTTTTGCAGTAATCTCTTTTTGGCCATAAGCTCACAAAAGACAAGCTCAGTAAATTTAGTTTTATCAGAAATGGGAATTAATGGAAAGACTGAAAGAAAAGCCCTGCTTTGTAAAGAAAACTAAGGAGATTTTTCTGTGTCTGCAAGACCTGTAATTTTTGAAAGGGTATCTGCCAGCCCAGTTACATCCCTCTGCTAATGAGATCTCTTGAAGGTCTTTATGTGGCTGGTATTTCACATCCTTAATGTCTGTGGTTAAGTTTTAAAGGGGTCACACATGTGAGATAACCCATCCTTATTTCAGTTTATCTTCTATAAGATTAGGAAAGCAGAAGAATTAAGAGATCTGGTTTAGTTGGCCCAATTGGGATTATCAGCTCTGATGCTTCCAATGGCAGGGAATAGAAACTGGTTTCCCAGGGCATGCTTGAGTAAAGATTCAGGTTCCGACTCGCTGTGAATTCTGGTGTCTAATAGAGGGAGGATGCTAACAGCCACCTGAAAATCTGTTGGTAATTGAACTAATATCTTGTCTTGCCCCTCTTCCAGCAGTAAAAGCAAAGGTGGGGAGGGCACAAGTGTCATTTGTCTTATTCCTGAGACCCTTCAGAGAAGGTGAGGCTTTCTTACACATAGAGCATGATTGATTTGTTTCCTTTGGCCACTGCTTTCAGGGACATCTCTCCTTGCTTGCACTGTGTAAGGCACACTCCTCTTCCCAGCTGTAGGGTGAGCAGTGCTTTGTTGCCGGGGTTCCCACCGCAGCAGCAAGCAATCTAAGCTGTCTTCTCTGAAACTAAGATGTTCTCCATCATCTGCTTGCTGATGTCTCAGGGGCAGCAGTCAAGGTCTCCGTGGGGATGTTCACAGCTGGCTGCAGCTGCTCCGGCACTTTCCTTGCAGAGGGAGGAATGTGGATGAAGAAGAAAAACTATAATGCAATCCATTAACAACTGCTGGGAAGGAAACAGGCTGAGAAAGATGAATCTAGTAGAACAAAAACTGTTTATGCAAAGCCACCTTCTGTGTTGCTGTAACTGACAGCTAGGAAACAGGATGGCCTCTCTTCCCAGGGCTGTGCTGGATGGCAGGGCAGTGGAAATAGGGAGCCCCATGCTTGCTCCCCACTCTGACATGGCACAGAGTGTCCCAGGAACACATCTGAGTTGCAGGTGGAGGTGCTGGCAGGAGTAACCACCCAGTGGCTGCCAGCTGCTTCGTTCTCCACACTCCAGGAAAGGGAGCCCTGTGAAAGCCAGGCTGTCAGAACAGAGGGCTGTACGTGCTTGGAAGGAGGGGGTGGGGTGCCTTCATGAGGGCTTCTTTACTTGTTCAGCTCCCCTCAGGCTTAACAGAAAATGTTTTTCTCACATCCCTGTCTGTCCATCTGGCTGCTTTGGTGTGGGAGAAAACACATGCTGAAGCCCATACGATTCCCATGGAGTGAATGCAAATACTGAACAAGAATTTCAGGATTTGGTTAAGTGTGGAGATTTTTCTAAAGGTAGGCCAATCTGATCCTCTGTGGTGTGCAGTTACATCTTCTGGCAGAGTTTGCTTGATCAAGCAAATCCCATCTCTGATCCCTGTTTTAGGCATTTGTCAGCATCTTTCCCAGTTCAATAAGCTGGTATAGGCAATTCTGTTTACTATTTTGTCCAGGGTTTTCTGTCCAGCATGGAGTCTGGAGATGGTGAATAGGTTCCTGCTAACCAGTTGGTTGTTTCAGCAACCTCTGTAAAAAAATGACAGACATCATGTTCAAAGGTTAAAACAAACAACCCCTGTTATTCACAAGTTAGTGCAGGATTCCTTGAGCATCATGTTTCATCCCACTGGCATTCCCACTGGAGTGGGTTATTTTCCAAAGACATAGGCAGGACGCTGGGAAGTCCCTGTCTGAGCACTGATGCTCTGCACTCTGCCCTTCAGTCCATGCCAGCCATCCAGTATTTGAAGGGGGATGCAGAAGAGCTTGAGAGGAACTTTTTACAGAGGTATGGAGTGAGTTCAGAGGCAGGTCAAATGGGGCCTTGAGTAGGTGAGTCTAGTAGGAGGTGTTCTCCCCATGGCAGGGAGTTGGAACTAAATGAACTTTAAGATCCCTTTCATCTCAAACCAGTCTGTGATCTGCCACCTCCCACACACAGGAAGAAGGTGGTAGGTGGTGGCACATAAACAGCAGGTAGCTGCAGATCTCATCCCCTGGAAGGAAGGCACTGTGGTAGACACAGGCTTGTTGGTGATCATCGCTCTCAGCAGCTTTGATCTAGCATCATCAGCTTTATTGAGCTGTGATCCTGTAGAGGCTTGCTTAGTAATTACAGGGTAAATGAAGTCTCCATTGAAGATGGTGGCTTTTATATATCAAAGGCTGGGGGAGACTGATCCTCTGCTTGCTGGCTGTGATTGATCCTCAATGCTCAAGATACTTTCCATGATGTTGTTACTAGTTACTTTAAAAAAAATGACAACCAACCAGCTTCTGTCATGTCTTTATGAACAGATTCTTTCAGAGAGCTCCTCTGGTGGCCAGGCACCTCTGGCTTACTGGGCCACATCATCCTCGGAACTGTTTCTTGAAGGTATACTTGAAAAATAGAACAGGGTCCAGTTTATCAGCACCCTTGCATAAGCCTGGCTCTGTCAGACACTTAAAAAAACCAAATCTTTCAAGTTTCCTTTTTCTTAACTCTCTAAATTCCTTGGGTCCAGCCCTGTGAACCGTGTTTGGGATGCTAATCCATCCATGGTTTTGTCCATGGAAGAACAGAGTACTGAAGGACATTAAAATATCAGCTATAAACCAAAGTCTGATCTCTCATAAGCAAGTGTGGAGTCCAGACAAAAAGCATGAAATCCCAAGGCAACAGAAAGAAACTGCAAGAACTTTCTCTTACTGATCTATTATTCATCTGCTTCAGGAGCTTTAGGAATTTGAGGAGCCAGCATCTTCTTTAGGCTCTCTTTTTTTGTTTTATACCAGTAACATAGGTCAAACTTCAGGCATTACTGCCAGACTTTGGGCTAGTGCCATGTGAAGCAGGTGCACAGGCAGCCATCTCTCTGTTCTGTTCTGCACTCAGGAGGATAGTACAAACAGCCTTAGTTGCCTTGAGAAAAGTTTGATGTAATTAACCAACTATATTTATGTTTTAATGAAGATAAAGGCTGTTAATCTTGTTTTTCCTGCTTTTTAAACTAGTTTTCACTGTGAAGTATACAATGATAAGCAAAGAGACCAAGAACTGCTAGCTGACAATCTGCATCCCAACCTGCTTTTCCTGAAATGAATCTTACAATATTAAACATTATCTTGATTCACTGTGGTTAAATGGAAGTTTCTGAGAGAGGGTTCTTCTTTTCTCTGTTTTTGCCTATTCCTTGTAAGATGAATAAATAAATGCTGCAGATTTCCTTACCACTGATTCAATACCTAAATGTGCTTCCAATAGTTTCTACAGAGCAGTAGCTCTGGTAGAAAGATTTGTGTGGTTTGTGCAAATGCTAGCAGAGAGAAAAACTGCACAACTGCCTCTCAGGAATGACTTTGCATACAATGCAATTTCCTGAATGAAACCGGTTGTATCTGGTGTGCTTTTGCTGAGTATGATGCCACCACTTCTGGCAACAAATCTGGCATCATTCAGATGGGTCCAACAAGATCAGGACTTGGAAATGCAAGTTGGGATGCAGAGCAGTTATGACTGGTGATGAAGTGGTGACAGTGGTATCCTCCTTCTCTGCTGTTCTATCCTAGCTTGTCAGCAGAAGGATGTTATTCCATGTCTTGCATTTATAATCTCAAAATTAAGTCCTCAAATCATAAAGAGTTCTATATTTTCTGATTATTGCTTTACTCATTAGCATAATGTCTCTTCCATTTCCAGAACCTTTGCCCACTAGTGTCCTTATGGTCTGGTCAATTTTTTTGAGCACACTTCAATCAGATTTATTTTTTTATGTGTGTGTGTGTATATATATATATATATATTTTGCCTTGTGCATTTAGTCTTCAGCAATGTGATTTAGATAATCAGATCATGTCCATATGGCCAAATAATTCAGAAGAGTTTCTCCTGGTTAGCTATGACAGTACAGGATAATGGATTTGCACAATTCTTTCAACTGAATCTGAAAACATTTGAATGTCATGAGTCAGAAGGAGCTTTGACCAGAAATGTAATGAAGGAGTGGAAAATAGGAAGTGGGAAGATGTTGGGGAGGATTAAACTACAAACAAACAAACAAAAAATATCCCTGGTCATTTAAGACCACTCCTGTTAAATAGTCTAAAAAGCTCTTGACATACAATATTTGGTTTTATAAATGGGGTAGATTTGAAAATTGAGAAGAGTGGAAAACTTTGTAATGTAATTTATTAATGGGCAGCAGGGAAGAATGAAAGGCAAGCTCAAGTTGAAGGAAGCACATTTGTAGCCATCTATGTTCTAATGAAATAGCATTAGGAAACCATATGTAAGTATTTAGTCTTGACTGTAACAGATTGAATACATTTGGTGTTGTCTGGACTTAAGCAAGCCCAGATTTATCAAGTATTTCTGTGAAAAAAACAGTTGGAAATTGTGGTTACTACAAATGGAAACCTAAGAGTCATGCTCAAATGCTTGGTAAATGCTGGAAGCAGATGAGGTGGTAGTTCCAGCTCCATTATCACTGCAAAACAGACATGTGGAAGGAGGAGAAATATATTTGCAAATGACATCAGGTGTTCTTAAAAAGCAAACAATCAACACACACACAAAGTCCAAATGAAGGGGAAAAAAATGAAACAAACAAACAAAAAAAGCCTAAAACCACTTTACTGACTGCCTGGTGTCTGTAATCACTGTATTGCTGCAAAACTGCCATTAAAAAATAGATGTATAATTGTTTGCATTCTTGTAATAACTTGAATTGCATTGGTACACTTCAAATCTTTGTAAGTCTTTGGCTTGAGTTTAGACACAGGCTAGATCCACATGGCCATAAGTCTTCTGTAACTTGTGTAGATGATGTATTCACCTGAATTAGTCAAAAGCTTTTAACAGAGAACAGGCCATAGATCCAATTGCCTGTGTCCAAGGAAAACGCTGCAATAAGACGGCTCAGCATGAAATACAGCCCTCTTCAGCAGTGGAGACAGGCTGGTGTATGCATAGGAGATATACAGGTGCTTCTCTGGACTGACAGGCACTGAGATGCAGTGAACTGTGATGCTTGATTATATGTAAAAGTGTTTTTGTTCTGTGGATCTCCCATAAATGGAAAGAACCTAGCACAATCCAGCACTGGGCTCAGGCAGGTGGGAGGACCAGATGAGGTGCATATACTCATGTTGTTCAGTGCTACAAATGTGAGGCCTGAAAAAAAGACAAGGCTTTCAAAAATCAAAGAGCATCACAGAGATCCATAGAGAATGACCTCCAAGGAAAAAAATATGAGCTATGCCATTTAAATGAGATATACATTAATGGTAAACCTCTCTATGTCGGATGAGCAGTGTAAATACTGAGTTTTGGGTTTCAGACTTCAGTTCATGTAGTTTAAGTATGGTATGAGCCTGTCAGTAAAATCTAAAGGTGCACATTGCTAGAGATTAAATGAGGTGGCACAGGCAGGCTGTATTGCTCTCCTCCACTCCAGACCCAAGATTTCCAGGAGAAGTAACCATCATTAATGTTCTCAGCTGCCTCCAAACCAAAGTATACCATGGATTAGACATTTTCCATTAGGCTTCATGGTAAAGTAGAAATATAGTTTGAGAAGAGCAATGCTGAGGACCCACTGATTCATATGGACTAGAAATTTAGGAGAGAAGCAGGAAAGGAAGGAGGGAAAAAATAGCCTGTAGGATGTTGCTCTTGATTATACTTGACCTCTTTTAGCTGAAGTAATTCTGCTTGCCTCTAGCAACAAGCATTTCCTAATGTATTTTACCATTCAATGTGTCATCCTTTACTAGCTATTGAATGGTGTGTGCAGGCTGGTCTCCCTGCACTTCTCATTTAGGGCATCCTTTTGACTCTAAGTAACTGCCTCAGCACTTGAGGGGGTTTTAAAGATAGAAGTCTAGGAGTTCTCTGAGATTACTTATGTAATTCTGCAGAGCAAAAAGAGATCACGTTTGAGATCCATCAGCTGCAATACAAACCCTGGAAAGTCACTCTGAAATGTGGTTTAGATGTTTTTGATGGTCTGTCAAAGAACATCCAATTTTGTTTATTGCTGTGCAGTCTTGGGGCATTCCTGATCCTCTTTAAATCCATTTGGCAAGATGCTTAAGACAAACAACTTGATCTTATTAAGAGATAAAATGAGAAAGAACTGTTACTAAGGAATAAAATTGGAAGAAGTGGGGGCTTATTTACAGTTCTCCTTTCTCAGTGTAGCTTTGAGTGTGAGATGCAGTCTTACAAGGCTGCCTCAACTGCTCAGCTCTCCTATAAACAATTGGAGTGTGGCCTTGGCTTGGAAACAAGTTACTTTAGAAAAAAAAAAGTTTATAAATTCCTTCTAGAAATTTCCTTCTTGTTTTTCTGTCTCATGTTACAAACTCATATACATTTATATGGAAATGGCCTATCTCTGATCTTTTGTAACTGAGGATAACTCCTGCCAGTTCCCCAAGTATTTAACAGCAAAAACAAACCCCAGGAGCTGGGGCACTGGTGTTGACTGCCTGGCTCTGATGCTGATGCTCAAACCTGACCTGGTGGACCTGCTAAAAGGGTGAAATAGGGCCCGTGGGGGCTTGCCAGCAAGTAACCAATTAATACTAATTGCATGGGAAATTATTGTAATGATGGCTCATCAGGGACCTGGAATGAGTTCATAGTTGTGCATGTGTTCACCCTCAGGCTGCACGTCCCTTGGGGTTTCCTCCTAGAAGGAAATGCATTGTTGCTTGCCACTCTGGTCAGCTGCAGTGTGGTTTAAGATCTGAACTATGAGTAATGTAGAGGAATCTGGAGCAGCTACTATCTTTGGTAGACTTTGGCTTGGGGATATTTGAGTTAAACTGTAAAATTCTAACTGGTTTCAGCAAGGGATAATCACTTCTCTGGAACTGGGCCAGATTGTGTCTTGTTCTCTGATGGAAAACAAAAACTTGACGTTGGGTGAAATGTGTGCACCTGATGGGCCTTTCAAAACCAGATGAATTCAGATGTCTGGTTTTTTAAAGGGCTTTCTGCTTTACCTCTCCCATTTCCTAGAGGAGCTTCGCAGACGAGGTTTAAGGTGCTGCTATCTTCCCTCTTCCTGGTGGCAGCCTTAAGCACCTGCTGAGGATGTCAGTCATTGTCTCATCCTCCAGGCGCACCTTGAGATCGTGAGATATCGTGTCGTCTTGGGAATGAAACCGGGGAGGGAGCGAGTAGCCAGCGTGCTCGGAGGCTCTCCGCCGTGTGGTTTCCGTGCGGTGCAGCAGAAGCTGCTACATCCAGGCTCTGTCCCAGGGATAACGCCTGGGCAGGGCCGGCAGTGGGGGCAGGCTGCTCTGTCCTCATGCTACAGTTCTGGCTCCTTCGTCCTGCTCTCGAGAAGGCAGCCAAGGCTTCAAGTCACCAACTGCGTTTGGTGTAACTCCTCCCCTATTTCGGCTGCTCGCTCCCGCAGCCACCCGCGGACCCGAAACACAAACGTGCGAAGCGAGGGAGGGAGCCCTCCCTTTAGGGCAGGCTGCATCTCCCATCGAGCGCCCACACCGCCGCGCTCCTCCTGAGCTTTGACATCGCTCCCATCCGCTCTCACCACTGTGCACCAAGACGGAGAAGAAAAAAGTGCGGGGCTGTAGAGGAGCGCGTCTTTGTGCCAGGGCTGGCTCCGCAGGCTGACAGAGGCGGCATTGTTCGCAGGCTGCGGCCGCTTGGCAGCCGGAGAAGGTGGGGATCTGTGCCGCGCATACCCAATCGGCCGGCGGCCCAGGACGGGGGGCAAGAAACTCTTAGAGCTGCGCTAACGGCAAGAAGGAGTTTCTGAGCAGCATTAATAGCTACTCCTGGGGTCTTCTGCACAACGCACACGGGGGCCGGCATAAGGAGTCCTTGTTAATGGAAGGTAATGTTATCTTTCTGGTAGCATGGTAGTAATAGCTGCTATTCAATTATTAGTTAAAATATGGGGGTTAAGAGAGGGGTAAAAGTTGTGAAGTCTGCTGTGCTCCTAAGGAGAATAAACCTTCATGATGGCATCGTGCTGCAGCTGAGGATTATCGCAGTTTGTTCCCCTTTCTGTGGGTTTAGTTTGCATTCCCAGCAATAAGAAAATCTGTATTCCCACCAGAGGAAGAAAAGAGCATTTGGTCTTCTCCTCCAGCTTTCTTACTTTTTAAGCCAGAAGCTACTGTGTATATGCAAGAATAAATGGATTTTGCTAATAGAAATATGCTAACATGTAGCTATTAAGCAATGTAAATACTCCTTCCTATTGCCAGAGACAGTTGCTCATCCCTACAGGTACTCCCTGGGGTATAAAACATCCTGCACAGTGGTAAAAAATTAACACTGTTCCACCTCAGGATAAAGAAAGATTGTCGGTGTGTTTATTTTGCAGCCTCTTTGTAACAACTAAGATTACACAGGCTGTGAGCTGTGCTGAAGAGATTTTATATTGTTGTGCAGGTATTTCTTCTGTGTTCTGACTACTTCAGTGATATCTTTAGTAGTTTTAAAATGACTACTCTATTCCTGGGTTTAAAGAATTTAGTCTGTATGTGTTCTGAGCAGTTCTCCAGGTCTTTTCCTGTTCTTATTGCTGTTGCTTGTAATTGTTGGGTGTTTTTTTGAAAGTGTATAGTGCTGAGTGGGGACGGTGATAAACATGGCCTTAAATGTTCAAGCCATGGCAAGGCAGCAGTTGTTTGTGTTGAGTGCCCAAGTTGATGTGTTTTTGGGCTTGTGGCTGCACTACTGCAGCTTTAGGTACTTAATGTCATAAATGACACTCAAAAGATACTGGGGACTATTTTTCTAAGAGGAGATGAAAAAGGAGAGAGTCGTATGTGCACTCATGAGCCTCACTGTGTTCTTCAAGTGTGTTTAAGTAGCAGCAGATGTAATTCGGCAGCACACAGCTCCTACCTCCTGTTTGCCCGGTGGCGCATAGCAACCTCAGAGGACACACGCTGCTTTTGTGCTCCAGTTCAGTTTTAATCTTGAGGGAGCAACTGTTTCAAAGAATAACACATTGACTTGTAGGAGAAACTCTGGAGAACATCCTGCTAGGGACAGCGCCAGCACTACCCATCTTGCTAGACATCCCTCTGCCAACCAGCCAGGCTTTGCTAGCTGGCCAGCAAAAGGCTGGGAGTTGCAAGTTGTTTAGCTGCCAGGGTGGCTGAAGGAGATCATGTTTAAAGGTGTTAGACTAAAATAGCAAGGCTAACTACTTGCTCAGAACACAGTATCTGGGTTTATTGTAGTCCCCAGCCCAGGAGTCTGCAGCATCTCCTTTGTGTAGCAGGGTCCATCCCACTGCATTGTGCTCAGCCACCTTGCTGCTCAGTGGGGCGACTCTGTGGGTAGGTAAGAAGCCTGTCCCTTGCATCCACACAGGCTGTCCCACTGCACTCCTTGACGAAGGAGAGGGAAACTGCAGGCTTCAGTGTAGGGGAGCCAGATCTGCCCTCCCCAGCCCTCTCAGCCAAGCAGCAGGGCTGGGGGGATGCTGCTGGAACCCCCCATCCTGCTCTTTGAACATCAGCATCTTAATGATGCCTTCCTCATCAGG
This sequence comes from Pogoniulus pusillus, assembly GCF_015220805.1. Lineage (NCBI taxonomy): Eukaryota > Metazoa > Chordata > Aves > Piciformes > Lybiidae > Pogoniulus > Pogoniulus pusillus. The sequence continues at coordinate 24,254,138 of NC_087277.1, forward strand.
GAGAGGTGTTCCAGACAACACTTGCTACTCCAAGGATGGACATTTAAAAGCAATAATAATCCTATTTAGACCCACTTAGTATTATTTTTGTTTTAGTCTGTCAAATGAGAGATATTTATGGTTGTTACCTCCCTGAGAGAAAGAAGAGAGATCATAGATTAGATTCTATGTATGTCAGAGATATTCTTGCACCTACTGAGGACCAGCAAGTGTGGACATCTCAAATCACAGCTTGTCCACACAAGCCCAAAAAAATTAAATCAGAATAATTAAAGAGCTTGCATTTCACATCCATTTCTCAGTGGAAGCTTTACTGTAGGCCCTCTCACCAGGAAATAAAAATACATATGGATCAACGTGGTTAAATCAAAACTGATCATCACTGTGAAGTCCCTGCCTTACACTGGAGCCCATTACTTTACTTTTACTGCTTTATTTTAATGGGCAAACACACTGTTTCATTTGCCTGTAGTTTAATAGAAGTGGAACAAGTACATCTCTCACATTAAAATAATCCTTCCTAAAGTTCATTTGCTAAATGCCCTGTGTCTTGCTTATACAGTGACTTTTACAACCTATTTCCTCCCACTTATTTGACACCAAGCAGGCAGGGTCAATTTAAAATAGATAGCTTCTGCTTACACAATCAACTTTCATCTATTGTATATGTTTCTGTAAACAGACAGATGCAGCAGAGCTTGTGATGGGCGTAAGCACAGGCAGAGCCTTTGTGGTAGCTCCTTAACCAGCTCTTCTTCTTCTTTTCCAGCGCAGAAGCTTTTGCTGCCTGGCTGGGAGAGGCTGTATGAAGACCTGCGTGGATGGTGTTGTCAGGTAAGGAATGTACCCATTGAGAGATGAGGCTTGCAAGTTTTTCTTCCTAATTTTCCATTGCTGTGGAGTTCCTGTGTGAGAAACTTTTTCACTATGCATCTGATTTCTTCTCAAAGGACTTCCATATGGTGGTCTTTCCTGTAACAAATACAGGACCAGAATTGTTTATGATGTAGATGATAACATGTCTTCAGTGACGTTGGATTTCACTGTTGTGTGAAGCTTTCTATCCCTACTCTTTCTCTCCCACAAGCTTCAAGCTCCCACTTGGGCTTGGTGATTCTGAGGGTCTTTTCCAACCTGAATGTTTCTGTGATTCAAACAGTCCCCTTGTGGAGCTCACCCCTCTGTGTGTTTGGTGTACCTCTTGGTGCAGCAAGTCTCTGCGCAGCATCTTGTACAGTCTGTTATTCAACTTGCAAGTGCTAAATTAAAACAGGAGAGTCCAGTGTATATTCTGATTCCCAGAAATACCATCACTTCATGACCTTGCCCTGCCAGCTTTAGTGTCACCTTTCCTTCTCAACTTCACTTCTCTCTTCTCCTGCTGGGCAGCAATCCCTATCATCTCTGCAGTGCTTCAGACACACTGCACTTGACGCTTTTATCCACAGGCTGATGATCAGCATCATTCTTACCTCCCAAGACCTATGCCTGTCATGTTTTACTTTACCTCCTGCACCAAGTGAACAAGTAAACAGTCAGTAACTGAAGAACCTGTTTGAAATACGATGAGTGAAAATCGTGAAGCTCTTCTGATTTGAGGTCTTTAAAAGACAGACAGGCTTTCCTGTAGTGCCAGGTTGTTGCATAGCCTGCGTGGCTATCCCAGAGCCCAGCAGTACTGCCATAGTAGAGCTGAGTGCTGCCATAGTAGAGCTGTGCTGCTGGTTTCCTTAATCTGCCTGTTTAGAGACACCCAGAATATTCATCTTAATCATCTCTTTCCGCTCCATAGTAGGTATGGGAGGAAATACCACAGAGAGCCCTGTCACTGGGAAAATGCATCATTTGAATGTGCAATGTAAATATTTTAACTAGCCAAATGTAAACACTGTTTTGCCTTTAGGATGGGAAAAGACTGTCACAGTCGAAAACGAGCTGACATGAGAGTGACCCTGTATAGATGAGATACTAAAATTGTGTTCACACATTTTGGTAATCAAAACAGAGCCCTTAATGAATTGCTCAGTGTGAAAGGAATTACAAACACAATGTGCCTGGTACAAGGCAATAGGAAGTCACTGCTGCCTTAACATTAGAAGGAAGGGCTTTCAGGATTCATGAGAATCCAAGGTCCATTGCAGGGATGAGATGAGATGACGAGAGATGTAGGATGGTGAAAACTACAGAAAGGCTGGAGACTCTGGAGGAGAATCTAAACTATAAGTATGCTTTGAATATTCATTCTTCTCTATGCCTCTTGCTATGGCTTGTGTTCATCATGCCACGACAGAAGTTAATTCAGAGGCTTCCAAGGGTCAGGAGATGATAGAAGCAACAAAGATACTAGATACAACAAGAACCCCTTATTTTGTCCACAGACATGCTGCAGGTTTTTCAGTGGGTGGGTTCAAAAGAAAGCAGGGCTGGCCGGGAGCACAGAGCAGTTGCCCTGTGTCGGCTTCCTAAATACTTGAAGGCTTATTGTAAAGTGGTACTGGATAGAAACCAGATGTGGGGTTTAACTTTTTATGCTGAATATGATCCTGAAAAAACTGTGCTATAGCATAGGATACAGAATCCTTCAGATCCTGCTTGACTTTATTGTGCAGTACATGCTAAGGAGTAGAGCCCTAAATGGTCTTCAGGCTTTTGTCAGATTGCTAAGCTGAAGAAACCTCTGGATGTTATTTTGTTCGCTGTATGTTTTTAGCTTGTGGATTGTTAGAAGAGAAAAAACTGGCACAGAGGATTTGACTACACTCCATGGACTGCAAAAAGCCAGTTAAATCTTGTTTCTGTGGGCACAGGCCATGTGTAAATGCCCAAGCAGCTAGGCTTTCATTACTGGAATAGCTGGGGGAATTTTTAAAGTTGATTTTTGCTTGTATTACCAACAATGGCTAATGTATTAACATCTGCCTCACATTTGCTATTTCTTTGTTCTAACAGCTGGAAATTTACATTTACACATAGGGAATGACATCTTTAGCTCTCAGGCCTAGGTTAAAAACACCACATTGATTCTTCTCATTCTCCTTCTTAGGAAAGGAGGACTGGAAACACAGGGGAAAGATAGGCAGGACAGCCACCAGATGATAAATGCTTTCAGTTGGGAGTACAGATTAATCATGTGTAGTGCATCCTAAGAGTGCCATTGTCTGCCAGTACTACAGCAGCTTAGCTGGAGCCAAATAAGCAAATCTATTAAGAGTAAAAATTACCCAAAGAAAACAAAAAAACAAAGTACTGAAGTCAACAGTGAAGAGAAAAATACAATAGCCTTTTTTATTTCAGTATTGAGTAAATGAAGACCCTGTTTGGTGTGGATGAGAGAAATATTTTACATGGATGAGGATAATGGTGATGTTATTCTTGCATAAAGCTTCTGTTGCTAGAAAATTAAGCCATCCCATGAAATCACTTCTTGTAACTGTTCTCTTGAATACAGAGAATCGAAATCTTCTTTACCTCCCAGACAGATTAATCATTTTCCATGGGAAGGCATGAATGTAGTCAAAAGTATGAACTTCTTTCTTGCCCTTGTGGAACAGAAAGCTCATATGCTTTTGCTGAAGTGCTATATTATGCATTTCCACACACCCCCAACAAAAGCCAAACCCCAAGGAAAAAAAAAATCTGTTTTAGCAGAGGGGTAAAGGTAGGACCAGATTACTTTGTAGAGCTGAATTCATAGCACTTCTTTTCTGAAAGAAAATAGCTTTATTTGAAGAAGGGTTTGAGATGGTTATAAGAGATAAGGAATTTCAGAGGAGGGAAGAGAAGTGCTGTTGAAAAATGTTTGGAATGACAGTGTAAACTTCAGGGAGGAAGGGAATTAGATAAAAGAATCTCTGAAAGTGGGAATAATAATGTGAAGGGGAACAGATTGTGCTGGTGAGATCTTTTGGCTTAGGTTTTGAAAAGGATTCAGAAGGTGAATCTCTGCAATCTCTGTCCTTGTTTGAGGGGCAGGGGGCAATGAGAGGTTTTCCATTTACAGTAAAGTGGAGTAATAATGTCATTGCCCCAGCTGTTAAAATATTTTCATCTCCTTCAAGCTGGTTATTTATTGTAGTGCTAAAGCATAGACCGTTGTGGTCAGAAAAAAGAGAGAAACTGCAATCACTACCAAGAAAGTGGGGTGAAAGCATGATTCATGCTTTCCTGAGAAAGGATGGGAGCAATAGTCCAGTCCAGCCCATTCTTGCTCAGTTTGGTAAGAGATTGGTTTTCAGGAAGCGTCTTTGGATAGAGCTAGATGTGAACAAATCTCAGCGTTCAAGTAAGCAGGTGAAACTTGAAAGCCTCCATCAAAGCCAGGAATAAATAGGATGCATAGTTGGAGTCCAAACGTGCCATCTGAAGGTGGCTTTTCAAAGCACATGAGGGCTGTGGCATCCCAAGCATTCCTGGCATACACTTGAGAGCAGCCTTGTGTAAGGTGGTGTTCCCGCAGGAAGTGCAAGGGCTACACGGGAGCAACATGCCTGCAGCTGCCTCAGAAGCCACGTTGTCATTGTCACTGTCACACAGCGTAATGTGGGATCTTTGCCTCCTTAGTCACAGTCTTCAAATTCAGATCTACCTATCACCTATTCTGGATGAACACAGACAACTTCAGCATTAGGTAAATCTGTCTGAGACGTATGTAGCCCTGCGCTGTCGTAGACTGGCAGGAGCCTTAGCCAGCCCTCTGCTGTACGAGTTCTGCTCTTGTGGCACAGCCAGCTCCATTTCAGTGTGCATCAATTAAGGAAGGTGTGCTCTAATAATATTTTGCATTCACACAGCACCTCTCATGGCAGAGTACTTTATAAATCATGTCTGTTCAATACTGCTGACCTTTCACAGTCCCTTGAGAGCAGGAGAGCAACTGTTTTACAGAAGTAACACAAACCATAGGTTCCCCCAGGGAAAATAAAACCACCACTATTTATTGCTGAATTAATTCTATTTTCTCTAAACTACAACCTCAGGTTTTAAAGGCCTTTATTGAGAATTTCCTCAAGATAAGGTACACAATCCTACATTTTGTGTGCACCATGAACAAAGAGCTAATCTGTCTTTCCACTGGTGAGGCCACACCCCTAGTACTGGGTTCAGTTTAGGGCCCTTGCTTCAAGAAAGATCTTGAGGTGCTGGAACAAGTCCAGAGAAGGGCAGCAAAGCTGTTGAAGGGTCTGGAGAACAGGTCTGGTGAGGAGTAGCTGGGGGAGCTGAGGTTGCTTAGTCTGGAGAAAAGGAGGCTGAGAGGTGACCTTCTCAGTCTCTAACTCCCTAAAAGGTTGGAGCTCTCTACAACTCGCTGAATGAAGATGGGGTTTGATTTCTTCTCCCAAGCAACAAGTGATAGGATGAGAGGAAATGGACTCAAGTTGCCCCAGGGTAGTTTAGGTTGAATATTAGATGCAATTTCTTTACTGGAAGGATTCTCAAAGACTGAAACAGGCTTCTCAGTGAGGTGGTTGAATCCCCACATCTCTGGAGGTATTTCAAAGAGGCACAGATGTGTTGCTGAGGGACATGGCTTAGCACCAGCCTTAGTAGAGTTAGAGAATGGTTGGATTTGATCTTAAAGGTCTTTTCTAGCAGAAGAGATTCTATGATTCTGTGACTCCTGGAAATATTTTGCTCTTGCCTTTTAAGTGACTGTGAAAGTATCACTACTTCTATACCTTGGTTGTCATTTTATCTATAAATTGTCACCTTTTCTAGCAAGATCTGCCCCAAGTGCTATAGTTTGCATTGCTCCTCAGCTGCTGAGGATACTCCCATGCGTCAGAAAATCTGGTTTATTGCTTTTGAGGGATTCAAACACAATTGTATCAAGATGAAGAAATTCAGTGTGGCAATGCGCTGGGCCAGCATCTGCAAAGGGGAGATGTGCAAGGCCAAAGGAACAAGGAAGAGGAAGACAATAGCAATTAATTAATCTTTCTGGCATTCTGTGGCCCATCCCATAAACATTAAGAGGATGATCCAAAGCCTGCTGAGATCAGTTGGTATCTGTCACTGCAGCACTGAAGCCTTTCTTTGGTGGGGCATCCTCATGATGTGCAGAGGCTCAGCTTACATGCAGGACTACCTTGGTGGGGTCAGATTTCCTCTATCTAAGAGGAAGAGAAGCTTTTTTTTCCTTGCTTTTAAAGAAGCAAAGAGACATGCAGCCTCTTCTGGTCCAGCATTAGCCAAACCAGCCATTGTGGAGGCTAATCTGATGTTTTAAGCAGGAGGACAGCAGCATTTCTATTTCAGTGGTACAATTCAGCAAATGGGTTGGAAAGACCGCAGTTAACTGTGGGTGCAATGGATGGTAACTCATTTAATAGTAGATTAAAAGAATCTTTAGCTTTTCAGAGTATTGTTTTGCTATTTATCTCCCTTCGTGGCTTGTCTGGCTTTAATGCAGTTTATTCCATTCAGGGGCATTACTGAGACAAACCCCATTAGAGCAGGCATTAGAGTCCTTGTCTTGATTAGCAATCAAGGCCAGTAGATAATGATGCTTTACAAAAAAATCTTGTATTTCTCTGGTGGTCATTAGCGCTGTGATCACCACCAACCTTTCTACAACAGTCTCTTTCATTTCTTTTCCAAATCCCAGAGCCAGTTCTGGACACCTTCAATACGGTCTGCAGCATTTGAACTGTAACATTGATCTCAAAAATAGCAGTTTGTTCTCTTCCAGTGCTCATGCTTGCAAGAGATCAGATCTTTGTGTGTGAGTCTTGTGGTCAAAACCTATCCTAGCTAATATTGTGCAAAACTGTTTTACTGGGAAGGAGGAATTTTCTTTCACTTTGCTTCATGGTGAAGCTTTCTAAACATTTGTGTGTGTCCATGTTCTTCTCAATCAACATCCTGACCAGATAAAGATGTTTGCATCCTTCCTACCAAGACAGCAACCCATACAGGATGATTTCTGTCCCTGGACCTATAGGGGCAATTAAAACAATTTCTTCATGTCACATTTAAACCAGTGACATGAAATTCTAGGACAAAGCCTCTCAGTACCTCTTCCCAACATTCATCTACACTCAGAGGATGAGCAGCTGCTACTACATACTAATGTCTTTTGAGGGTGAATGGCCATTTTAGGGCATGTTATTAACGCTCTGAAAATGGGCACATTTTTCAGCCTAGTATACAGAGTTCACCTCACATGCTGTCGCCTTCATAGGTTTTAGTGTTGTTAATCAACAGAGAAAAATAATTAGTTCATTGAGTTGAGATTGGCATCCTAAAGGATGGGGAATGTCTATCTGTAATGTTGTGTTCCAGTCGGAGGTACCAGACCCCTCGCTTTACAGGTGTGTGAAGTTGCATTCTGTAGGGGCAGAAAGCTCACCAGGACAATTCACACTGCTAAGAACACAGCCTACTTGCTTTACCAGTCTTGCTGTAGATGCATTTACCTGAGAAGAGGATGAAGACTTGGGGGAACCCCTTCTTACAGCCCACAGCTGCCCTGTTTTCTTCACTAATGTGTGAGAGCCCAACAGTCTGAGTTCTCTGAGCTGCTCATCAAAGCCTCGGAGCAGGGAGAATGCTTGTTTTCATGAACATATTTCTATACAAAGGTAAAACTTGACACTTTTGTCCTTTCTTTCTCCTGAAGAGGTAAAAAACATGCGCAAAAGTACAGCATACAGAGCTTCATCACAGGATTTGCTTTGCCTTATGACTGCTGACTGTGGCCATGATGGATTGTCCCCTGCTCCAAACTGTAGGGCACTCATGGGGGTTGAGTGGCTAGGAGTGCAAAATTAGTAAAATGCTAACTTTTGTTGGACTGTTTCACTATTCTCTAAACCTGAGCACAGAAACCCCTTTTTCTCTGTTGCAGCCCAAGCCACCTAATCTGTACTCCTTTGTTGTGGGCCTTTGTGTTTAGATTTGGGGGAATTTGGGGAATTTTCCTCACTGGAACATCCACTTGTGTTCTATTCCAAATTGTTTGGGTTTTTTGTTGTTGTTATTGTTGAGGTTTTTTTTCTAGGCTTGTTCAGAGTAGATAACTAATGCAGGAGGTAAAATGCCATCATGTTAATGTTCCTTTAGCAAGGATCGAAACTTGCTTGCCTCAGAAGCAGTTACACATGATCGAGCTGCAGAGTGGAGTAACTCTGGCTTTATTATTCAAGCAGTCACCACACTAACTTGATTTTTCCTGTTATCATTTTTACCTAGCTACTTGCTAGAGTTGAATTAAAAGGCATCTCCCAGCTCCTTAAAAACAGCAGAGATCTCTGGAAGGCATTATCTTAATGAAATCCATTTGAAAAATATGTAAATCCTCACTCGTTAAGGCCTGATAAACGCAGAATAAATTCCCCCAGTTCGTGCTTTCTCCTTATTTATTTAATTTATATGCCATTTATAACTTGAATGAGGCTTTACAAAACCACAGGGACGCAATCTTTGCCCTAAAGAGATTGTAGCTGAAATTAGACACAACATATAACCAGTGGCTTCAATAAAGAAAGCAGGATTACACCACACAAAAATGGTTCCTATCATGTACATTGTAAGCTTGTGATAATGCAGTTATGTGGAAGAGACCTGTTTGTCACCCTTGAATGTGGTGAGTATTAACAAAGCTCTGGAACAAAGCCATCGTTAAGGGTTTGCTGGTTTGAACCAGAAAACCTGAGACACTAATGACTAATCATTGCTTTCCTAAGGATGATTTAATTGAAGAGCTGCATTTAATGGAGGGTATATTTGATGGTGTATTTGACTTACTAGTGGTTGTGGCCTCACAGGATCTTCACTCTGTTTATAGACCTTTCTTCTAGACTAATAATCTTGCTTGCCTTGTGTTTCTTATTGCATGAAGGTAGAGCTTCTTGGAGGCTCTTAATGGGACCTTCATGTTCTCTTCACCCTTCATTTTGGGTACGCAGCAGGCAATAAGATTTCTCTGAACTTTAAGTGGAGTATCTTACTCCGTACACATAGAGCATTTATTGTAACTATTTAGTTACAAGCAGCTGTGCAATCTTTTGTTTCAGGGACTAAGCCATAATCGTGCAGTACATCCTTGTTGGAGCGTTGCTCAGCAGAAGAGGCCACCAGCCTCACGTAAATACTGCATGCGCTTGCATCGAACCCTCAGGTTTAGTTTTGACATTTGAAGATCTGGACCTTTTGCTTGGATAACAAACTGAGGTTTAGCCACTGTTTCCAGAGCCCTGATAACAGAATTCTGCTCATCTGCTCTCTGGAAGAAAGGAGCACATAACATGCCAGTGGTGGGAATGACACAGGCTGGGCGAGGGGTCTTAAGGCTGGAAACCTCCCCGGGTTGAGGCTCTTCTGCCCAGCAATTTGCTCAGATATAAAAAGGGGTTAGTGTACCTGTTCATCTACCCTACAGGACTCCGGTGTGGCTAATTAGTCAATATTTGCTCAGCTCTGTGAAAGTGCTTCAGAAGTGCCAATTATGAATGATAATTATCTTGTGAAGATGATTTGGAGTCCACATCAGCATGTTGATTCGGGCCACAGGAGTAAGCCTTTAACATAACGGCTCTTCTTTAAATAACCTCCTCTTCCTTATCTCTTGTTGTGTGGGGCTTTTTTAAAAGATTATGAGGAACATCAGTTTATCCTCAGGAAGGACCAGGTCTGACTGTTTTTAATAATGAGTTATGTACTTAGACACAGTAGGTAAATTTACAAACCAAGCAGGACACCCTCAGAGATCGATTCTATCTGTTTGGCAGATGGTTTTATGCAATAGGTATCAGGATGAGCCTGCTGAGACTTTAAAACAAATACTTCTACTTAACATTGCCATAGCCTGTTAATGCAGTGGCAATTCCTGTTTTAAACTCTGCAGAGCTCCCACCTTATTTATATCCCATCTATTTACTTGGGGAAGAGATTCAACCTCAGAAGATTTGCACCTAGGGCTGGCAGTTAAGTTTCAACTTACTTTCACAAAGTAGAAACTAATGCTTAGCACTAGCTGCAGGACTCAGCTATTTGTCATAGCAGCACACCAGGAGCAGCCTGCAGAAGAAGCCTATGGCTTGACTTATATTTTTTAATTCCTGGGAGCATTCTGTGGCAGCAAGAATTATGTTTTTCTTGAGGACTCTGCCTTTTCTTGTCACTTTTGAAATGTTGCCAATCTCTTTAACTGCATAGTGCAAAGCTTTCTTACTTATTTAACTTCTGTGTAGAATTAGTTGGGTAAATAGTGGCTTCTAATGCAGATCGAATATTTTAGTGTGGAGATGTGAATGTGAATGTTTGATTTAATGAAAAGAAACCTAGGGTTGCACAAAATTCCACAGAGGGGACGCCACTCTGCCTGCAGTCGCTCTATGAGGCAATTGGGAACAGAACTGGGGCAGAAGCTCCCCACATACCTCTCTCTTTGCAGTGACATAAAATTTTAATGGGGAAAAATTACAGGAAAAATGAATATTTTGTTTAAAAATGTTCATAAAAGGAGAAGAGGATTTTTTCCCCTTTATCTCCCCTGAATATGGGTCTTTTGATAGTTGTTTGCTAATTTTATGCTTACACTTGTGTTCTGTATCTGTACAGAGAAGTTTAATGCAATGTTGGTATGAGCCCACCCACTGATGCTGCAGTAGAGGGGTCTTAAATATTCATATGATGACTGGGTTCATGTGGTTTTATTTGCTTCTTTTCTTCTCTGCTTGGAGTTCTAGGCACCACCACATAATTAAACATTATAGAGTCTGTGGTAGTGAACGTTTCTGAAAACCTGGACCTTCATTTTGTTTGTCCTGCCAGCTGGCTGCAGTGTGATGCTCTGGCATTGTTCTGCTTGGAGGAAAGTGGTCTCCTGATATTAAACTAAAATGTTTCAACCCTGCACCAACCCTTCAGGCTTTCTGGGAGGCATTTTGTGCTAAGAGCATTCAGCTTTGTGCAGGAGATGATTGTAGAGGAAGATGCTTTTATCCATGTAACAATTAAGTAAGACATTACTGGTACGAGATGCAACTGCACATGAAAATTCCTAAATTAGGCAAGTACCTGCAAGGCACCTTCTGGCCCTGTTGCAGTCAGTGGTGATCAGATGCCCCTTCTGCTGCCCACCCAGAAGCAGATGGTGCTATCTGAGATCCCCTGAGACATTTGTCATAGTCTCTAATGGCTATTTGAGAAGCACAAGGTTTTTTTCTGTAGGTCCTGTACCATGTCTGCTGACCATATCCAGATGCAGGTTTCATCTGCCTGAAGAGAGAGCACTTAATGCTGTTTAAATGCCATGGGCTATGCCCCTTGGCCTTCAGCTGCCATTTCAGAAGGGCAGAAATCTCTTGCAGTTGCTGCATCAAGTTGTTCATCTCAGTGGACACACCTGCATAGACATCCAGCTAGCTTGGATGTCCTCAGGCAACTCAAGTGGTTTTAGCTGCCAGTGTTTAGGCAACTAAATGGCATCCCCTGGAGCTGATCAGGCTCCATTGCCTGGTAGCCCCTGGGAATATGGGAGGCTCAGATACATCATTCACATACAGACACACTTGGGCATCTCACGCATCTCATAATGGGTGGCTGACTCCCACCCATCACATCACACGTGTGACATTTCACTGAGCCTGCAGTGCCACCTGGGACTTTGTTGTTAGGAAGCAAAAAAACTGTGGGAGGGCTGAGAGAAAACTGCAGTTGCTGCCCATGTTACTGCTCTGCTGTGCTCTGCAACTCATCTGAGATCTGCTGTGGATTTGACCCATGGTCTCCCAATCCTGCAGTCTCCTCTGCAGAGCCACAGAACAGCAATGAGGGCAATCAGACCGAATCAGGAAGCTGCACGAGGGAAGTCAGTGGCCTGAGGCTCGATCACTGGGCAGCAGCAGCACAGTGGAATAAGCTGGAAGTCCTAAAATGGGTCAAATTACTGTCCTTACAAGACAGCAGTAGGTACTCTGTGGTAACTGGCTTGTTTTCTCCATCTGTTTGGACTGATCTTTGAGTTTCCCATCCTCATTTTGCCTTATTTCACCTATGTTTGCCAGCAGTGCTGTCTTTGCCTGTTAGCAGTTGTGTACCAGCTGCTGTGCTTTTTAATCTTTTTGGCAGTTTTCGTGCAGATTTTGCCTTTCCTTTCCCCCCAAACCTTTTTTGGTGCACGTCAGCATTTTATCTGTTCAAATACCCTAGGGAATGATAGGAGCCATGATCTATTTGGGTCACTGCATGTCTGTGTGTAACCATTCCAAAATGAGGGGGTTTCTAAGAATAAATTCTCCCTCACCAACCTGGTTCTCGTTCTTGCCTGCTCCCTTCTGCTATTTTTAGACTCATGAAAGTGGAGTAAAGAGAGCGATGAGCATTTCTGTTGGTTTTGCTTTCTAACTCAGTCTTGCATTGCTTCTTTTGGCTGAATGACTCATGGCAATACCTAAACAAGCAAGTAGTTCAGCAGCTGCCCCAAACAAAGGTCTGCAATCCTGTGTTACAAGCAAGCCATTACATATAAAAATGAACTATGCACCAACATAACTGAGGTTTGTATGCAAATTAAGAACTGGGAGAAACTAGAAAAGAAATGTTGTCAAGACTGGCACTTCAGCCTAGAGGCCATCAAACTGCATAATCATTGTCCCTACCTTTAAGTTTCTGCCTTTCATTTGCTATTTACTTAAGGTATTTGTATTAAATCCAAATGCTCTGCAGGTATAAGATGAAAATGGGTTAAGCTAAGGGGGACTGTGACTGGTTAAAGCAAGATAAATGTCGTTCCTTAACATGTGTCAGGGAGTGCATCCTCTCCTGTGTCTGGTACACCACCAGCACAAAAATAATGCCTTCATCCTGACTGGAGTGAGAAAAAGGTATGAGAAAAAAATGTAGTGTGAACAACAGTATCTGTGTTTCTAAACCCAGGCACCTGCAAAACCAAGGCATGATGGTTTGGGTGTTCTCCACCCCCCAACACTTTTGAAATCACCCAGACTAGACTCAGCTGGCTCTGGAAATATGAATGAAGCTTTTATTTACGGCTTAGCTCAATATACAAGCAGATATTTACAGCATATACAGTTATAGACAGAAATATACAAGGTAAAAGGTAATACAGAAACAAACACAACTCCCCTCCCAGAAACCTGAGTCCGCAGAAGGGGCTCTCAGCTGCCCCTTCACCTTCCCCCTACCCCTCTCAACCTTACCCCAGTCCCAAGGAAGAATGGAGGTTCGGCCAGGGGGTTAGGAATCAAAGTGGATTAAAGAAACGGAGGGTGAGGTTAGAGAGAGATGCAGCTCAGCCAGTTCCCCAGCAGCAGTGCAGAATGCCTTATCTATGGTTTTATTTCTTGTTCCTATACCTCTCAGCAAGCCTATGAGGGAAGTAGACATCACCATTGTTTTCCTTCCACAGCCTACAATCTGGTTCTTCTCACCAAAACATTCTAACTAGCTTCAAGCTGGCACACAAGGCTCTTCCAATTAAAAAGCAAAGCCTCCCAAAGCCATTTAGCACATGTCTTATAATTACTTGAGACTGTGGTAAGGAGGTATCATTGTAACAGCAGCTTGTTGGGAAAGGCTTCTCTAAGAGGATGGCGCAGTTGCTCTTCTGGAAGCAGTGCATCAGTCTGGTCTTGTGCCTGAGCGCTGGACGACCTCTGCTCCTCAGGCAGTTTGCCAGCTCTTTATCCTAGCAGAGAGAATCTTTCAACAAAATAAAAAACCTAATTTGCTACTGCTGCCATCAAATTAACCTGGAAATGTTTCAGCTTTGAATACCTAATGGTCACCCTCTTGATTTATGAATGGCTTCTTTGAAAACTGTCCCATTGAACTGTTGCCTTCTGGAGAAACCTGATTGCTTTACACTAGAAGTATCTCCCTGAGGAACAGAAAAGGACAACGAGGGGTTTGTTCACCATGTAGTGGTAGGTTGTCCTTTCAAATGAGCCATGTTCAGGAGGGTATTACAGCAGGCCTGAGCAGGGCAAATTTGTCAAAGAATAAAGCAAAAGCAGATGAAATCCAGGCTGCTGAAAGACAGACCTGAACAGGGTATTGTAACAGTGAGGTAATGGTAAACTGTAAAAGGTAATTAATTACCTGTTGGAGTTACTGGGAGGACAGGAGTGTATTGTAGCTGTATACATCCTTAAGCATAGATGAGATGCCAGCTTATGTCTTGTATACTGTTCAGTGTTATTTATCACACTTTAGATAAGCAGTCCTTTTGCTTTGTTCCTATCACTTAATTTTCTCTGTTTCATATACTTTTGTCCGCTGCCTCTTGCATTTCTGACATGCCCTGCCTTTCTCACCACTTGGGCATCCTAGTATTACTAGGTCATAAGTAATCAATAGGTGTTGGTATTACCAAAATAATCAATAGATGCTGGTGTCAGTTCTGGGAATTTTATAAGGAGTTTGTGTGAGTAGGCTTGGCTGCTACTGTAGGACTGAAAAATAATTCAGGGAGGAAGAGGTGCTAAAACAAAAGCGTTGCCCAGGGTGAGAAATACTCAGCTAAGGGCAAGGATTGTGGCACCCTGCAAAAAAGGCCAAGCCTTGAGGCAGGTGAAGAAGTGATGACAGCTTGTGGAAGTCCAGTGATGCTGGCATGACCTCTGGCAAGGAGGAAGAGGTGTCTGCAAGGAATGGCAGAGAATGAGTGAAGGTATCAGGAGGCAAAACAGCAGAGGTGGAGGCCACCCAGCCATGTGGGAGTAGAGGCAGTAGCTGCCTTTGTGGTGTGTGTGCCCCCATGGACCTGGGCCCAGGCCTCTGGTGCATGTGTGTGTGTGCTATGGAGACATCTGCACGGCTGCAAGTCTCCTGAGTGAGACATGCTTACTACTGACCAGGCGTACAAAGTTTTGAGCTATCTGCTCTTCCTGCCATACACCTCCTCTGTAAGGCTCTTCTAACCTTGTCTGTTTTGACTGTTTCTCCTGTCCCTAGAGAGCAGTTACCCAGTGAGGGTTTTTACCAAGTTCCAGTCTTATTCCTCTCTGTCAAAACCTTAACAAGACCAAGTTCTGTGGGGAAAAAACAATAATTTGGGTCAGCACAAACCTGACACCTGGAAGAAGAAAAGCCTGGCTGGTTATTGACTGTGTGAAGTGGTGTGATGCTCTGCTTGTCCTGCCTACCAGTGACTGCTTCTCTGTCATCATGCTTTGGCAGCTCATAACTCAAAGCAGCAGCACAACTTTCTGCAGGAGGCAGGCTGCATTTATCCTTCAATCTCTGCAGCGCTGCTCATGTTGTATAGCGCTTCCTGCTAGAACGGTGCTAATGATAGTAACATGGGAAGGCACAGAGGCAGGGGAAGTCTTGCAGCATTAGTGATGCTTAAGCTGCAGAAAAACTCATGCCAACAGGCAGCAAAAAGAACATGCTGTAGGAAAGAGGGGGAAATATAGCATTTTTTTAATGCTTAATGTTGTTTAATGATTTGCTATTCAACAAATTCAAGTTTACAAGCTACAGGCCATATTCTGGCTCCAGATTCTTGCTTAGGTACAGGAGGATTGTGTTTTAATTGGAGAACATGATTTATTCATGTTGAGGAACTGTTCAGATTGCAGAGTGGTAGTTAGTAGATGACAGTCAGGCTGGAGATTTCCCTTGAAGCAGCATGAGAAAGTATTTGTTTTTTGAAGTCCATTTCCATTCACAGATAGTTTCCTACCCTTAAATATCCAGCAGTCAGGAAAGGAAGCCCCAAAACTGTGATGGGCAGCCATGTTTGCTGGTTGTGTAAATTCATACATAGCTTTATGGAGCCTTTCTTTTCCACAGTGTCTGAACCAAGCATCTCAATTAAATGGAGAAGGGGAAGACCTGATTTTCATTAGCTGCAAAGAGTTTCAGAATTACATTAGTTGCAGTTCATTAGATCTTATAATTGTATTTGCTGTGTGTCGTGATGAGTAAATGAGGGGTTTGGGTGTGCATGAGGGGAACCCAGCTTGTAAATCATTCCCAAAGGATCCATGATTAGCTTCTGATGCCTCAGTCAATCGGAATCAAGCCCAGAGTTTTGTATTTCCCTCTTCAGAGCTGGAAAGCAGGCAAATCAAATACACTATATGCCAGGACGTTGATGTGGGGAGCAGGAAACAGTTGGGCTTCTTTTGCCTTACCATCCTACATTGCTCCAGCTGGCAAGCAGGGCAGTGCCTGCACTTTGGTGAGGAGGTGAAGCCATGGGTTGTGCTGGACTATCTGAAGCAGGTGATGCTTTCTTTCATTTGCCTCAGCTCTTCTTCCAACCAAAAGGACAGAATGGCATCCTTGTGTTCATTTCAGAGAGAAATTGCAATGAAATGGTTAAACAAGGTGAGGCCATGAAAAGACCAGGTTTGTCAGTGCTGCTCCCCTGCAAGGCTTAGGCACATCACTGTTCTCATGTGTCTGCCCAGGAGTCAGCTCAAAGGAGTGAGCCTCAAGACCTTTCCCACTGGGTTACCACACATTAACCTCCCCTGCTTTTGTCCATGATTTTTACATGTCTCTCCTCCTAATTCTAGGTGTCTGAAAGTCTGCTGGCCTTTAAGAGGACACTTGGTGTGGCCTTCATAGGTCACCTACCTGTGATCTGTGAAGCTACCTTTGAAGCTATTCCTCTCTCCACGTACAGAGTTAGTCTGTACTGCCCATGTGGGAGCATACAGGCAGACAGTTTAGATTACTTGTAGATGGCTGAAGTTAAGGAAGCACACCATGGTTATGTTGCCAACCCTAAGAATGAAAGGATGATCATGTAGATGTGGCACTGGCTGGGGACACCAGGGATCAGTTCTCATCTCTGCTTTTCAAAGACCACTAAATCCTTCTGTGCCTTGGACTTTGTTTTCTTTCTTTCTTCCCCTTCTTCTTCCTCCCCTTCTTCCCCTTCTTCTTCTTCCCCTTCTATTTTTTTTGTTTGATTTCATTAAAAAGAAGTTATTTACATAGGGAGTCTCTCATGTGCTGCCTCAATCCGAACCTTAGTAAAATGTAAACTCTTCAGGACAGGGACCACCTTCAGCAATGAAGGCAGCTCTACATATATGCACTAAATATGTAAGTAAAGCTGACATTCCTAATGAAATACAAATGCTGAACAGGTAAAACTCACTTCATTGAATCAATTAGAATGAGTAAGGAGAAATTTGAGCTTGAAATAGCTCTTCACTTTTACAAAGCACATCACAAGGTGATGGTTGTTTTCTTAGAATGGGTCTGTCACCGAGTTCAGTGACTGACTGCTGCCTCCCTTGCTGTGGGGTGTTACACAGATCAATTCTTACTGATTCCTTCTGCTTCAGGCTTATTTAATCTTCAGTGTAACAGGCCCTTCTGATGTAATTTGTGCTCTACTTCCAAGGACCGTCACTTAGCTGCCCTGAAACACTCCAGGGGTGTGTGGCTGTAGTTGCTATGTTAGCAGTGGCACTCATTGGGGCTTTTGACATTTAAAATTTATAGCTTATTTTTTTTTTCCCAAAATGTGAATGATTTTGGTGTGCTTCAGTTTGGGGGGATCTCACTCAAGGCACTTATAAAAGCTGTAATTGTCCTGCCAGTTGCTAGAAGGCGTTTTTTAAAACTGCTCCTTTTGGTACAGTTGATCTCACTGTGAGCACTACAATTTTAGCAGTTTAGTAAAGAATGAGTGGAAGTCATTTAGCTTTCTCTCGTGATGAGAGGTGAGATCTCTCAGGCAACAGCATTTGGGCAAACAGAAGCCTGTTTTCAGAGGTGGAAACACACAGAAGTTGAATCCCACTCTAAGTAGGAGTCCTTTCAGAAACAAAACAAAACCCACACTTCTTCAGCAGCACTTCACTGGGGACAGTCAGAGCAGAGCACTGTGTTTTGCTGCTGCATATTGTGCAGTCTTCTCTGTGTTTTTGTAAGTTCAGGACCCTTTGGAAGTAGCCTCTGGAAAAGGACTATCTGTCTGTTGTGTTTCATGGGCCTGATTCAAATGTCAGTTTGAGAACAAGTATGATTGCCATGGGTCTTAAGAGGGCTTTTAGGTCAGGTGACAGGCAATCTCTGTGTGTGCTCACTTCCCAGGCTAGGGGGATTTTCTCTGCTGTGAAAAGGTTGGATGAAATGTTGCACTGCAAGGACTGGGGACAGGGGACTTGGCATGGCAGAATTACATAAACAGCAAAATGCAATTATAAACAGGCTGTGTTTGAGATGAAGTAGCATCTAGTTCCAGGAAAAGCAAAGCTATCAGGAGTAGTTGTGTCAGAGCTGGAAAAGACTTCACAAAGGCAGCTTTCATTTCTGTATGCTCTAAAGCATGCAGTAATCATTGTCTAATTACTTCTCTGCAGCCAGAAAGCAATATGGGATATTGTGGGGGTGTGGGAAAGAACAAAATACGCTACAATTAAGCTGTAATCTTTGGCATGGTCACTCATCAGATAAAGCTTTTCTGCTGTCGTGTTCAAGACAGTTATTATTTGGCTGCTAAAGCCTGGGGAAAATATGTGGTGGTGGCGTTCAGAGGAGCTGTTTCACAGAGGCTTCATTATCAGCTTCTTCCTCAGCAGCTGGCCAAGTCCAGGCAATGCTCAGCATTTGCAAGCTGTGTCCGCAGCGCTCTGCTCTTCCCTGCTTGTGCTGCTGGAAGTGAAATGAGGGTAATGTGGTTATTACCCACTGTGCAATGAATTGGTCAGCTTGGAGTTACTGGGTTACAACCCTGTTTGCTGAGGGCTCGAGTTCTGATGCAGGATAGCTTTGGCAGTATGGCTTACGCGCAGCAAGCCCCTGCGAACGCGGCGAGTGATGGCACTAGCTGTCTGACAAGTGTGGTGCGTAATTATGCACATGCATTAACCCCAGGATGCAGGCTGTGTGTCACTGGGACATAATCATGTTCACATGCAATTATGCTCACATTCCTTTGAGAAGCTAGTTTCACAGCCTGCTAGGAAACCTTGCTGGTGACATCTCTTTACATTCTAAAACTCACCACCATTGTAATAGGAGCTGTTCTGCCACCTAGAAGCGTGAATTCACACGCTTACTTGTTAATACAACTTTCCTGATTCTTCCCAGTTTTCCAAATGTCTGTCTGAGGAAGAGAGGCATCCTGCAATGCAGGCTTCTGTGGAATTACTAAAAAATGCATGGCAAGCATGGAAGGAGAAGTCAGGTCAACTTTGAATATGTTGACCTTGAGGTGACGTTGCTGGCAAGGCATGAATTAGTTGATTGGCATATGAATGTGGAATGCAGTGTGGCTCAGCATCTACTGCTGCAAAGCCTTTTTCAACTTTCCTGGAATGCCACAGAGATGGTTTCAGAGTGACTTGGTTCTCCTTAGGAGGTGTTAAGTCTTAGAAGGGGTTAAAAGTGACCAGTAGTTTGGGACTGTTTAGTTTTCTCTTAGATCTGGTTTTGTGTAACAGAGCACACACATCCTTTGATAAGCCAGCTATGATTCCTGCAGAAGTAGATACAGCAGGGAATTAGATCAAAACCTCATTATTCTGCTGCTTCACAAAGCAGAAACATGAACTGTTTTCAAGGCTTACAGCACACATGGTCTCTGCAAGGCTGGTCTGACAGCCTGCAACTGCAGCAGCCCATGTCAGTAATTTCTTCCAGCACCAGGATATCAGGACCAGGGCTTAATTATGTGCACATCTGGTCTCCTGCAGCAGTTTGTCGCTGCTTGGAATAAGACACGTCTGTTCTTGTTCAGTGGGTGGTGCCAAGCCAAGCAGCTCAGAGCACAGCTGCAGCAGGATAGCTTTAACCTGTTGCATGAAAAGATTTGTCCTGATTTGGTGCACATGCTCACCTCTCTGCTGAGCTTCAGTTACAGGGCTTAAGGAGCAGCTAAGGCTGCTAAGGCTGCTCCTTCTCCTACTGCACTCTCCTTCCCACTCCCTCTCTCTTCCCAGCACCTTCAGTTGTCCACTTCTAAACTGCAGAACAGATCAGTCAGATCACTTGGTTCAGAAGATCCCCAACAATGCAGACTTGGAAGGGAAAGGGCAGAGCAGGGAAGAAGGCTGTGATTTTTAAAGGAGATTGTTACTGCTCTGCTAGCAAGCCCCTAGGGAGCTGTCTTAAACCAGAAAACAGTGAAGTGCGAGGTATGCAAACCCAGGAACTGGGACAGAAGCTAAGTATGAAACGAACATCCTCTTGTCTACATCCAGCTGCAATCACTGTGATTCAAACACAAAACCAACAGCAACTTGGGCTGCAACAAACAGAACGTGTCAGAAACAGTCCTACAGCTGTAACATCTGAATGCTTCCATCTTTTGTTCCTCCAGATATGAACACAGACTTCCTCTATGAGGCTGCAGTCCTACAGGACATCTAATGCTGCTTGGCTTGGCACCACCCACTGAACAAGAGCAATAGAACAAGGGGACACAGTCTCAAGTTGTGCCAGGATAGGTATAGGCTGGATATTAGGAAGAAGTTCTTCACAGAGAGAGTGATTTCCCATTGGAATGGGCTGCCCAGGGAGGTGGTGGAGGCACCATCCTTGGGGGTCTTCAAGAAAAGCCTGGATGAGGCACTTAGTGCCATGGTCTAGTTGATTGGTTAGGGCTGGGTGATAGATTGGACTGGATGATCTTGGAGGTCTCTTCCAACCTGGTTGATTCTATGATTCTATGATTCTATGTGAAGCTCCTGGGCAGTGCCCCATTAGCTGAATCTGGCCTGACAGCCCAGGACAGGGAGTCGCAGTGTCGCAGCCCTCCCCGAATCAATCCTGTCCTGTCGCGTTTGGCTTCTCACGTTCAAAGTCGCTCAGTTGTCAGAACAATTTCTCCCCTTGCCTGCACTCCATCTATAATTCATTGGGAAAAGCAGAGAGGTGAAGCCGTTGGCTTTTCCCACTCTTTCCCCTCTGGGAAACGTGGGCTGAGTGTGCCTTGCAGCAAGGCGTGAATGAAGGCTTGCAAAACCCAAAAGCCGTGGGGAAGGTGGTGGGAGAGGGACACACTGCCATCTCCTGCCAGGTCTCCTGGGCCATAGCACATCTGTGCCTTTCGCTCTAAACTTGGGCGGATCTTTGCTCAGAAAACACAGCACAGATTTGGGACCCAAAGCACACCAGATCTGTCCATTTCCAGGCTTCAAAGGAGTTCAGATCTCAGTCTAGGCTTTTCCTCACCAGCTACCATTGTTGTTCCATGTGCTCCCTAAATCGGCAGCCTGCATCCTACCCACGAAACTGCTTCGCCTCACTTTTACCCTTTAGCTTGGCAACAAATTAGCAGTTGTACATCCTACGCTTCCAGCGTCACTGGCTGGGGCTGAACTGCTTCAGCTCTGCCTGCAGCAGCAGTAAGGAAGGTAACGCAGGATTCAGTGTGAAAGCAGGGGTGGTGCACTGAACTGCCCATCGTTTGGAAGCTACAAACAGCATTGTGAAGTTCAGTGCCATTCTGAAGAACTGACAACAGCTGTTACTTGGCATTTAAGTTCCACTAATGGCAGCTATCAGTGTCGAAACGGTAAGAGGAAGTTGACCCAAGAAGGAGCTGTTTTGAATGTAGTTATAAGGACTCGTTTTCTGAATGGATAATGGCTTTGAAGTGCGAACATGAACCACAGTTTGTGTTGTGCCTTAGATGAAATCACCAGTTTTCTCATCCAGGTATTCCAGGCCTGTCTCTCTTATCTGGTTTTGGTGTTCAGTGTCACAATCAACTTGTGTGGAGATTTCTGTGGAATGGGTACAACAGAAGAAAACTTCACCTTAAAAAGATCATCACATAAAAAAAAAAACAAACCCAAAAAGCAATTCAACTGCCTGTTGCTCTGCCTCAACAACGTGTCTCTGCAAGGTTAAACTATTCAAGTCTGATAGTCTTCAAGAGTGGAGGTAGAACTTTTTTCAAGCCCAGCAGATGAAAGGCCCCATCTCTAACAGCCAGGTTTGCATTCAGCTCCAAAGCACCCTGGCAAGAGCCACAAATCCCTGTCCCAGAATGGAGAGATTCACCAGAGGGCAGCACAATATCACTTTTTTATCATAAAAGCAGGAGTTAACCATTTCAGCTAAGCTTTTACATTTAGCTGCTTGCTAACTTCAGTTAGCATAATCCATAGTTTTTCCTCAAACCTAGCCTCTGAAGCAGCTCCAAAATCCATTCTCTTAGGCATGTGTTTTAGTGACCAGGCATTCACCAAGTGGAACCAGAAAGAGTCCAGACAGTTGTATGTTCAGTGTTCTCTCTGCCACGTCTCTGTCCAAGGCTGGTCAGGGCAAGCTCACACGTGTTCGTCCTACTTCAAGAGCTCTACTGTGTTAAAGGCATCAGCCCAAGTGAATGCTGTTTCGTCTTCATCATTTGGGAAGCATTAAACAGCAGGAGTAAGCCCTCCCATGGCACTTTGTGGGAAAGTTCCACAGAGAGTGGATGTAGACTTGCTTTGTTAGGTATTGTGTTACTTCTGGTTGTTCTGTATGCTGTGCAGCTTCTAGGTCCTCTAGCACTTAGACCAAGCTCTTGCCATTCAAGGAACTAAGATGAGTCAGTGGTTACATTTTTCCTGCTCAGCTTCCCTCACACAGGGCTTCATCTGTTGTCAGTCTGTTCCAGTTCACTACTCTATTCTGCTTGCAGAGGTACCTGATGTCTCCAGCAGCTGCCTGCACTGGTTCAAGTGCCACTGTACTTTTCCAACCTTTTCTGACCTCTTTCTCTTTAACTTACAGTCAAAGCTTTGGTATCAGAATCTTTGCTCTTTTGCTGCACATTAACTTCTGTCCTTGATCATTCTCATTGCTCCGTTTGGCTTCTGCCTGGTGGGATGTCTCATGCCTCGCCTCAGTCTTGCACTTCACTCCTGACATTCACATGTAGCTCTGCCTTGACTATCTCCCTCTGATCTCACTTCTTTTTAACCTCAGCCTCAACTCCATCCACTTCTGCTCATCCCAATACTTCTTATCTCTGTACTGAAGTCTTCAAAGATGCGGCTTTTCTATGGGCCTGCTGCCCATGTATCCTTAGCTTCCCTTGCTTCAAACAGCATCATTATTTAAAGGCCAGCAGCCCAAAGAATTACATGTGTAGAATAAAACATTTCTTTCCTACCTTATTAGCCTCTGGTGCATTATTTTGTCTTCTGAGAAGAGTGCAGTATTGTTCTTCAGGGCAGGTAGTAGAAACCTAGTAGTAGAAATAATTGAAATTGTATCTTTCAAGACAAATTTGTGTCTCCTTAAAAAAAAACCAACAATCCCAAACATTATTCTATTGTAAGAAAACAAAAACCCAAACAATATTTTGAAATCCCTGACCTTCTTTTTTTTTTCCTCCTGTTTTTCTTTGCCTAACATTTGAAATAGAGAGAAATGGTTTCTTTTCCATACACATTCACCTTTTCTTTTTTATTTCTTGGGAGAATTAAGGAAGTGAAGATAACAAAAATACTGAAAAAAGGTTTGATTCAGTTTTCATGTTTCAAGTCTGTACAAACCACTCTGCCTACTTTTTTTTTTTTTTTTTCCTCTTTAGACATAGGTGGAGAGAGGCAAAAAAAAGAAAGTTCAGTCTGAGCACTCTCCAGACAAACTATTAAGAAGCATTTCAGACAGGAATAAGATTAGATCTGAGGGGCAGCAAGAAAGGGGTTTGCAGCACTCCTGTCAAAGACTTACCCAGCTTTTTGGTCACTGCTCTTAGCACTGAATTGCATGGAGACAGGAGAGGCTGAGGGGGAAGGAGGTTGACACATGCTGCAGCTTGACAGCTTTGCTGAAGTTGTAGCTGGTTTTGAAAGTTTGCTTTACAATGAAGTTAACAAACATGACTGCAGAATAGATTGTTCTGTCCTTCAGGGTGGATTTATAAACTTCTTCCTCAACATGCAAGCTCAGAGCTCCTGTGCTACTTTTTCTTTGGGCTGGGATTGTAGATAGGTAACAACTTGTGTTAATATTTGACAAGGTTTGCCACCATCAGAAATGCAGCTGAAAATCTGTTTGCCTGGCTGGCTCATACTTGAGACTGATGTGGTTTTCTTGTAAGGTCTGGATTTTAATATCTCTCCTGCTAAGATTTGTAGCTGTCAGATTCACTGTCTTCAGAACTGATAGTAACCTCTAATGGTGTTTTGCCTCCTGCAGAAACAGAAGGTCCATGCAGCACAGATGCCAGTCTTCTCCAAAGAATAACCTCTTCCTTCCCAAGTGACACCAGCTCCTGCTACTACCATGGGGCTGGAGGGTGGTTTCTTAGGCAGTGGACAGGTCCACATCATCCTGTGGGGAAGTTTGGCAGCCATGACAACACTCCTATTCCTCACCTTCCTCATCTTCCTCTGCTCCAGCTGTAACAGGTAAGGCTCAGGAGCTTAGCAGGCAGTAACTATTCTTGCATCAGATATTACAGGGATTGAAATTATCTTCACTCACAATTAGTTAGCAAGAAATACAGAGGACTTAGGTACAGAAATGTAAAAAGTACAGTACAGAGTCTGTTTTCAGAGCAAACCTGTGTTTGAACAGCTCTCTTATTCTAAAATCTGATTTTTTTCCTTCTGCTATGAAGGGAAAGCAGTGTTGTGTTTGTTTATTGTTAACTCTAAGTGGAATACTGAGTGGGAGTAGGCTGGATTGTCTGTGCCTGCCTTAGTTCTTTTATAGACTAACGACCTTTTACTGACACAGTTTAAGGAATTCCCCAGGTGGTGTGTCACCAAAACATGTATCTCTGAGCATTTCTGATGTGATTAAATTGAGGATAATAATATTTTGATATTCATCACTTACTCCTTACCATGATCTTACACTGAGTGAGGATTTGTGTGTGTTTGTTGTAAATCACCACCCTGTCTTGGTTGTGACCTTATAGAGAGGTCAGGCCAGTCCTCATGATGATTTTCAGTTGCTGTTTTCAGTATTACTGTGAATCACAGTTCTGAGCCCTGTGAGTCTGTAAGGTCTGTTAATGATTGGTAATTCAGGTTGCCCAGGGAAGTTACAGAAGATCCAACCCTGGAAGTGTTGAAAGCCAGATTGGACAGTGCCTTGAGCAACCTGCTCTAGTAGGAGGTGTCTCTGTCTGTGGCTCTAGATGATCTTTAAGGTCCCTTCCAACCCAACACACTGTGATTCTGTGGTCTGTACATTAGCATAATCTGTACTAACAGTTCATACATCCTTTTTGTTAAGGGAGAAGAAAGTCAAACATCAGAATGGAGATCATGAAAACCTGATGAATGTTGTAAGTATTTCTTTCTGGCAGTTCGTCTGTCCCACGAATGGCTTGTACCAAGCTCCTTGTAAAAGGTCAGAAAACAGCTCAGGAACTAAAACTTGCAGGGCAGGAAGAGAGGAACTTTTGTAGACCTTGATAATATGCACTTTCTGATGCTCTTTCTGCCACTGCTGTGCTCTGGATCTCCTGCCTTTCAGTGCTGTCTGCAGCGCAAGCAGAGTGCACCCTTTGTCAGCCGCTCTCTTCTCATGGATTTGAGCTATTTGGAGCTATGCAATGTCTGTTGTCATAGAGGCTGGAGGGGAGCTCAGTGTTGGACATCCTGGCATTTATACAGAGTGGGTCCAGACGAGGGCCACAAAGATTATTCAGAGGCTGCACCACCTCTCCTGTGAAGATGGGGTGAGAGAGTTGGGGTTGTTCAGCCTGGAGAAGAGAAGCTGTGATGGTTTGGGGGTTACCCCGCCCCTCCCGCACTTTTGAATTTGCCCCAGCTAACTCAGACGGCCTCTGGGAATATAGATGAAGCAATTTATTTACAGCTAGCAGAATTTACAAGCAGCTATTTACAATATATACAGTTATATACAATTATATACAGAAATATACAAAGGATAAACGATATGAAAGCACAACTCCCCTCCCAGAAACCTGAGTCCCCAGGAGGGGCTCTCAAACCACCCCAACACCTCCCCCCGGCCCTCTCAACCTTACCCCAGTTCTCAGGAAGAAGAGAGGTGCAGCCAAGAGGTTAGGGAGCAAGGTTAGTAGGAGCAGGGTTAATGAGATGTGACCAGGTCTAAGGCAAAAGCAAGAGTGAGAAACAAAATGGAGAAAAAGTCTTTCTTCTTCCCAGAGTTCTCAGCGTAACTGTGAGAGAAGTTGACATCAATTGTTTTCATTTCACTGCTCGTTATCTAGTTCTGTTACCAAAACATTCTAGCTTGCTTCAAACTAGCACAGAAGCCTGTGGGGAGACTTTACTGCATCCTTCCAGTATTTGAAAGGGCTTCAGGAGAGCTGGAGAGGGACTCGTTACAAAGGCATGGAGTGACAAGATCATAGAATCAGGTTGGAAGAGACCTCCAAGATCATCCAGTCCAACCTAGCAGCCAGCCCTATCCAGTCAACTAGACCATGGCACTGAGAGCAATGGCTTCAGACTGGAAGAAGCTTGATTTACATTAAACATTAGGAGGAAATTCTTCTCCATGAGGATGGTGAGGCACTGGAACAGGTTGCCCAGACCAGCTGAGGAGGCTTCAAGCCTGGAAGTGTTCCAAGCCAGGGTGGATGGGGCCTTGAGCAGCTGAGTCTAGAAGGAGGTATTCCTGCCCATGGCAGGAGGTTGGAGGTACATGATCTTTAAGGTCCCTCTCAACCCAACCCATTTGATGATTCCATGAGAAGTTTTAACATGCATAAACACAGGCAGCACAGTCTTTGATCAAAGTCCACATGGTTTGACTCTCCCGCCAATAATACCTGTGAGTCAGAGCTCCCAAGGTCAGAATGAAATTCATCACATGTCTGTACAAACACTGATCCAGTGGTGATTAGATCTCACCAACTTGTGTTGCAGCCTTCTGACAAGGAGGTGTTCAGCCACTCGATCACAAGCTCAGCTACAGAGCCCCCTCCAAGCAGTGACCAGAACGGGGCACTCAGCAACGGCGAGGGTGAGTAGCTCAGCCCCTGCATGTGGGATCAAGGGCAACACAGTTCCCTTTTTCTCACACTTCCACCTTAGCTGCACCTTGGAGATCCTTCAAGTCCTAGGTTTTTGGCTGCCAGCTTTCCAAGCACACAGCCATGCGATCAGTCTGAATAGGCTGCCTTTCCCTTTGCTCTCCTTTGAAGGTCTGACCCCAGACTAGCTGCTGTGTCGCAGGGCAGTGGTAGGGCAGACTGTCCTCTCTGCACAGGATAGAACTCACACAAGGTTGATTCGAGGTGACAAAATGCACTGCACACATTTGCTTGCTGGGAGGTCAGTAGCCCATCCCATGGAGATCTTGGTCTTTTAGGCTACATCTCCACTTACCTCCCAGATGTGCTCTGGCACAGTGCTGCACCCTGCCTCCCAGTTCTCCACACCAGCCAACACTAGGGAGGTGCCACCAAGCACACTGAACAGGCAATCAGGCAAAGACTGCCAATTCCTCATCTTTAGCCAGCTACAAAGTTGGAATGTGAGCAGAACATGCACTTGTATCTCAGAGTCTCACTGTGTGAGGGTGTGGAAATACTTCAAGTCCTCCTCTAGGGACTGCAGTTTTGTGTCATAGTCCTGTACTGTCCCACTGCTTGTAGTTTTGTATTTTAGAAAACAGACAACTTAAATGGGCTTCCTTTTTTTTTTCCTTAGTCTTGTCTTTGCTGAACACTCAAAAAGATTTACAGTGAGGAATCACTGGAAAATATTTCAGTAAGCTGCACCTGAAAATAAACTGAGTCTCAGGTTAGAGCTGCTGGGAACCAACTGTTGTCTCCACACCATGGGCTGCACTACTCATCTCCTACCTCCTCATCTCACTGTGCAGCCAGGGACTAAGCTATTCAATCTTTACTCCTCAGAGACAGCAATTCAAAGGAATTAATCACCTTTGGTTCTGATTGCTGCACCTGTCCATTGGCTTTTTGCAGGTGTTGGTGTGTAGAGCCCTGCAGAAGGGAAGCACTTCTCATTGTCACAAGTCACTGCACACATAGCTGCCAAAGCTGCTGCTAAAAGGTCTGCTGTCAACCAGTAGACAGTTTTCAGACCATCTGATATTCATCAGCTCACCCTCTGTGTAACAACCCTTCTGAATAACAAGAACCAAAGTGCTTTAACTTCTTATTTATGCTTTACATGTTTTTTTTGTTAATGGTTCTGTCTTCTGCTCCTCCTGCTGGTCTTTTAAGCAGGGGCAGCATCAGATGGAAGCAGCAGCATCAGATGTTGGGGCTTGACTTTGCCAAACCTGCCCACATTGTATTTATCTATGCCAGCCCCTTCTGTGTCACTACCCATAACCATAGGAGCATGGAAATGTGAGCTCTCGCTACTTCCGATTATCTCCTTCCAGGCTGAAGAGGGTGGGCGCTCTATGGAGCCTGCAGCAATGCCTCTGCACAGCACAGAAATCCCTGACAGCAAGCACCAGAAGGCAAAAATGTGTTTTGGCTCCTCCAGGACAGTTCCTGACATTCCTCAGGAAGTCTGCAGGCATCCTGAGTGGTGACTAGGACACCTTGAGTCCTAGTCAAGATGCAGGAGGACACTTCCTCCTATTCCACCTATTCCTCCCCAGCTGCATGTAGGAGCCAAGTGAATAGAGAAGGATATTTTCTTCTCTTGTCTCACATCCAGACAGCAATTCTCATCTCATACCAATTCTATCCCTAGTTTTGCTGCCAGGGAATGGTTACTGTGGGTGCTGACTGCATGAGTCTGCATGCCCTGAGCTCCAGAGAAAGCAGTGTCCATGCCAACCACCAAGTCAAGGGTATTAATTGCTTCCATGGCACTTTATGTCATCATGTCAAACACACTGAAGGAAATGGACAAATGGGTTGATTGTGCTGATAGTACCATAGCAACTCTGCTAAGAAAAAGTAAAGCTATGCAGAAGGAGTTTCTCAAAAAAATGGAGTGAGGTAAAGTTTCAGACCATGTGCTACCTGGAATGTGCCTGTATGTGCCCATGTCTGCATCCCTGAACAGAGGCAAAAGTCATGCATGAGTGCTGTAAGATCAGGTGTCCCATCAATTTCAGTCCCTAATACTCTGTAGGGACAGCAACATGTGACCCACTCCTGGGGCTTAAAATAATGTGTTCTGCCTGACACTACCTCCTGAAGTCTAGTCTTCTCTCTTGTGCATATGGCTGCCTCGTTAGTAGGCTGTCAACCTACATTATGTGCTGCGAGACTAAGTATGGCACAGCCCTCCAGTGAGAAGCTGCTGGCATAGCCTGCAGTGAGGCTGTGTGGCAGGGCTCAGCAAAGCATGACTTAGACCAGAATTTGGCCAGTATGTTCAACGAGATGGAAAGGGAGGAAGGAAGAACACTTTCCTTTTAGATTCCAAAAGATGGGGAATTGGAAAGAGGAGAATCTAACAAGGCATTTTTTAAAGGTTTGAGGCCTCTCACCAATGTTCCTTCATCTCAGACTACTGAGCAGTCTCTAAGTGTCTAGTATGAGTACAAGTGAACATCCATGCATACCTACATCTGGCTCCCCTTACTGTGCATGCTGTGTGAATGTGACTTGGGAGTGCACAGAGTATTTAAGATGTTGTGGAAAAGGCATTTTAACATTGAAGTGCAAAAATCCCTTTAACCACTGGACATTTTCAGACATTAGTATCCACTGGACATTTTCAGACATTAGTATCTACTGGACATTTTCAGGCATTAGTATCATTGACACAAAATCCAAGTGATGTAGAGAGTGCCAAACCACACTTACCTTATAGTCAGTCACTGTTTTAAATATTTGTTGTTTCAAATACTTCAACCTTAGTGTTTTAAACACTCCTTTATCATTTTCTCTAGTACTCTCAGAGGACAGTACAACTGCCTGTATCCAGCCCTATGAAGAAGTACAGACATCTGTCTCTGATCTGCTAGATCCACAGGATAGCCTTGGAAAGTCTGTGAAATGTCACCAGAGCAGGGAACTGCCCAGTATTCCCCCTAACACCACCATGGAAACCATCATCTCAGCTAGGCATGCAGAAAATGATCAAGGTCTGGGCATGGAAGGGCCTTACGAAGTCCTGAAAGACAGCTCCTCTCAGGAGAACATAGTTGAAGACTGCTTGTATGAAACTGTGAAGGAGATTAAAGATGTGGGAGCAGCACCCAGCATGGAAGGGAGCTGTAACAGTAAATCAAAGGCCTTGCTGGTGGTTTCTGAAGGCCAGACTCAGGTGCCTGAGTGCAGGATGGAATCAGCAGAATATGCATCTGTTGACCGAAATAAGAAAAGTCGCCAAAGCGCTAATTCAGAAAGTCCTCTGGACAACACACCAGATGTAGAGGATGAGCTTCCCCCACCAGTACCCATGAAACTTCTTGATGAAAATGAGAATGTGCAAGAAAAAGAAGTGGAAGAAGAAGATGTGACAGAAGGAGCAGGTATACCAGAGAAGGTAAATACTGCGGGTACTTTTCAACCAGACAAATAATGACAGAGAATGTATGAGTGGGAGAGCAATATTATCATTATTATTTTAATAACAACAACCAAAAAAAGCCAGGGGGGGGGGGAAAACAAAACGAGGTGACAAATACAACAATATACAGTATAGTTTTTGCATTATAGGCCTGCAGTCATTCTTTTGCAGCTGATGTTTTGGACTGCAATTTGTACGTCATAAGGCTTTTCCCAAGTCTTACCCAGACATTGCACAGGAGGCCTCTGCTGCATCGTTTAATGCTATTATACTTGTGGGAGTTGCTCTAGCTATCTCTGTCAGCATCACCATCTTGTTCAGAATCCTCTCCTTGTGTTTTTTTGTAATTAAATCTCAGGTTACAGAAAGAACATTTTTTGCTGAGAGGCCTCACTTTAGATGTGCTGCTTTTGTTGGGCCACATTAGAATCATAGAATCACCCAGGTTGGAACAGACCTCCAAGATGATCCAGTCCAACCTAGCACCCAGCCCTATCCAGTCAACTAGACCATGGCACTAAGTGCCTCATCCAGTCGTTTCTTGAACATCTCCAGCTTAGCTGTGCAAGTGTTAGGCATCTGCTCAAAGCCATTCGTCTTGTCTCTTTCTGCAGGAGAGAGGGATGGAAAAAGAGAGAGATTGCAACTCTAGGCTTTTATACCTGTCAAATTCTGTGTGTCACATGTAATCAGAGTAATGGATTTCTGCCTGCTGAAATCATGGCTAAAAGCTGGATTTGCTCAGCAGTTCATTATCTGGGACAAGTTAGTAGTGAACTCCTTGAAAGACAGAATGATGGTATTTTCAACAAACTCTCTTCCCATTTTCAGTTTTTCACCAGGACTCTCTCAGGCCATTGCACAAAGTTTTCCTAAACTGTGGAGTTTGCATTTTTCAGAACTTGTTTAGATTACTTATTAATTGTGAACTGTGGCTTTGGCAGATGAATACAATTTTGGTGTCTGAGCCATCAACTTATTAGATACTGCTCAGAATTTCCACAGAATCACAGAATGTTAGGGATTGGAAGGAACTTTGAAAGCTCATCCAGTACAACTCCTCTGCCAGAGCAGGATCACCTATACCACATCACACAGGAACACATCCAGGTGGGTTTTGAACATCTCCAGAGAGAGAGACTCCACAACCCCCCATGGCAGCTCATTCCATATTGACATTTCAATGTCAATATTAACCTGAAAAATCATAGCAGAGCTGAGATATTGTTTCTTATTGTTCTCTTATTTGAGGTATTTCAGTAATCTAGGCAGACAGCAGCAAAATACCTGGTTAAAAACTACCTAATTACGTACCACACAAAGCACTGTAGAGTCCAAAGGAATAAACTGAAGACTACTAATAACATAAAAGTTGTTTATCTGGACTCTTCAATGCACATTCTTACAAAGAATGAGCTCGTTAAGTACAAAATTAAGATGTGACTCTCAGTAATAATCCACCAACACTCCTTTCCCCCTCCCACCCCCCCAGATTCAAATCATATGTAATTTCTAATTAAACTTTTAGGGACACAGCTCTCTGTTACAGTGGCATTTTCCCTACCAGGTGTGAAAAAAAGACTTGCAGACAATCATTGTATTTCCCAGGCGCTGATACAAAGGAAAAGCATTTGCTGCTCCCCAGCACACCCTGTATACCGTGTCAGGAGTGGGAATTGATTCAAATGGTTCAGGTTTTAAAGGATTAATCAAGAGATGACACATGCAGTCCCTTAAGTGCCAGGGGAGAGGGGGGAGGAAAGGAAAGCAAAAAAAAAAAGATGTTTGTCTAATTAAAATGTATTCAGAGCTAAAGCCATCCTGAGTTAAAGCTCCAGCAGCAGCAGATCATGCCCGCGTTCGCTGCTAGGGACATGCATTATGCATCGAAGTGTGTGCCTGTCCTGTCCTTGAGAGCTACAGCTGCAGCAGAGTTGGAAATGGTAATTAATGGAATATATAAATGTCATTATTGTTGGCATTGTGCGGGGAGATGGTTGTGGAGTTGTTTTTTTGTTGCAATGATAATAGTTCCCTCTAGTTTGTGGCTTCAAACAATGCCTCTTTTTCCCTGTGTGGCTGCCCAAACCAAGGTGTTATGGAAATGTGCATTCTATTGATCACTTTTTAGTTCACAGAATTAACCACTTCTGAAAAGACCTTCGAGGTCATTGAGTCCAACCTATCACCTAACACCTTCTAATAAACTAAACCATGGCACCAAGTGCCTCATCCAGCCTCCTCTTAAACACCTCCAGAGACGGTGACTTCACCGTCTCCACCAGCAGCCCATTCCAAAGCCAATCATTCTTTCTGTGAAGAACTTCTTCCTAACATCCAGCCTAAACCTGCCCTGGTGCAGTTTGAGACTGTGTCCTCTTGTTCTGTCACTGGGTGCCTGGGAGAAGAAGCCAACTCCCACCTGGCTACAACCTCCTTTCAGGTAGTTGTAGCAAGCAATAACGTCTCCCCTGAGCCTCCTCTTCTCCAGGCTGAACACCCTCAGCTCTCAGCCACTCCTCACAGGGCTGTGCTCCAGCTCCCTCAGCCCCTCATAGGAGGAGAGGACAGGCTCCTTGTTCTGGTGCCTGGGCCAGGAGCAGCAGCTGAGGCCAAGAGCAAAAAAAATGAAGTTGTGTCAAGGAACAAAAAGAATGTGGCAGGCAAATAAGGCCACATGCCGTCTGTGTGGCTGCTGCTGAGGTTCCAAGCAAATGTACAGAACAGTTAGGAGCAAGTGGTTTGTCATTAGTTTGTTGTTTTTTTTCCCAAGATGACAATATCCTTCAAACTTAATGTATCACAAGGTTTCTCATTTAGAAGAAAGAAGACTGGGTTCCAGGGAGGAAAGAACAGGACTGCCAATGCCCTGGGGTATTTGTCAATACTTGAGTGGGAAACTGCAGAAGGAGTTCTGACATGTGATGCTTTCTGGACACACTGACGAGAGAAAATAACTTCACTGAAGGCTTTTGCAAGCATGTGTTTGTTTTCTTGTGTGAGGATGACATTAGTAACTTACTCCTCCATAAAAAAGCAGCCTGCAAATAAGGAAGACTAAACTGAGCTGCTGAAGGGAAAGGTCAGCATTTAATAAAGGGTCAAAGTCAGCTTGAACTTCTTTTTCCTTTGTGTGCGTGTGTAAACACAGCACAGATTGGAGTTCATTCTCCAGGCAGTGAGAAGGAAGCAAGGGAGTTGTTAGGTGTGTGGGATGCCCCCTCCCAGGAGCAGCAGGTGGACTTCAGTGTGCTTGGGGTCAGGGGTTTGAAGCTTGGTATATACAAGAAGTAAAAACACCAAGACAAGTGTAAATAGGAAAGACTCTGTTGTAATGAGCTTCTGTGGGGAACCAGAAACAGTCCTTTGTGTGTAGTACAGGCCTGGAATTGATATTTGATTTGACTGATTCTGCTTTGCCTTGGTCTGAAGTATTTTAAGTGGACAGTTTGTGTGAAACTCCAAACTGTGGCCCATGACAATGTTGGAAGTTGCTGTGGAGCAGGAGTCCAGCAAAGCTTCCTGGCCCCAGCTGGGAGGAGTAGTCAAATGGGCAGTGTGTGGCAGCCAGGGTCTTTGTTGCCATGAAGGTCCCAAGACATTTATCCTAAGAGCAAAATGCTTTCCCCCAGTGTTTTGTGATCTGATTTCTGTGTCATACTTGACATGGTTAGACTTGATACCAAACCAAGCCCTTCACCCTTTAGGAGCTTTGCTTTGTGAACTGGGACCAGCCAGACACTTAGAGGGCTGAGTTGCCCATTTCAGGATGGGTTGCTTTGGGTCCTTTCCTTATCCATGGTCTGAGCAGTGTGTCACAACAGCTGACTTTTTAATTGGTCAAAAGCCTCTGCAGACTTTGTCTTGCTTCACTAGAAGAGTAAAGGCATGGGCACAGCAAAGCAGAGTTTGTTTTAAGCATTACATTATTTTCACTTTTTTCAGGTCAGGACAAGAGCAGATACATTAAAAAGCTCTCCTAAGCTCCAGGCTGTTATCTCTAGAGATATGTTCTCTCTATTAGGTGTATTAGCTATGGAAAATGGAACTGGAGAGCAAATGACTATAAAATATAATGGTTTGGTTGTAATGGGAGGGGGGTTTTATAGGTTTCACACTGATGACTGATAATGAGCCCTTTTTTTGTTTTTTGCAGAGGCTTAGTTCAATGTCTTACAAGTCTCGAGAGGAAGATCCATCTCTTACAGAAGATGAGGTAGGTTTCTTGCAGGAAATTCAGTAACTAGCTAGAGACCTTTCTTCAAGCAGAAATTAGCATAAGCTCTGCATGATCAAGCAGAATCTAAGAAAGGTGAAATTTGGCTGAAAGGAAAGCAAATGCCAAAGTTTCTCTGCACAGAGTTTGTGCTGCCACATCCCTAAAATAAGAAATATTCCAGCATGTGGCTGCATCAGGCCAATAGGGTAAAAAATTGTATCAGAAGAAAACAGGAACCCACAATTAGCTGATTGTTAGGGCAGCCTCTTGGTTTGGATAACGAGGTCTTCTTAAGAATAACAACCTTTTGACAGAATAAAAGCCTTTTGGAAAACGCTCCACCTTCCTCACACTAAGTGTTCAGGGCTCTGGGAAAGAAAGAGAAGCACAATAAAGGCACCAGAGCATAAACTGTTCTTTTAAATGTCTGTTAGACAAATAAATTGAGGAGATTGAAACAAAGGCAGAAAAGTTAAACAGAAGTAAGGTTGGTTTTGATCATCTCCAGTACACTCATGCAACTGATAAATATGTTCTCTGGACATAAAAGTAAACAGAAAGCTGAGTGAGCTTCTACTGGGAGAAGTGCTCCCAGACATTAATGAATAAATTGATCCTCAACCTGGGTTCATGTAATTTAGTGCTGGAGAAGGTTGGAGTGCAGATGAGCGCAAAAGCCATTTCTTGTTTGTTTGTCTGAAATTAGTCAAGAGTGAGAAGCATTGCTATGAGCAATGGGATGTCTCTAAGAAATAAAAAGATAAATAAATACAGAATTAACAGAAGCAATCTGCTTCACCTGCACCAGTTCAGTGTGACTTACTGGTAATGGACATTGTCATCCCAGTCTACTGTTTCAACTGAATTGATACAAACCCAGAGTGGCCTTCCTTGGGAAAGACTTGAACTGTAAAAACAGAGCTAGGTTGCAGTTGTGATATTAGGTACCAGCAGTGGAGTGAATTTCAGTGGTTTGCCTTGAGCAAGGGATGGTATCCACTTGGCTCAGGAGAAGGAATCAATTATCACTTGGTGCCAGCCTTGGAGAGCCATGAGTGGACACTGGCATCTCCCTCCCCCTCTTCGTTAAGAGC
This sequence comes from Pogoniulus pusillus, assembly GCF_015220805.1. Classification (NCBI taxonomy): domain Eukaryota; kingdom Metazoa; phylum Chordata; class Aves; order Piciformes; family Lybiidae; genus Pogoniulus; species Pogoniulus pusillus. The sequence goes on from NC_087277.1 coordinate 24,289,789, forward strand.
CACCTTTGTGCACTTGTTTAAGCATAAAACTTCCTCAGCTAGGAGTGAGACTGAGAGTCCAGCTCCCTCCCTTGTGTGTATAGCAGTTAAGAGGCTTCAGTCTCTAGTTTTTAAGTTCTGATATGCAGTGTCTAAGAGGCAGCTCCTCTTTGCAGGTAGAGGTTTAGTCAACAGAACAGACCTTGTGTATCAAGGCCAGCACTATCTCTTCTTTTCTAGTGCAGGTAATTTATCTCCTTGTATTTAATGTTCTGTTCACATGACTTGGTGCCTCCTTGGTCCTGCTTACAAACACATTGAATAATTAACTCTTCTGTTGAGGTGTTTCTAAAAGCAGGAAAGTAGCTGCTACCATTAAGGGAAATTAAAAAAAAACAAGGATCAGAGAGCTTCCTTTTCCTACCTTACAGCAGCTAAGCCTCATCATCCCTTGACACCTGTCTCCCCATTAAGCCCAAACTGGCTGCAGGACTACAACAAAACTTGCGGGAGCTCCTCTTCACAAAGTCAATCCCTTTTGTCCCAGGTCTATTTTGCCTGCAGGGTGTTTATGTACAAAGAGTTTTGACACTGATAAACTTCCTGTATAAAACATTCCCTTCTGGAAGAAAATCATTCTCTAAATGCAAGCCAGAAAATAAAGGGTTTGTCAGAAATCCTTTTTTTTTTCCTTAAGAAAGGATATGTTTGTGCTGGAAGATCCAACATCCTTGTGGTGGGAGTGGTACAAAGCTTTATGCCACACTGAAATCTCATCAGGTGTTTCCTTCTCCTAGATCTCAGCCATGTATTCATCAGTCAGTAAGCCAGGACAAGCCATCAAGGCACTGGATTCTCCTTACACCTGTATTCAAGAAATTGCATCTCAGAGGTCTCCATCTATTTGCAGTGGCCTCTATGCAAGTGTGAAGGACTTTGAAAACACCCTGAATACTACCACTGTGCCTCAGTCAACAGACAGACCAAACGGGGAGCTGGAGCCTGACTATGAAGCTATCCAGTCAGTGAGCCAAGAAGATGACAGAACCTTGTCTGTGCCTAACACAAACCACATTGCTCTCTCAGGAGAGAACGACTATGAGAGCATAGGGGACTTGCAGCACCACAGGGATTTCACCAGGCTTTAACTACTCCAGCAGGAAGATTTCTCCACTGGTGTTTTCACAGGAACATGTGGAATGTGGAGAAGGAAATGCTTCTTCTCTTGGGGGAACAAAGCTAAGTAGTTGTGAAGCAGCAGCGTACATTTCAGTCAGGGGGTCACACCCGCTAGGTGATGCTGCGTGGTGCATGGAAGCTCACGGGAAGGGCTACATCAGGTCAGACTGACGGCCAGGACAACGTAAAGGCTCCTTTATTATTAGCTTGGGAGGAAGTGCCCTGCTTGTCATCCCTGTAGGATTCCATACCAAAAAGACTGCCTTTACAGCTTTTCCTTTTCAGAGGGTATTTTGTGTTCTTTGCTTCCAAGTGTTTTCCAAACATCTTTTTTTTCATTCAAGTTGAGCAAATCACAGACCATAGTACCTCAACTCAGACTCACATTGCAGGGCTGGGGAAGCTGTGCTCACTTTGATGTCTTCAGGGGAACACTGTCCACATTCATTGCAACTAAGGTGCAAATAACCACACTTCACAAGGGACTTACTCCAGATGTGTTTGAATAAATTCTGTTGGGTTTTTCTTTTTCCTTTTTTTTTTTTTTCCACGTCAAGGGCTGTAAAACCTGACTGGCAATATTTGAGTTGTGTACTGGTACATGTAGGGTTTTTGTTTGATTATTTGTCAAACACCACTTTTAAATGGCACCCTTAGCATTCGTGCTCTGTCCCTGTCAGGTGCACACACACACACACGCACACCAGACAACTGCCATGTGGCAAGAAGTTGTGCAAGTGAATGGATTTGCATAGTGTTTAGTCTGACCTTCATAGTGTTGAGTCATTTTTGGGAAGGTTTTGTCCTTTTTATTTTAAAGACTATAAATATTTTGTTTGTCTGGTTTACTATAGAGGAAAATCCATGTACTGGGTTGAGTGGATGGTGTGTTTTATTTTTACAACATATTTTTCATTTGATTTTCCTTTCTTTTTTTTTTTTCTTCCTAGTTCAGAAGTATGTACATGAAAAAATGTCTCTTTTTTTGTTGTTATTTTCTTGAGCAGGGATATGGAACATGCCTTGCTGTTTCTAAGCTCAAAGTAATGGAGTCTGTGTAAAAGACACTGTAAAAGGGCAAAAGAGAGGCAGAAGACACAGTGGGATTTAATGTGGGATAGCCACCAGTCCTCCTTGCTAAAAGGAGCAGGAAGGTGACCAAGGACTTCTTGGAAGGTGACCAAGGACTTCTTGGAGCTCTGCTAAAGCAGTTTGGAAGCCCCTGGCTTCTCAAAGGTACCAAGTTATTCTGTTAGTATTAAAAACAAAGTACAGTGCTTGGATGAAATATGTAGGTACTGGGTTGGTACTTGTGTTTTCTTCAAGAAGAGTACAATGAGTCCTACACTAGGACAAGAATGGTCCAAGAGCAGAGAGCTGCCCCTGTGTGATGTGCATTTCTGCTCGGCTATGTGCCCGCAGCCCCATGCACGTAGGCATACGTCTATGATGGGGACACAGATATAAATTATAGGTCAAACCTCTAACAGTCACACTCACAGATGTAGTATCTGGCATGTGCTTGAAGAGTAGTGTATCTTTAATTTTGAATAACCAGTGTAGAAGCTACTCCAAAGTAGCCAGAACAGGTTTAGTTTCAGCTCAAGTTTGTGCTGGGTTTTGACATACCAGCTTTGAGTCCTTCTCCACATTACTTGGTACTACAAACAGCAGACACAGATCTGGTGACACACATGTAGCAGAAATAACTTCATAACTGAGAAAGGTGGACTGATTTATGGGCATTGCCTCTGAGTAGTGCAGCTCTGAGGAGCAGTGCAAGTGTGCAGTCAGGCTTCTCCTGCAGGGTGGTTCAGACTTCAAGGATCCTGATCTCATGCCACAGGGCAGCACACTTGATCTACGACTCTCTTCCTTTGAGGAGAAGCAGTTCAGACCAGTCTACATCCATCTTGTTCTTGCCCATGCTGCCATGCTTCCACAGCTGCAGCAAACCTTTTGCTTCCACTTCATTGCAGTGCTTTTTAAAGCTGACATGCTGACTTCAGTCTTCCTTTCTAGAATTTTTCCAGAAAAAAAGTTTCTATTTCTGTTCCCTTTAATGTGAATTCATGAAATTTACCTTTGACTGTTCTCTGCTTCTATTTCACACTGTTTAAGGCCAAAGATAAGATGCAGCATCTTTCAGAAGATCTGTTGTGCTAAGTCTGGAGAATTTCTGAGGTTTTTAACTATGTGTTTGCTGTCTGAACTATGTGTTTGCTCTCTGTTCCTTGCTCAGGGGTACAGGTTTATATATGTAGTCCTCCGTCTGACTCCTGCACCTTAGTGGCAGGCATACCTCAGCTCCTGAAATTCCCAGGTACAACTCAAAATGTAGTTATCCCTTAAGGAATATCTTAGTCCTTATATGGAGGACTGCTTTTTGGGGAAAAGGTAGCAATGTGAGGTTTGTCAGGTTTACCAGGTTCAATTTAAAGGCAAGTTTCAAGATAAGAGATAATGTCAGTTAACAATAGGAAAGAATAGCAATGAACTCTTGATTGTGACATTTTAAAGTGCAAAAGAAGACAATAAAACACTCTTCTAGAAGTGGCCCCATCGAGATCAGCAATTCAGAGGAAGGGTGAGAGCTTCTTGCTTGCTCTTTGTGGTGTTTCAGAGCAGGACCAAGAGTGTTGATTTGGAGGAAGGGATGTAAAGCTCAACTCCTTCCTTCCTTTCCCCCTGTTCTGACAGCTTGAGACCTCCACACTTGCCTTTTCCCCAGTGAAATCCCCCTCCTCCACTTTTTTTTTTCATGTATTTTGGTTTTCAAACTGCCTTGTGCAGCCTTGCTATGGGAGCTGGTATTATGTCTGCAGTCCTGTGATGCTGGCACATTGCTTCCCATTTAACTGCCTCTCAAGTTGGCCACAATCTTTCATCAACCACCAGACCCTCAGCCTGATAGGGAAGGAGCTCAGATTTTGAGTTGCTGCTTGTGGGAGATATACCTGCCCTCGGCTGTTGAGACCCCTTGCACACTGGACTCTTGAGAGCTGCAAAAAGGAACTGCCCCCTGTACATGGATGCATGGGGAGTCCATAACCCTCCTACAATCTCCATTATGTAGTCCAATGCTAAAGAAAATAGGTTTGGAATGCAGTTGGTGGGTCTTAAGTGAATAATTACATCTCTTGACAAAGAATCAAGCTTATGCTTTAGTTCCCTCTTCCCAGAAGTAAGATTTGGTCCTTTACAGCTATTGATAATGTTTCCTTTTCATTCATATATTGTATAGATTTTTCCAGCAGTAACTCCCAAATAGATGAATCTGGCTGTAAAGAAAAGGGAGTCTCTTCTGCTCATCTCTTCATCGCTATTTTTCGTCCTTCAGCATGTCCGTAAGTAAAATGTCAACATCCAAAATTAAGTAGTTGTTACCTGGTGATATTTCTGGGAAGCTTCAGAGTCTATTTCTTTGCCTCCATTTATTGGTGCAACTCTGTAAGAAGATCTCACATCGAATTGCCACAGTGAGGCCAAGACAAGCTGTTATGAGTATACAACTGCACTAGTGAAAAGGTCTTTTCTGATGTCCTTCTGGGAACCAGTTAAAGTAGGAAATGCAGTTTGACAGTCTCTTCCGTGCATCTCTCTCTTGTGGGAATTGTTCTCACCACATACCTGAAGCAGTCCTATCCCAGACATAAACCAGTCACCCCTTTCTACCATGAGTGCAGAATCACTTTCTGTACAGATACCTGTAGCACAGGCATGTACCTAAATGCCACAGTTAGATCAGTTACAGTGCCTTTCTTGCTAAGTAGCTAGTACTTCCATGCTCTTTTCCATACTGTGTTTGTAACTTCAAAGTACAAAGGGACAATCCCAACTTGTCTAAGTTGGAGACAGCTTTATGGAGCCATGTTAAGTGTATGGAACCTTACTGAGCCCTACAGTAGCAATAGTCTCTCACGACCATCCTCTAAAAAGCCCAGCAATGTAGCTGTGATGACTAAGCTTTGCAATAGGAATAATCAGTCTTCTTTTGAAGAACCTAAGTTTTAAAAGAGTGAGCATTCAAGGAGGTGGTGGTCTGTGTCCATGTCACCTGTGAACAGTTAGCTGCTTCGGTCTTTCTATGAATATTAACAGCAGGCTTGCTTACATGTAGCAGGATTCATGGAGTGAGGGATGAGTAAGTGTGGGGATTCATATTCATGAGTCGCCCAGAACTGGACCCATCCCCACAGTAGCAACTGGCTGAGGACCAACTGCCTTGTTCTCAAAGCCCTCATCTCTTGTGCCTTCAGAGAATCCACCCTGCAGGGATTCTTCTGGGCTGTGTGCTTCTCCGTGGCTCCTTGAACAGCTCCTGTCTGCTGTTTGATCATAATTCTGTATACGTGGTGCTCTCTCCTCAGCCTTTCAATGGTGCTTTCCAAGATGCTGGATCAATTGTGTCATTGTGCTTTCTGGCAGCTGGCGTGTAAAGCTGTGACACAGCTCTCTAGTACTGTCTGCTTCTCAGAACTTTGTCCTGGCTGTGTTCCTCTGACACAGAAGTGCTGTCCTGTCTCTTGGTGATCCCACACACAGCCAGACTGGAGTAATCACGCATAGGCCTAGCCTGGCCTTCAGGTGTTTGAGAGCAGCCATCCAGGCCAAGCGCCTGGGCTTGAGAGCAGTTAGAGACATGGCTCTCATCTGTGCAGTGAGGGATTGGAACATGCCAGAGCCCAGCTCATGGACTTTTTTGTGTCTCCTATTGTGCATATACATTTGTTTGCAGTGTGACTGTAAGAAATCTGCTTCTGCAGCAAACGCTTTAATTCAGGCCACACGCCAAAGAGGGACTTTTGTTGTTAGGCACATTATGTTTTTTCAGACTACTGTTTGTTCTTTAGTTTGGAACATGCCTGAATAAGGCTGCTACGTGCCTCACAAGTAACTCAATGTGTGTAGCCTAACAGGAGAATGCAGAAAACTGCTCAGCCTGACAGATGCTCCTGTGGTAGTGTGCTGAAGACTTTCAAGGGCAGGTCTCTTCCTGGGAACAGGCAGCGTAATTTCTATTGATATGATTTTATGCTCTGGTGCTGAATTTGATATGTAGCATCTCTTTAGGGATGGTCTTGGCTATAGATATTGACAGTGCAGATCTCAACCTCAAGAAACTCCCAGACATAAAAATCCAACCCCAGAAGTATTTCTGTATCCCTTGCTACTTAGGCTTATGCTAAAGGTAAAAGTTACGGGTGGAATATCAGAGAGAGAGAGTTACTTTGTTGGGTTTTTTTTCAAGCGGAGAAAACTCCCTTTGGCTGAGTCAGTATGAAATATCCCAGGCTTACAGAAGGTACTAAACAACAAAAGTATTGAATGGAGTCACAGAACAGTTGGGGTTGGAAGGGACCTCTGGAAACCATCCAGTCCCACCTCCCTGCTGAAGCACATTTGTCTAGATCAGGTTGCACAGAACACATCCAAGTGGGTTCTGAATGACTCCAGAGAAGGAAACTCCACAAGATCTCTGGGCAGCCTGATCCAGTGCTCCAGCACCCTCATAGCAAAGACGGTTTGCCTGATGTTTTCATGACAATTACCTCTGTAGTAATTTTCCAGGAGAGCATGAGGGTATTGTTCATAAATATGTAAAGTGAGTGCCAAGAGGAGGGAGCCAAGTTCTTCTTGGTGATGCCCGATGACAGGACAAGGGGCAATGGGTGGAAGTTGAGGCATAGGAAGTTCCATGTAAGCATGACAAAGAGTTTTTTCACTGTGAGGGTGACAGAACACTGGAACAAGCTGCCTAGGGGGGTTGTGGAGTCTCAAGAGATACTCAAGACCCACCTGGATGCATTCCTGTGTGATCTGGCATAGATGATCCTGCTCTGGCAAGAGGGTTGGACTGGATGATCTTTCAAAGTCCCTTCAAGCCCCTGACCTGTGGTTCTCTGATTGCATACACTAGATACTGTTCTTGTCCTGTGGACAGCAGGAAGATGAAAGCTTGTTTGTAATAAAAGGCTCCCATTGATTAATTGATATGACTGACGTCACATGTGAGCCAGAAGTTGGCAGGAGTGTCTACAGAGTGTGGATATATTTAAGCTAACTCTAAATGATCCAGCTCGGGTGTTGGAAGCAGGATTACTACAACAATTGAATGTTCTATATGGTCTGACCTGCTCATGTAGCTTCCTCTGGCAGCCTGATTTCCATAGCAGATGCATGGACTATTTTTGCATGACATACCCTCTGCCCTGTGTCCAGTCTACAGGCAACACAGTTCTGTCTTTGCAAGCTGCAAGGCTTCATTTCTGCAGGTTTTCAGTTTTAAACTGGCCAGGACAGTTGTTACAAACACGATAGCAAAGTGCCTAAAACTAAAGATGTTTCTGTCAAGTCAAGATGCTGTTACTGCACAGCAACTTGTCTACTGTATGTGGTACTTTCCTCCATACACATTCCTAAATGCTGGCTTTTGTTTGTGATGTTCACTTTTATTGTTACAATAGCAGAGTCTTGAGAAGGTTTCTGTCACTGTAAAGTCATTGTCTGATTTAAAGCAGCATTTGTTTGTTACAGAAGGCAAAATGGGACTGTTCAGTTTAGAGGGCAGCTGTGTTATTGCTTTATAGTTCATGGGAATGCAGCAGTCTGCTTAGATGACTTACAACATATGTAAATATCCCTTGACTTCAAAATGCTTGAGATTCTGGAATGCCCCCCACTGACTACAAGGCAATGTTACCAACTCTTGCCATTTTAATGTTGTAAGTCTGGGGAGGGGATTTTACACCTTACTACTGACAAGACCCATCAAGACAGTGCTGATGTTTTGACTTCCTAATGTCTATGAAGAGACTTAGATTTAAACTTTAAGCATAGGCTGGATTTGGATTTACTCTCTTATTTATAGAACTGCTGCTCCCCTCAGTGCTCAGCTGTCACCATCTGAGTATCTTTTTTGTCCTTGGTGAAATATGGCAACTGTCCAGAGGGCACAGAAACTGCATCACAACACTCCACTCCAGAATGAGACCTATTTAATGTGCCTGTGAGATGTATGACCCTGGACTTAAGCCAGATGTTTTGGAGAAATCACATCCTGTTTTGCAGGCTTCTGTGGAGGTCTTCACACTCTTTCAAGGCAAGAAGTTCCACAGCTTGCAAGGGCTCAACTGATGTGGGAAGATGGATGTTAAGAGGTGAACTGGTACAGCATTTGAATGTATTAGTGAACAAAACACCTAAGAGCACAAGAACCTTCTTTCTCACATCCCTGAGGCTGAGTATGGTCACGTAGCCAGTCATCTCAGAAGATCCTACCAGCAGACAAGTCTTTGAGCATCTGGATCACTCCAGCAGCTCCTGAATTTCCACACCTACCATCTTCATGATCTCCAGTGTGGCAATGACTGTGGCATGGCATGGTATGTCTGTGGCAATGGCTACCTAGGAATGGCCCTCTGCTTGACAGCTGTGGACACTTTAACTTAACAAAGGGGGATGTGAGCTGCTTCTCCTCAGTCTGAGTAGTCTTTCTGGATGAAGTGTGGTAAGAGCCCATGTGCAAACCTGGAGGAGAGCTTTTACTCTCAGGGCAAGATGAGAAGAGAGAAGTAAAAGGAACAACAGCTAAGTTTCAGTTGCACTTCACCCATGTCACAGACTACCTGTTTAGAAAGGTACTGACAACTTGAGGGACAAGTTGTCAATATTCTCACAGGACATGAATGGAACTGGTTGTTATTCTCAGTATCCCTATGCACAGAGAGGCCAGGGCACGTCCTCTCTGCCCCACCACGATGCAATCTGATAATCATTTTTCAAGCCTCCATATCAACAGAAATGAAATGAATAGGTACATCCTAAATACACGGGTTTGGTCTACTGTATAGCCCAAATGGACAGTATACACTCCCTCACATAAGACCATGTGCAGACCTGAGCTTGCATAGAAGTGTTTTAGCAAAAATACAACCCCACAACTATTATTTAAATAGAATTGTTAGCATGAGACAAGGGTGCAGCACTAGACCCTAGAGCAGAGTTTAGCAGAAGTCTGGTTTGCTGCTAGGTATTTTGTTTGTACTTTTGGTGAAACATGTTTTCTTTCTTTTAGGTGGGTGAATTGATATGACTACCACAGGAACAAAAAAAAAACCAGTCTGGTCTATGGATAATTATCTCTAATTGCTACTATTAAAGTCAGGCCTCAGTAGGAACCACTTTAAATTGGGTGCTATAGAAGCTTCAGCATAGAACTGCTTTATATGTAGAATTTGGTGTACTCAGAACAGAGTGGGTACATATTTGTAATTACAGACTGTGGTGGTTTGAGGGGTCCCAGGTTCCCTTAGGAAGACCACAGAGAGACTTTTGTTTCTTTTACCCATTGTTTTATAATGGAAAAAATATTTATTACTGGAAAGTTTCTCCAGCAATGTTCTCTTAACATAATGTTCTAGCAACAAACTCTTTTCTGGATGACTCTCTGGTCACTGACACAGAGCTGTAAAACAGTCTCAGACTAGTATGAGCTTCTCAAAAGAGAAGTTTAGATCTGGCTCTGGCTCCCTTAGTGTGGATAGAGTGAAATGTCCTGGGTAGTTCAGCTCTGCAGACGGTGAGAGCAATTCACAGAACTGACTGTACTAGATAAAACTGGAGTCAGTGCATGTAGACTTCTGAGATGGCAGTGGCTGAGGCTTGTTTGATAGATGATGGCTTTTTTGGCTTGCTACCTGTTTGAAATCAATAGTTTTATTAACACCACTGCAGACACTGAGATACTGTAGTTTTGCAGAATGTATGTTCCATAAATTGTAGCCTGACTGTAATTGCAGGGCTTATCCTACTGTTACAGCGCTTCAGATCCAACACTAAGTTGCATTTTGTAAATGGATAAATGTCATCAAAGTCCTCTCCATATTTTGTAGTAGTGTACACAAGTTGATGTAATTCAGTCATGCCATTAATTCCAGGAATCTTCATCTGATGTTTCCATCCAATTCAGCTTTTGGCTGCTGAAAGCACAGTAGGTAATTATGGTTATTTACTGTAAAAGTACATCAGTTTTCTGTAAATATTTCAGGAGGAAAAAAAATGCAACATGAACATATGAGGCAGTTATCTAAAAGTAAGAGCATAGGTCAATAAAGGTTTTATTTATGTACAGTAGTATCCTAATATTTACTTGTTTATATGCAGAAAAACTCTTAAGATTCTGTACTGTATTCTCTGAAAGCTTTTAAAAGAGGCTCAATCATTTTTTTCTGGCTAATACATTTGCAAATCACTTTTGAATTTCTTGGCAATCAATGTAAATTATGTCAAATGGGAAACAAGTTACACTGCAGTGAAAGGAGTTGAATTGAAAACTCCTGGCAAAGCTAACTGGATTGAAGTCTATATATACATTCGATAGCCAGACAGAATAAAACACAAATCAATAAGCTTTGTCTTTTCTTTTGTTTTTAACCTGTGCTCTCCTTATAGTCACTTCCTCCTGTGGATCCTAAAATCTGCATTATTTGATGGAATGTTGTTTGTTCCAGGCATTTTGTGCTGATTTCATTATCTGACAAGAACTATTCAGTTTTCTTTGTGTTCTATAGCACCTTACTTCTCGCGGAGCCACAGGCCTGTCAAGATTCGTGCGTGCACACCACAGCACCAGTTTTAAGTTGTCTGTAAAGCAGGAACTCTCATGAACACAGTGGCACTGTGCTCTTTAATGCAGGTAAGAATATTGGATTTGAGCTTTTGCAAGTTGTGCAGTGTTCAGCATTTTGAAAGGGCTGCAATCACCAGCCTTATGGATTATCTTCTGAAATTGATGTGCCATTTTCTTTGCTGAAGATGCTTTTTAGGTAATGTTCCCCAGCCATTTGCTGTGCTCTTCTGTCAATGGCAAGGCTCTAATTTGTGTAGGAATACTTTGAGAACAGCCTGAAGCATTTCAGAGGCAGTTCAGTTAGGACCACAGCTAAGTATGCAGCACAGCTTCTGCAGGCCAGTATAACAGAAGGAAGTGTCATCTTGTAAGCACGCCACTGCAGCAAGGCTTCTTTGTACACTACAGCATGAGGCTCAGATGGTACCGAGCCTGCAAGGGCTTGCATTCTCCATGAGCTGCCCCTTCCTCTTCATTATCTTTAATCACAGATAAGAGCAGCTTCACCCCTTTAATACCAAGTACTTACTGCTGAAGAGATTCCTGGCAAATTCACAGCACAGCCACAGATTAGTTATGCTGGGCTGGGAGGCTGAGAAAAAAATCACAACTGGTGCA